>NW_015971429.1:0-321378 GCF_000769745.1 Penicillium expansum
CGTGAGGTATCTTGTGGGGGAGGCCCATGCAGATGTGAACCTCCAGCTTGAAGCCGGGATATATGGTAGTGCCCTTGCTGCTACTGCTGGTGCTCATAACCTAGAGATCGTGAGGTATCTTGTGGGGGAGGCCCATGCAGATGTGAACCTCCAACTTGAAGCCGGGATATATGGTAGTGCCCTTGCTGCTNGGATATATGGTAGTGCCCTTGCTGCTGCTGCTGATGCTGATATCCTAGAGGTTGTGAGGTATCTTGTGGAAGAGGCCCATGCAGATGTGAACCTCCAACTTGAAGCCGGGATATATGGTAGTGCCCTTGCTGCTGCTGCTGGTGCTCATAACCTAGAGATAGTGAGGTATCTTGTGGAAGAGGCCCATGCAGATGTGAACCTCCCACTTCAAGCTGGGGAATATGGAAGTGCTCTTACTGCTGCTGCTGCTAGATATGGTGGCCTAGAGGCAGTGAGATATCTTGTGGAGCAGGCCCATGCAGACCTGAATCTTCTACTTCCAAATGGATGCATTGCCGGTGCTCTTCTTACAGCCAGATTGTGTGAAGGTAATGAGGAAACTGTTAGGTATCTGGAGCAGAAGGAAGCTGAACTTGAATCTTGAATCATTCCCTATGGAATGCTTATAGCGCTTATAGCACTGGGATAGGAACAACTCTTTTTGCTCAGATCTTATTTTTGTTCTATCTATCTCGCCAACTAAGGGCTGTGAGGCTCCTAAAGCTGTTCATATACTTTCCTAACTTCCGGCCCCATATTTAAGTCCTATTTTTATGGGCATTGAAGGATGGTTATCGCTAGTAGTAGAAGAAAACCGGATTCGCCCCCTTAAACTAAGTTTTTAAGAGCGCCCCCTAAGAAACCACGTAATTACTTTAGCACTATTAATAAGCTCTCTCAGGGTACTGGAGAGGTTCTGAATACTATAGAACCACAACGGAATAGGTAAGTTATTTATAATTAACTTTATTAAAGCTATTAAATAGTATATATTAAATGTGACAAATAGCCTAGGCCTCCTCTCTAATATATCCCACTGCCCCCAGAGGACGCAACTGGTTCGTACTGAAATATTTACTTTACTTTATTTTAATTTGGTAAAGATAAGTTGTAAACTTACATAAACTTATATGTTATAATAACATGAGTTTGTTATTTTTTGCACTCAACAGACAAGTACATAAGCTAATCTCAAGCTGACTAGCAGTAAATCGTCATTATTCCGAAATTGCGAATGGCTCCCAATGTACCGAGATAATATGAAAGCTGATGTTCGGCCAATCCTATGCAACACCAATCTCACACCTAAATTGACGGCTGTCTAGTCTCGCCCCATTTAGGAAACCTCGGCATGCATATATCTTGGGGACGCTCTAGCACCGGGACTTTGTAAATTGGGGGCGGAAACATGGTCGATCCCAGTTCTCGAGATTATATCTACCAAGTTGAGAAGACATAATCCTTTCCCTACCCTGGTATTTCAGTGCTGACCGCCGTAATGGACGAATTGATGGAACTCGAAGCGCGGAGCGACGAACTCGCCGCTGCGATCAAGAGCCATATCGAGCGTCGTCGTCGCGACACCCAATCTTCTGGGGTCAACTCGGACGCGGAAAAGGAGCCCAGCAAAGCCAAAACG
This sequence comes from Penicillium expansum, assembly GCF_000769745.1. Classification (NCBI taxonomy): domain Eukaryota; kingdom Fungi; phylum Ascomycota; class Eurotiomycetes; order Eurotiales; family Aspergillaceae; genus Penicillium; species Penicillium expansum. The sequence goes on from NW_015971429.1 coordinate 1,652, forward strand.
GGAATTTATGCCAGTATGGCGAAAATGAAAGCAGTACTTGATGGGCCAGTCGACTTGCTGCAGGATCTTGCTCGCCAGGTTTGCAATTTATTTTCTGCTCCTCTATATCCATTCCCCCTCTGATGATGGTGAACTCTAGGTCGAGATCGTGGCTTGCCTTAAGTGGCTTGCGGAATTCCAGATCCTGGCATGCATCCCGCCGGATGAGAGCATGGCCATCAAGGACCTCGCGGACCTTGCAGGGGTTTCAGAAATCCAGCTAGGCCGCGTCATTCGCCTCGTGGCGACATCGGGGATTCTTCAGGAGCCCATCACAAACTATGTGTCTCACACCCCCTTGTCAGCCCAATTTGTCACCAACCAGTCCTGGCTCGACGCCGCGGTTTTCATGGCCGATGTGGCCGCCCCGACGGCGTTACAGATGCCGACGGCGACGCAGCGCTTCGGAAGCTCACGCAACCCGTCAGAGACAGCGTATAGTCTGGCGCTGCGTACGATCCAGCCGTTTGGGGTCGCGATACAGGAGCAGCCGAAGCTGGGCCGCCAATGGTCGGCGTATCTGCGCCACGCGGTGGGATTGCATCAGGAGAAGGAAATCGCGGGGATGCTTTCGCAACTGAAATGGTCTAACCTTGGTAACGCATTCATCGTCGAAGTAAGAGCGAATTAGAGCAACTTGCACCTGTGGATTAAATTGAATCAAACCACCCTAACATCGGATATTAGGTTGGTGCCCAGTCGACGATCATGGCGCAGCATCTCGCCCAAGAATTCCCAACTCTGCGCATAATCGTGCAGATTACTCACACGCGGTCATCCTCATCACTGCATAATCTCGAGCATTTGCGACTGATTGAGATGATGGGGGGTGTGGAATCAGATTCTAGCTCCAGCTCCAGCTCCCGACCTAGCTCGGCCGGCGGTCGCATCACCGTCACATACCGCGCGGCGGGTACGCCTCAGCCGGTGATAGATGCGGCTGTTTACATTCTTCACCTGAGCTCTTCTGCGGGGGCGGAAGCAATCGACCGGATAGCTATGGTCAGGGCTGAACTGCAAGATTACCTGGGCGTCCTCCGCTCCAGCGGTGGTATCTTGCTCATCCCTACGGCAAATCTGCTTCCTGAGCCTGGGAGCCTCGTAGATCCTATAATGGAGGCTGTGGCGCGGGCGCACGACCTCAGTATGCTCCAGCTGGCGAATGAAAGTGAAATGGAAATTACGGAGTTGATAAGTGTGATACAGACAATCCGGGATGGCCTTGGGAGGCTTGTTATCACGAAGCAGCTGCGTTCGCCTAATAGCTTGATTATAGGTCTTACTATTAAACATGAAGCTTATTGTATTTAATGAAAGCCTTCGCATTCGTCTACATATACTCTGGAGAGTACATCGGTAGTTACTTACAGATAGTTATATCTAGTAGCCTATAAACTGCTTTCAGTGAGATGAAATAACCACCGCGATCTGTACCTCGATCGACCACTAGCAGTCCTTGAAGCCATCAACGACCTTCCCATCTCTCACGAACTCCTCAACCCAACCTATAGTCATCCTACATTGGATCAATAAGATGATCATGTTGAGTGAGAGGAACATCAAATACTCACATACTCCTCTTGGTATCAGCGAACTTCTCGTGATCACCAACAAGATGCTCCTTGTACCATGGGTCTTGTTTCATCCGTTTGTAGTCATCAATGTCCTTGAACACTACCTGGCTGAAGCAGTCAAAGTCGGCAACATTGGCCATCTGTGGGTCAAATAGCTGCGGCATCAAGGCCCGAGTTGAACTTGAGTTGTGAATCTAAATATATCTTAATCGACTGGGCAAGACGAGCAAATATCATCGACAGCTCCTAGGAACTTACCTGAGTCCACCTTTTCACCCCGTACTTGACCATTAGGCCCTTAGTCATTGGCGCCGAGATATTCACCATGTGGTTGCGGTAGTCTTCCTCACTCATGCCAGGCTTGCGATACCCGCAGATGGTCAGACAGAGATACATGCCGGTTGTTGCGCCAGACGGCTGCTCCAGGATTTCGGGCTCAACGAATGTCATGATTAGTTCCTCAGGTTCAAGGGGCACGAAAAAGTGAGATGAAGGATGGATCCTGGAAAAGGGCGTGGAAAAGAGGAAGAGCCCCGGCATGATTCTCTGATTCCTCCCGAGATATGCAAGCCATCGTGCGACTCTTCGGACCGAGACTGGGAGTCTGAAACCTATAACTCATTGCCCATGGCTGCTGCTCGTGATCAAGTGTACGCAATTTAAATCAATTCATTCATTCATTCTTAGATCGGAAACCATGGCCCCGACCCAGATTGGCGTGCAAGCGACAGCTGTAATTACCGGCTCTGCACTGTCAGGCAAGCAGCTATGATTCTATCCTTGAAACAAAATCCCTACTGACATATTTCATTGATTCAAACAGGCGCCATGCTGTGCCTCTCAGCTATCGCAGTCCCCGTCTTCCTCGACACTGACGACACCTCCAGCCACCTTGTCCGCCAATGGGCCCGGACTTACTACTACGGCCATATCATCCTCCCGGCGATGTGCATTGCCACCTGCGGCCTTTATGGTTATATCACCTTGAACAAACGCGCTGCGAACAGGAAGCATTGGCCTACCTACGCGGCAGCAGGCGTGACCACATTAGCCATGGTGCCCTTCACCTGGGTTCTAATGACGCCCACCAACAACACGTTGTTTGGGCTGGAGAAAGCGTCGTCCGAGACGGCGGAGGACTTAGGGGCCGTGCGGCGGCTCGTGGTGACATGGTCTTGGCTGCATGTTACTCGGTCGCTGTTCCCTCTTCTCGGAGCAATCGTGGGGTTCCGGGGGTTACTGCATGACCTGGGGGTGTAATCGGAAATCAATAACCCGATGTTCCTTGTCTTCGGGGTAATGGCATCGGGTTATTATAAGGCGTCATCTATCTTGGCTGCATACCTAATGAAGAGGGGAACGCACGTTGGCTGACGTGCGGGTCAATCCAGCTAGACCCCCGCAAAGCCCGCAAAGCCCGCAAAGCCCATAGCCCAACTGGCACTGAACGAACAATGCAAATTAGCAAAATTAATTACCTTATGTTTAGACCCTGTTTCTAGCTCTTATTTCGAGGTAATATTTATTTTTATTTTAATTGATATATACTTAATGAGTAGTTAGATTTATATATCACGTTTAAAAATGCGAGAAAACGCGTTATTCAGATAAATTTTAAATTAGAGAGGTTCACTTAGAAAGTGGTATTAATCCCGTATGAGTCCTAATTATATAAAAATATTAATATTAACCTTTTGTTCGCGATATCTCGACCTCTACTAGTTAGATTTTGTTTGAAATTGAAATATATACTTATACCACTATCGTAAATCTGAAAATTATATTTGAACTCTATACAATAAGTATAAGGCCAGAACATAGCGATTATAAGACGCCGGTCTATAAGCGCCAAGACCCCTTAATGGGTCATGATGGGCTATTATGGGCCCCTATCGATAGCCCATCATAGCCCATAGCCCACTGCTGGTTGGGCTTTGGGCCCCTATTTAGTCTAGATCCAGCAATAACAAAACCACACCATACCAACGCCAACAGTCGGGAGTAGGAACTAGGAACTAGGGAGTATGATAAGATATGTGTAGAATAATGATTTTTCTGAACTATACTACCTTCTCTAATAGATAAATCTGAAATAACAAACCACCATGCCCTAGCTAGTTCAGTAGTCTTAATTGGTTCTAAACTCCTCAAGCGCAAACCACTTCTTCACTCCCTTTCTCACCTCAAATGCCACAATCCCATCCTCGGCTAATTTCCGCAGAACCTCGTCCATGAACGGCTCCAGCGCCAACTCCCTAAGCCCGGCCTCCACTCCCTCCCCATAGATAGCCGCCACGAGCTGCTGGACAGTGACGCTGCCCTTGCCTCGTCCCTGTCCCTGACCGGCGCCTCTCTCGTCGCGCTTGGTCTGCACCAGCGCTTTCAAGACCTGTCGCTCGCGCCGCAGCTTCTGCGCCAGCTCGCCGGCTATCTTGGCCCGCAGGTCGGCAATCACAATGCCGTGTGCTGGGTAGCCCTGTCTACAGCCCTGGGCCTGCATCTTGCGCAGCGTTTCCATCCACGTTTTCAGGTGCTCCACGGCAGAGGTGCCGTGGCCAAGGATATTATCGCCCGTGAACATGGCGGACTCCTCCTCGAGGATGAAGCACATATGGTCGTCGGTGTGACCCGGTGTGTGCACCGCTCGCACGGTGGCACCCTCCACGCGAAAGATCTGACCGTCTACGATCGGCTGCTGCGTGGTGCTCGGCGTGTGCTTGTATATCGACGAGACCAGATCCGGATACATGCGGATGAGATCGGGGACCCCGCCAGTGTGGTCGCCGTGCCAGTGGGTGAGAAGGACGTGTGAGAGGGAAATTCCGCTGGCCGAGAGAGTGCGAGAGATCAGATCAGCCCAATCTGGGATGCCTTGGCCGGTGTCGATGAGGAGGCGTTCGGGACCCGTCCCTACGATGAATGTGTTTGTTCCTTGTAGAGTGAACTGTTCGAATATATTAGCCCGGTTTCGTCCCTGCTAGAGTTTGAAAGAGAGAGAGAGATAGAGCTTACCTTTCCTGGATTCTGACCGAGGATTCGAATAACTCGCGGGCTAAGCTCGTCTACATCAAGCAGTGTGGGCAGACATCTCTGCTGGCTCTCTAGGTAATCTTCAAAAACGCATATGTTGAGAGCCTTGTTTATCTGGCGGTAGCCTCCTTCCCCGGGCGCCATGATGAGAGTTGCTACACTGTTGGTTGGGTTTATGGTCACTGTGATAGAGAGGCTCGGTATGCACCATTTGAAGTATATCATATTTGTACCGAAAAGGTCTTCGGGTCGATTCCGGCATCGGACATCGGACAAAAGAGTCTTAGTATTATCATGTCAATGCTAAAGATCATATACGCGGTGCAATTACTATTCGTGCACAACGGAGATACTGGATTTTAATGCATGTCAGATATCCTATTACTAAAGGAGGTCCGGAGCGAGAAGAATAAAGAGTGGGCCTCGTAGTACGTAGTATTCTTTTTGTAGATACCACGTCCCTGCCCATCGTAGAATCAGTCCTATTAATCGCCAGCATGGTCTCTAGCTAGACATTTTACACACTCGCTCGCGCCCCCAGAGTAGTAGGCAAGTTCGTAGGTTTTATATCTGAGCCAGTGTCCCAAGCTATCCCAGCGTGTTTCTTTTTCCAATTCTTTATTCCTCCATCCCCATTGTAGACAGTTGCATCTAGACCAATGTTGAGGGGTATCAGAATAGGCAGATATATCATTATTACACGCGAACTGTCACAGCGCTACTTTTTGTACGGAGTAGTGTAGTTCTAATTCTAATGATCAAGAGTCTCAGTTTCTAAAAATATGCACATCTATAATCCTTGAAATCGTATGGTAATCTCAAAAAGAAGGTTCAGGTTGATGAATCTAGAGTCATGGAAGTGGCTCAAGAGGCCTATCAAGGGGCTATTGAGTCCAAAAACAAAGGATATCTACATATGCATAAGCAATGCTTGACTTTGAAACCACAATTCATATCTTCAACAAGTTATCCCGATTCGAAGGGGTTCGGATAGCACCAATAGGAGACTTCGTGTCAGCAAATCACTCAAAGGCTCCAATTCAGGGATATGGCAATTTAAGTATCACACTCAGCAAGCAGTCCTACGATTACGTGACGTTGCCTACTGCCCGATTCCACAGAAATTCCAACAAGTGGCAAGGTTTGCTTTCGGGCTGTTATTACTAAAGGTTAGATTAGAACAGCGAGGAGGATACTCTCTTTGTGTATACTATAACGTTCAAGCCTTGGAACATCATCATGTTTACATCAAGAATAAGGACCTCTGGCAAATTGTACTACCAACAGACCACATTCTACTCCTTCAACTCCGGCACCTTCATCCAGGCCAGATCAAACCCAGACCCCCAAACCCATTTATCACTATTGTCCACACCATCCTTTGTAGTATCGTACCCCATCTGCGCAATCCTCAACCATAGCTCACCCTTGACCGGAAACGAATCCCCCCCTTCACCCTCAAACGAGCTCGACGCCTCCTCCCCATTTTTCAACGCCCGCACAAACTTGGCAATGTGTCCATCGTCATGCACTTCGTTAACAGCCGCATACAGCTCCTGCCAGTCCATCCCTTTACTCGCCGTCGGCTCGTACCCCGCGATGTCCTCCAAACGTAGCTCCGCCGCCCCATTGGCCGCGTACCACGCAAGGTCCAGCCGCGTCTTCCACTCTACCAGTCGCGCGCGGTCCTCAAGGGAAATCCACGCCTGGCGGATCAACACGCTAAGGAAGATCGAACACGTCACGTCGTGCATGATGAAGAAGTCCACCTTGCGCACCTTTCCGGGTCTTTGCGCTGCGCCCGCGCTGTACGCAGCGCAGTTGATCATCTCCGCCGTGCGGCGTTCGAGTTCTGCCTGGTCCCCGGGAACGATCTGGAATTGTGCGGCGATGGCTACAATCTCGTCCATGGCGCGGGCCAATGGGCCGTCACGCAGTCGGAACGGTCCGTCCTGCATGCGGCCAGCGGTACGGGTCTTGTCGTTGGCTCGGACCTGCTCGTAAAGCTCGACGAGCGCCTTCACAGGCACAGAGCCAGACTGCGCGAGCTGCTCGGCGTTGTGGAAGAAGGTGTCGATGTTGCCGGAGTCGTGGGAGGCTGCATGGGCGAGGCCCTCGGCGATGATGCTGGGTTGCTCGAATTCGATTCCGAAGCCGAGGTGGATAATTGGGTGTAGGAGGCCCTCGTATAGCTGGGAGAACATGGCTTCAGCGAGGGGTGTGCGGCTGAAGCAGTATTCCTGTAGGACGGCCTGCCAGCCCTTGGCGTCGATTTCGGTCTGGAAGAAATGCAGGAAGTTGGTGTATTGGGCCAAATCAAACATTCGGGCGCGGAATTGCTCTTGGTCGTGGAGGGACTGGACGATAGCCGGGTCTAGGGGGGGTAGGGGCCGTTGGTAGCCGTATCCATCGTCGTAGGCCCGCTGCAGCTGTTTGGGGCCGCCACCCATGGCGAGGACCGTCAGCACCGAGTGTGCGATGTGGTTGTGGCCCCCGACGTCGCGGAAATACATGTGGTATTTATCGTGGTTCTGTTGCAGAAGCTCGTTGGCGGTCTCGATTACGCCGACAGGACTGGCGGCGTCGATGCGACCAAGCCCTAGGTGCTTGGGGGACAATTTAACTTGCGAAGCTTGCACGACTGTCATGATCGCTACTGATTTAGAGTGATTTACCGGATAATGGGATCGAAGGAGATAGGTGGCTGCCACGCTTGCCAAAGGTTGATGATGGTACAGTCATGTTATTTTTATAGAAAAAGACATCCTATACTCAAAGTACGCACTCGGGTTATAGGTTGTATCGATATCAGACGGGGACGTCAGGCCACCACCACCACTGACCCGATTGGAGGACGAGACACACAGCGACCAATAAACAGGCCCGAGAAGTAGATTAGCCAAATACCCCGATGCACATCATGCTGTGTGAGTCTCGGTTTCCCAGCCCGTAAGCCCTAAACTCCCCGTCCATTTTTAGGGGAGACAGACAGACTCTCGACTGGTAGAAAGCATTGGGGGGATGGGGGATGAGTAGGAGACCATGCAAGCAGGGGTGCAGCGATTTGTATTTACGGCTGTGGCTTCATAGATGAGATAGCTCTTAATTTTCATGTCTGGTTGATTTGAAAGGTCGGTGAAGTGATGAATGACTATATACACCGTCTACTAAACTCTACCTTTAACCACGCTATATCAAGCACAAATAGTTCTCTAAACACCCCGGGAAATGCATGGTCCAAAACTATTTATGCCTCCTCCTTAGGAAAAAATAAAAAAGGCCCATTCGCATTAATTTTGTCGCAATCGATTGATGATATCCGTGGACAACGAACTAAGGCTTTTGCGCAAGTCGCTCTCCATCTGAGCTAACGTACTAGAGGAAAAGAACGTTGCTACCGCCATGTCATTATCTTCTACTCCGCTGTGGCGGCCAAGACATTCTTGACTCAGGCCACGACCATTCCCTCTAGGACCTTTAAGTTTTGTTGATAGCTGATTCACCAATCGTTGCACGCGGTGCAGTTCACCGAGGACCAGCCGGGCGGGTACGCAACCACTGGCGGCGCCGTCTTTATTATACGTACGGCCCAGCGCCCTCATATAATGATCCGTGCTGCTGCTCGATATAATGCTGCTCGCCGACCTCAGTCCCGTGTCAGACTCCACGCTGCCCGATCTTGAGCCGGAACCCTTTGTTCGTGCCGCGCTGGCGTATCGCTCCAAAACTTTGAGCCCGATCATGGAGATGATAGCAAGTAGGAAGGCATTTTCAGTGCATGAAACGCATGAAAGCATGCTGTTTACTGCCTCGATGTGGTTTTTGTTTTCGGATAGTACACTCTTGGCAACGCCCGTATCGTTGACGTTTGACCACGAGGGCGCTAGATCCGTGCCGGTGCTCTTGCAGTGAGCTGAAGAAAGCGTTTTTAAGAGATCAAGTGCCTGCGCCACGCAGCCACATGGTGAGTTGGTGGTTGTGGTGGCATGTACCGCACTCGACCTTGCAATGGGCGGCGTATGAACGCTACTAGAGGCAAGCGAGGGTGCCCCTGATGATTCTGTAAACATGGCACTGGCGAGCTCATTGATTTCCGACGTGCCAAGGCTAAAATCCATGCTCTCATCCGGTATGAGAAGTGAACCAATGTCATTCGGGGGTCGGGTGGCCCTGTCACCGTCCACGAGAGGACGTTCAAAATCCAAGGGATCCGCAATAACGAAATCCATATCGTCGATATCAGTATCGAAATCTGGCAAATTTGCGAATAGACTGGAGTCCCCAATCACGGAAAAGAGGTTTGAAGAGCACGTTCCAAGAGGAGTATCTGGAATGGGAGAAATCGAAATCGTGAAGTCTGGAGGTGTATCGGGGAAGCTGATGATCTCCGGTAAACCGATGGGGGGAGCTGGGGCAGCCCCGGGAGAACGTCCTGCGAACTCGATTGTGTCTCCATTTCGCGAGCGATTGGTCTGCAATTTCTGGTCGGTGCTAGGCTTGAAATTGGATGGGGAGGCGTGGAGGCTTGTGTTATTTTTGCCGGTGCAGCTATTTAGATGACCGCCGGTGCTATTCTCGCGCCTCCGCCCCGGGCGCTTTGCAAAAAAGTATTGGCACTTGATGCCCCGAGACTCACACTTGGAGCATGCAGGCTTCTCCTTGGGGCATTTGATCTTGGATGTGGCACACGCATGACAGCTATCTCGCAGTTTAGTACCCCCGGCGCTGGGGCGGGAGGGGGTCATGACAGGGGAGGGCGGCGTGGTACGGTCTAGTACCCGGTCTCCGAGGTCTAGGACTGACATTGTTGCTGTTTTTGAGTGCTTTAAATTGGTGGGAGTTACCCTAGTGCAGCATCAGGGTAGTAGATGTTGGTCAACACAGGTCGGAATCAAGCTTGGAAACATCAAGTGGGTCGCCACCTATGTAAATATGAGCGAGGTTTGAACTTGTGGAGAGATTCGCTGTCATAATTTCGACATTTGACTAGTGAGTTACTTACCAAAGTACTAGGACTGTGAGGGTAGTGCCTAGCAGCCTCATTAGTCGTAGTGAATATCTAGGTAACACCCAGTAACGTCTGGCGAGTCATATCTTCTAGCGATTAGTGATTAGTACCACGGACATATGCAGTCTTATCCTTCGCCTGCCCCTCTCTCCATTCAAATTTGGGGGCCGTAAGAATAAGCACGGGATAACTTCACGATTTTTCTCAGCCTCGGCCAATTGTAGGTCGATTCAAAATAGAACTTGGTATTGCGATTAATTCCAAATACCGCGGTATTGTAGAGCTTTAATTTTCTTCGACAATGTTCATGACTAGCTGAAGTATGTGCGAGGTATATGGATATTCCCGAGAAGAGGAAAAGTCAAACATTGAGCTGCGTTCTTCCTTATCATGTCTTTGCGGGGGAAGAGCTGCCACCTCCGACATACTCCATTTCTCCAATGCCCCTCTCTCTCAAACGGACATGCAGCTGCAGCTGTCAAAATCGCTTACGCCAAGCGGGGATCACTAATGGCCAATCAGTTGATCCCGGTGCTAATAGTCAGATCTATTATTACTCTCGATGTGAGTCGCTATATAAATTTTTGTGGTTGTATTCCTGAGAGCAGGTATCTCTCAGTCACCCCTCTCAACAGCAGCTTCCATGCCGGGCTCATCATGAGGGAGGGGTAGACCACCGTTATCTCACATTGACAAGGCTGGATTTTGATAGTTTCCTTCATGGCCCGATTCGATCTTTTGAGCATGAAATGCACTAAACTCTGACCACCCAGCTCGCCACCTGCTCAATGCTTTGCCAACCCACAGATAGCACCCACCCGAATGCATCGGGGGGTTCCCCATTTGACACCATCATCTTCATTCCCAGACACCAAGCTGATATCGAGGGTCCTATATTAGTGTTGCGTCTGTGGCGGATGCGACCTTAATGTCCATGATGTGGCTGACAGCTGGGAAATTGCCGTGATCTTCCCAAGAACCGCACGCCCCAACTATAGTTTACAACTTGGATGTTTTTATGAGCCCATATATAATTCACGCAGGGGAGGCCAGGCCCTGAGGTCGTTGTCTAGCGATTTTTGGTACGGGATTTATATGCATAACGTCTGGAGGGATAACTCCTTCATGGGCAGGGGTTCAACATGTAGCTTACAAATGCGTCTTCTCAATGTTCAAATGTCAGACTTTACTAGATACTCCTAGAGCTAGAGATATACTTTGATCGTCAAATACATGTATACATAGCGCAGGATCAACTCCTTCAGGATCTTGCCAAAACCGGTTCTCTCGATGTCAGATACAACTCTGCAATCTAAACATGGTCCTCTCTCGGTTCTAGATTCCCCGGTGGCGTTTTGCCTAACTTAAAATCCGTGCTCCTAGATTTGGAGTAAGCCTTGCACCGCGCATGCAATTCTCGGGTGGTTTGAGAGATATTCGCTTTTTTTGGCCCCAATGGCGTCAATGTCACTTGCAGGGAATATGATCCTCAGGATGAAACGCAGGATAAACGTATACCTAACAAAGTAGTTACATGCATTCCGGTGCGATTTGGGGCCCCACCAGCGAGAATCAGATAAGGAGCGGGGATGGAAGAGGCGTTGCCATATAATCTCGAATTCCGTTAATCTGCAAGACTAGGTAAAATCCCTCCTCGTTAAGACATTTTAGCCGCGCGGAATTATTGTTTGCTCCCAGGACTATGGTGTACTGGAATTTTCTTTTCCTTTTTTTCCAACTAGAAATATTACTTTGTACTGATGACATATTACACACATGTGAAGTCGAGAGGTCCAAGAGCGCAACGGGCCGTTCCCATTGTCTCTTGGCATAAGCCGCGAGGGTTTCCAAAACGGGTTATCTCCGCGGAGTTCATTCAATGAGTCCATATTCTGCAGAGTGAATATCAGGTCCATTGGGTTGGGTCTGTATATGTCCAATTTTGAATCGTTTGACTACATCAAATGTCATCTGCGGTACAGATCAATATCCGCCTACATATTCATCCAAATTTCCATGAAATTATAATGAGGACTGGAATATCCCAAATGCAAGGGGGAATGTGCAGTGCATCGGTTGAAGGCTACGGAGTCCGCTGTATCACATTAAGTAGGAAGTCAAAAGGATCCACCTCCGGTAGCGCAAAGGGTTAACCGGACGAGTGAATAACCATCTTGGGGCTAGTTTTGGCCTCATCATCTACTTTGAACACGTAACGGCCAATCGCTCACGTGCTGCTATTCTCCAGAGTGTAAATCCCGTGTGAGTTTTCGAAGCGGGCCGCGGGGCCGCGCGGGAGATGATGACAGGTCCCACCGCTCCACAGTGAAGAAAATACCTTGGGACTAGCCTTATTTGTTTCCGTCGTAATAATATACGTGTCCTCATCTTTCTACTTCAACGTACACCCATATCAGGACCCCAGCGTTGAGGTCCTTAGAGCCTTACGGCCTGAGAGCCTTAGGTAGGACTGATTTATTTCACAAGTGAACCGGCCCTCCAAGCGACCCAGCAACCTCAAAACGCATAGTAAATGCGATAGATTACGACTTGATATTTCAACAACTGTGTTCTATAGAAACTTCTCCGTATAGTTCTTTTTTAGAGACTTGAAGAAATTTCGTAACTTGATGATTCCTAAATATATATCTCAAGTCTTTAGCAACGTGATTTTGGGTAACTTTTGAAATGATGATTATGTAGCCCTCTACGATCTTTCAAATTGATAGATGATGTTAATGAGTCTTATTGACGACTATCGACTATCGACAAATAAGGAACTAAAATAAAACATGGATGTTGAGATATAGATACCCCATTTACTGTCTGTTTTGAGGTGGCCGACTTGCTTGGGTAGCTGGTTCGCTGTTGAAACATGTTAGGTAGTAGGATTACTTTATACAAATTGGATAGCCTATAAAACCTAAATATTAGGGCTACATCTTCTAAGACGTAGCTAATAGTTCTTTTACTAAAATAGTATACCATTTATCTCTCTCTCCAGGTTACACATTCACCCCAAGTATACCCTTAGATCCGATCTAGGGGTCCCATAGCAAGCTGACCCCCGGTTGGCCCGAATATTACTAGTAGTGCATACTGATACCCAAACGGCGCCGGAAAAATGAAGATGTAGTAGAATGAATCCTGCTGGAATTGCGCCGAATCACCCGAGGTTCGCGCCATACGTCTTTAGAGTTATACTAGGCCCCCTTATCTATGATCGGAATTTTATGTGCAATTATAGGTGCTTCCAGAAATTACCGTCTTTGTACATATCTCAACTCTCGGGCGAAACGACCGATTATGTGCGGATCAAGGACCCTCCCGGACTATACGTACTTCCTGGATGCCGCCACGGTAATCATTGGCTCTCTCTTGATTAACTACAAGCTGTTGGATACTTTCATCAATCCTTTGCACTATAAGGGCAATTCCCTGTGGATGGTTCTTTATGTACACTCATAAGGTCGAGATAAGGGGGTGCATATCTGAAAAAGAAGATTATGTTTATTCTGGGGCTAATTTGACACAATCAGCAATACCATGAGCTGAGATAGGTAGAGGTTAGGAAAGAACTTCGAGTACGTAAAAATCCTCAACTACAGGCATGTTCATCTTCATTTTGGAATGATAACATGGAGGTCATACTACTGCCATCACCACCACCTGGTATCAATACTAATACAGGTCCTTAATTTGAACCGTTGATATAGACTAAAGAATCGTGTAAATATATTATTAAGGCCCAGGGAAAAAGTACAGATCATTCTAGGAGCAAAATGCCGAGACGCAATAACTTATAATGATTTATAACACAGAAAATACCAGGACAAGCGGTGTCAAGTAGAGACAGTGGTACTGATGAAGGGATATCAATAAACAGCGTGCTGAGAGAGTCTCTGATCTGTTCTCCTGGGAGGTCACCAAGCCAACTAGGTCCGACTCTCGGATAGTAATCAATGCTCGGGATGAACCACGGGCATTTCGGGGCGGGTGAATTGGAGAGATGACAATTGGGGGCTGAGTGGCGTAGTTAGCCCCGAAGTGGTCATTCGTACTTAGACTTGGCTTAATAGAAGCGCTCTAACAGTACCATAATCGATTTGCTACCCTTTCTTGCAAACAAGTCCGGTCTTTAGAGGTCTCTCTCATTTGTATCCAGCTGGCCCAGGAGGTGACTCACCCATATTGGAAACCATAGCTTTTTCTTTCTGTTTCAATCAATTGATAGTCAGAAAGCCTGGTCATACCCTGATATGATGCCCATCTATACCCCCACCATCAGTTCAGATTCCGACAGGGACTCTCACAGGATGAGGCTCGTCTATTTCAGCAATGAATTCCCAAGGGACGACCTGGTAGACGTATTCCGTCACCTACACAACCACAGCAAATCTCATGATCAACAAACTTTGGCCGAATTTATATCCAGGGCCACTTGGGTCATCAAGGAAGAAGTTCGGCAGCTATCGATGGAGTTGAAGGAGCTGATCCCACCATTTGATACCCTTTTAAGCTGGGCAGAAGACACAGAGCTTCGGGAAGGCTTGATATGCGGCGCCGTGGATGGTGTGCTGCTAGTTGTCGTTCAACTGGCGACTTACATTGGGTCAGTAGTATAGATAAACTATAAAGCTTGACACGTCTGTTCCATTGCTAACTATTCTACGCTATCAGATATGCAGAGAAGCATCCGGAAGAGCTGCTGACTGAATTTTCAAACACGAGTCTCGCTGGTCTGGGTATCGGCCTTCTGGCATCGACTGCTGTCTCATTGTCCTCGACGTTGGCTGATTTGCCTCGTGCGGGGGCAGACGCCGTCCGCCTAGCCTTCCGGCTGGGCACCCATGTCCAAGGTGTCTCTGCAAACCTGGAAGCCCGTGAGCTGTCAGAGCGTCCAGCCACGTGGGCATATGTCGTTCATAATGTGGACCCAGACGCCGCGCAAAAGGAGCTCGATACGATCCACTCTGCACAGGGGATTCCCGACACCGGCAAAATCTTTGTCAGCGCCGTCAGTCGGACTTCGGTCACCGTGAGCGGTCCACCAGCCAGGTTAAATGCGCTGTTCAATACGTCTGATTTCTTCCGCGACTCCAAGTTTATTCCTCTGCCAGTCTATGGCGGCCTCTGCCATGCATCACATGTCTACGGCCTGCGGGATACTCAAATCATCGTCCAGCGCAGCTCCCTGAGCACAGTCAGCACAAATGCTTGGCCGGCGACACCAGTCTACTCTACTAGCACTGGTCTATACTACCAAGCCAAGAATGCCACTGAGCTGTTTGAAGCTGTAGTCTCGGAGCTTCTCACCCAGGCCATCTACTGGGACCGCGTCGTATTTGATGCGGTCCAGAGACTCGAAAACACGGGTGCCTCGGAACTGGCGCTCTATAGCTTTGGAAACTCGATCCCTCTCAACGACCTGACCACGGCGTTGCAAAGTAGTATCACAAACCCCGAAGTCTCCGTTAACAACCTTATGACATGGGTCACCCAGGTCGCGCCAGCAGACACAACCCCACGCAGCCCTGCACAGTCCAAGCTCGCCATTGTCGGCATGTCGTGCAGACTTCCTGGGGGTGCGACAAATACCGAGAAATTCTGGGAGATCCTAGAGAAGGGGCTGGATGTCTCGCGGCGAATCCCAGCAGACCGTTTCGATGTGGAGACACACTACGATCCAACCGGCAAGGATCTCAATAAGACGACGACCCAGTATGGCTGCTTTATTGATGAACCTGGTTTGTTCGACGCGCCTTTCTTCAATATGTCACCCCGTGAATCTCAGGTTGTCGATCCACAGATGCGTTTGGCTCTTGTCACGGCCTACGAGGCGTTGGAGCTTGCTGGGTATGTTGGGAACCGGACTGCGGCCACACAGTCGCAGCGCATCGGTACATTTTACGGCCAAGCCGCGGATGATTATCGTGAGGTGAATCAAGGCCAAGAGGTTAGCACCTACTATATCCCAGGTGGTTGTCGAGCCTTTGGCCCTGGCCGTATCAACTACTTCTTCAAGTTTGCTGGTCCCAGCTACAGCATTGATACCGCATGCTCTTCGGGCCTTGCAGCGATCGAGGTAATATATGCACTGATCCATATACATAGGAAAGAGACTAATCAATGAATTATCTTTAGGTCGCCTGCCAAGCCCTTTGGAACGGTGTCGTGGATACTGCCGTCACCGGAGGCGTCAACGTGTTGACTAACCCCGACGGCTTTACTGGATTGTGCAACGGCCACTTCCTCACCAAGGGACACAATGCGTGTAAGACATGGGATGCCACCGCCGATGGATACTGCCGTGCGGACGGCATTGGAAGTCTTGTTATTAAGCGGCTCGAAGACGCCGAAGCAGACAATGATAATATCTTGGGCGTCATTCTCGGTGCCGGCACAAACCATTCTGCAGAGGCAGTCTCTATTACCCACCCGCATAGCGGTCACCAAGCCTATCTATCTCGTCAGGTTCTTCGACAAGCCGGCGTCGATCCCCTGGATGTGTCCTACGTCGAGCTCCACGGCACCGGCACTCAAGCCGGTGACCATGAGGAGATACAGGGCATCCTAGACGTGTATGCGCCACTCGTCCGGCGTCGCAGCAAGGACCAGCCATTGCATATTGGCGCGGTTAAGGCAAACGTCGGCCACGGCGAGTCTGTCGCAGGGACCACTGCATTAATCAAGGTGCTTCTGATGCTCCAAAAGAGCGCCATTCCGCCACACATCGGCATCAAAACGGAGATCAACCCCCGGTTCCCTCAGGACTTTGATAAGCGCAATCTCCATATTCCAACGAAGATGACATCCTGGCCCCAGGTGTCTGGAAAGAAGCGCATAGTAGCAGTCAACAATTTCGGCGCCGCGGGTGGCAATACCGCTATGCTCCTAGAGGAGGCGCCGGTTCGCGATATCACTGATGCAGACCCGCGCCAGACTCATATTATCACTGTCTCTGCCAAGGTCAAGGCGTCTTTAGCGGGCAATATTGAGCGCCTAATTGCCCATCTTGATGTCCATCCTGATGTTAGCCTGGCTAACCTTTCGTACACAACGAATGCCCGTCGCTATCATCACACGCACCGTGTCGCGATTGCCACCTCTAACGTCCCACATCTGAAGAAGCAGCTGAATTCTATCTTGGAGAAGGTGGATTCAATTAAACCTGTTAGAAAGTCTGGCCCCCCACCAATCGCATTCAGCTTCACCGGTCAAGGCGCGTCGTACAAGTCAATGAGTTTGGAGTTATACCGCGATGTGCCTACCTTCCAAGAGTGTATTCAGCACCTTGACTCAGTCGCTCGAGGACAGGGCTTTCCATCCTTTATTCCAGCTCTTGACGGGTCATACCCTAAGGGCCATTCCCACTCTGCCGTTATTACCCAACTTGCCCTAGTCTGTACTGAGATTGCTCTGGCCAAATATTGGGCTTCCCTGGGAGTTAGGCCAGATGTTATTATCGGTCATAGCCTCGGAGAGTACGCGGCAATGCACATCGCCGGTGTTATCACCGCTAGTGATACTATATTTATGGTTGGACGCCGAGCCCAGATGCTCGAGGAGAGGTCTAAGAGTGGCAGCCACAATATGATGGCCGTTCGGGCTGCTCTTGCGCAGATTGCCAAGAGCGCAGAAGGCAAGCCATACACAGTCGCTTGTATCAACAGCCCATCAGATACGGTACTTAGCGGGACTAAGGAGCAGATAGATGATATCGCAGTCTCCCTTCAGAAGGCCGGCTACCAGTGTATCAAGCTGGACGTTGCATTTGCCTTCCACTCCGAGCAGATGGACCCTATTTTGGATGACTTTGAGGCCATTGCAACAACAGGTGTCATCTTCCAGGAGCCTAGAGTGCCTGTGATCTCTCCCCTACTCGGCAAAGTCATTTTCGACGGCAAGACGCTGAATGCAAACTACGTGCGCCGGGCCACTAGAGAGACAGTTGACTTCCTCTCTGCGCTAGAAAATGCCCAGAAGGTTTCTACTATTAGCGATGACACTGTCTGGATTGAAATTGGGCCGCATCCGGTGTGTACCGGCTTCATAAAAACAACCATCCCGTCTACCGAGCTCGCTATCCCGTCGATCCGCCGTGGAGACGATAACTGGAAGACCATAGCGGAGAGCATGGCTGCTCTACACCTGGCCGGTGTTGAGGTCGGATGGAACGAGTTCCATCGTCCGTTTGAGCGCAGGCTCCGCCTCTTAGATCTGCCGACATATGCTTGGAATGATAAGAACTACTGGCTGCAGTATAACGGGGATTGGTGTTTGACCAAGGGCAATACATTCTATGACACCGATAAGGAAGCGGCTCGAGCCAAGACAGCGCCAAAAGCATTACCAGCCAGTGAGATTCAGACCACAACGGTGCAGCAGATTATCGAGGAGAGATTAGATGGCTCTGCTGGTACGGTCACCATCCAGTCGGATCTTATGCAGGCAGACCTTCTGGCTGCCGCTCATGGGCACAGCATGAATAACTGTGGTGTCGTCACATCGGTAAGTCGTCATCTTTTACGAGACCCTTTTTGGATAAAACTTTCTAAATTTCTCGTCTATAGTCCATCCACGCCGATATTGCATACACCCTCGGCAGCTATCTGCACCGCAAGCTGAATCCCAAGGCTAAGAAGGATATCAACATGAACATTGCCAATCTCGTAGTCACCAAGGGTCTTGTCGCACAATCCAACAAGAAGATCCCTCAGCTATTCCGCGTGACTGCTACCACGGCTGATGTTGGCTCGGGAGTCGTCGACTTGACCTGGCAGAACGTAGACAATGATGGCCACGCTCATGAGCCCTTCGCCACCGCCAACATTTATTACCAGAACGATGTCTCCGAGTGGCTCTCGTCGTGGGCCCCCCTCGCGCACCTCATCCAGAGTCGGATCGAAGCGCTGGAGCACCTGGCGACGCAAGCCAGAGCCAGCCGCTTCTCGCGCAACATGGCATACACCCTCTTCGCCAGCAACTTGGTGACCTATGCGGACAAGTACCGCGGCATGCAATCCGTTGTACTACATGACCTTGAAGGATTCGCTGATGTGCAGCTTACCACCAAAGAGAGCGGCGTCTGGACCGTCCCGCCGTACTTTATCGACAGCGTCGCGCACCTCGCGGGGTTCATCATGAACTGCTCCGACGCCATTGATACGGCCAACAATTACTGCGTCACCCCCGGCTGGAACGCGATGCGCTTTGCAAAGCCCCTGATCCCAGGTGCCCGGTATCGTTCGTATGTTAAGATGATCCCGACAACCGAGGACCCGACGATCTACTTCGGCGACGTATACGTCCTGCAAGAAGACGGGGCCATTGTCGGAGTCGTCAACGGGATCCAGTTCCGTCGCTACCCTCGCATTCTGCTCAACCGGTTCTTCTCGCCGCCGGATAAGATGGCTGTGATGGAGGGTAAGCCGCCCAACCCTCAACCACTACCAAAGAGGCTGCCCGCCACACCAACACCAGCACCAGCACCAAAGCCGGTCCTTCCTAGACATGCCTCCGGCCTTGAAAGTGACACTGAGCCCCCCGCCGCTACGCCGGAAGATGTCTCACCCACTGTCACAGATGCCGCGGCCGCTCCATCCATCGAGGCCGCCGCTGCCACGGGCAGTATCACCGCAAAGGCCATCATGCTGATTGCCAACGAGGCCGGTTTAGATCTTGCTGATATGGAGGATGGAGCTGGGTTCGCTGAGCTAGGCATTGACAGTCTCATGTCGCTGGTCATAGCAGAGAAGTTCCGTACTGAGCTGGATGTCAAGGTCAGCGGGAGCCTGTTTTTGGATTATGAAACTATTGGCGATTTGAAGGAGTGGTTGGATGAGTATTACAGCTAGCCTAAAGGAGAGAGGACAGATTTTTCTAGTATTGAAGGTAGACATGATTGATTGATGAAGCTATAGTTTGGTGCTACGCTTTCGAGCTGATTGACAAATTACGTCCATATATTCGTGAAATATGATAGTGATGGTACTAGCATATATCTATATTATTTTGCCGTTACTTTCTGAAAGCTATTAATTGATAATTAGGTATTTAGAGGTTATTCAGGGTCACTTAACGGACCATCTATGTTGATTGCTTCTTGACATCCCACTGGGCTGTGGGCCCTACCTTCCTATGAGGCCCCCATTGAAGCCTATCTTAGGCGGCCTCTGTAATTGCTTTATTATAACCTTCTACTAGGTATATAAAGTTCAAATTCAGAATCTAGGATTATAGTAGCTATATAAGTATCAATTTTAATTAAAATTAGAATCAAGCCAGAAGAGGTCGCGACAAATGTTAATATCGATATTTTAACAAGATATATTTTTGGGATTTGTATAGGAGTACTACTGTCTAAGTGAACTTCTGTAATTTATAAATTATCTAAATGACGCGCTTTCTCGCGTTTTTAAACGTGATATAGAGCGATAACTAGTAATTAATTCCAAATGATTCAAGCTAATAAAATATTACCTTTAGAATAAGGCTTAGAAACGGGGGTAAAACGAATGGTAATTCTAAAGTCCCAGAAAGGGGGTTCAACTTCTGAATTCTCGGCATATTTGTACTGTTTGGGGCCCATTTGGGGGCCAATTGACCCGCAGTAGGCTTCTACTTTAGGCCTATTGCCTATCGGTGGGCCTAAGGCCGGGCCCAAAACCTAGCCCATTTGCGGGTTGGGTCGGGCTGGGCTCTGGGCTTTGTGGGCCGGTGCGGAAGTCTAGTTCTAGGGGACATATCAGCATTCAACCATTTACCAAATTGTCTACTAAACGACGAGGTCGTAATTCAGTCCGGTCTACTTTCCATTTTCATTGAGATGATGGACGCAGGCTCATCCGGAGTGGGTTTAGTTACCCCGATGCGCTTTATCCCGCCTGGACGTCTACCTAGATTAATAATACCCCGAACAATGTCCCGACAAACGAAACCCCTTGTTCGCCCTTGTGCAGACAATATGGCCCTAATGCGTTACAGGGTTGGGGTCCTCGGGTAGATTCCCACACTGAGCTTCACGTTGATTCTTAAGGATTATTGAACCAGCCATACTGCACAGCTTCTACCACTGGTGTCTGCCGCGTTTGACCCATATTTCATCTCTACAATGACAACTGTGGTAGCAACCTCACAGCCACCTGGCATGGACACTTCCAGCCGGATCTTTGCCCAGGATGACAAATTCTGGGACAACTATTCGCGCGGCCGACCCCAAGTCCCGGATACCTTCTGGGACCGCATCTGGGCCTTCCACGAGTCCAAAGGCGGCAATTTCGATACCGTCCACGACATCGGTGCAGGGAACGGGCCTTATGCCCAGCGACTACGCTCTCGCTTTGCTAATGTCATCGTGTCCGACATCGTGGCCGATAACATCCGCCTCGCCCAGGACCGCCTCCGGGGCCAGGCCGGATTCACCTTCCGCACCGCCGCGCTGGAGGACGCCGAAGACATCTCCGCTGGCAGCATGGACATGGTCTTTGCGGCGAACGTGATGCATTTTGCCGAGCCGCAGCACGATGCAATGGAGACAATCGCGCGCCAGCTGCGGCCCGGGGGCACGTTTGTGGCGTCGCTGTTTGGGCCCGCTCGCTTTCGCGATGCACAGGTGCAGGATCTGTGGGAGCGGCTCAGTTACCAGGGGGGCAGAGAGCTGCTCCGGGTGTCTGAGGATCCGGACCAGGTGGTCAAGATCATGGCACGGACACAGGACCAATACAATGTCGCACCGCTTGACCGGGCGCTGTTTGGCGACGAAGTCCGCATCCATGTGAATATGAAGCATGGAGGCATTCAAGGTATGTTGCCCCCAGAATTCGCGCACTGGAATCAGGAGCCGGATTACGGCGCGGGTGACCATGACTCGCACGAGGAGATGGAGGGATGGACCTTTGAAACGGATCTGCAGGGGGTCACGGAGCATTTTGGGTCTTTTCCGTTTATCTCGCGGTTTTCGGACGCTTTGGCGGACTTGTTCCAGGAGTTGAACGAGTTGTTGGCTGGCGGAAAGACTGTTGAGGGCTATTTTCCTGTCACCATCATTTTAGCCACTAGGAAATAGACTGTTCTTGTTTTTGACTAGATTTACAAAATTTGTATTTGTATTCAGCCTGTAGTAGTCAATGGTAAAATATGATAAAATGATTCCAACGGTCAGTCAATCTGTTGGTCCGTTCGTAATAGCCCGAGATATACAGAGATACTATATAAATGGGATGAGTATTTCCCGACGACTTGTGAACTACTTAAACTTTTCACTTCATTCAGATTAACTATATACATCAATATGCCTGCTCCCGCCCACATCCAGAGAGCCACTATCGACAAGTTCCTCGCAGCATGGAAGGATAGCGACGCCCAAGGGACTATTGGCCTCTGGTCCGATGAGTTTGAGCAGCAACTGTTGCCTCACTCGCTACAACAGCCAACTCGATCCCGAAGCCACGCCGAATTCTTCTATCCTAAGCTAGTGAATGGGTTGACAAACTGGAAGGTAGGCGCACATTTCACACATTTTTACAATTCTATAATCAAGAATCAAAAGATATTAATCCCATGGCAAGCTGGATATTAAGCATATCGTCCACGACGCGGTCAACGGTACGGCCGCAGTGTATGCAACCTCGTCCGCAGACACGCCGATTCCCGAGGAGAAATGGACCAACGAATATGCCATCTTTGTGTGGTTGACCGAGGAGGGACTGAAGGTGCAAAGATTAGAGGAAATGGTGGACTCTGCGTTCTATAACCACTTCTTCCCCTTGTTCCAAAAGCACCTAGCGGAACAGGGAGGTTTCCAGTAGATACAACTTTCATTACAGACAGATACTATGTTCTACTAGTACATGATAGAAATCCAATCGTCCGAAGTTTACCGGGACAAATGTGCCGCCGATTAGCATGGTAGTCGTCTAATACACCGAGGGGGGTTAATATAGAAACAAGAATCAGTTCGCTGTTTAATGGTCAAAGTCAATTCTCGTATAAAAGTAGCTGAGCTGAAAAGAAAACTGAAAACATGCCCTCCCCCAACATTTATGCCGTCTTAGGCTCCACGGGAAATTGTGGCACGGCACTCATCCAAAACCTCCTCCATAATCCCGACGCCCATGTTCACGCATACTGTCGCAACCGGCCGAAGCTTCTCCGTCTCTTGCCCAACCTCGACGAAGAAAAAAGAGTCAAAATCTTCCAAGGCAGCATCCAAGACAATGCCCTTCTGACCTCATGCCTGAGTGACTGTCGGGTGGTGTTCTTGGTTGTCTCCACCAACGACAACATCCCCGACTGTCATCTCGCCCAAGACACGGTCAAGGCCGTGATCCAATCGCTCCACAACATCAGGCAGCAGACGAGCTTCGGGGATAACAAACCACAGAAACTACCTAAGCTTGTCCTCCTGTCATCCGCGACCATCGACGACCACTTCTCCCGCCACGTCCCGTACCTCCTCCGACTTGTCCTCCTCCGTTCGGCCTCGCACGTCTACAGCGACTTAATCGAGACCGAAAAGATCCTTCGCGCCGAAGGGGACTGGTTGACGTCTATCTTCGTCAAGCCGGGCGCGCTCTCCGTCGACATCCAGCGAGGACATGCTTTGAGCCTGACCGACGAAGACAGCCCCCTGTCCTACTTGGACCTGGCTGCTGCAATGATTGAAGCTGCCGAAGACGTGAATGGAAGCTACGATATGCGAGATGTGAGTGTGGTTAATGCGAGCCAGAAGGCTAAGTTCCCGAGAGGAACTCCGATGTGTATATTCATGGGGCTGCTGCGACACTTTTTTCCATTTCTGCACCCTTACCTGCCGTTAAACACGGGGCCATAGTAGTTTCATTTTATCGTGAGGTGATGGACAGATTGTATATATCGAGAGGTTGTGGTAGAGATGGCTACACATTATTAGGGCTAGGGTCATGGATACGTCATTTGGGTATTGCAATGGTTTTGAGAACGAACAACCCACAATGAGTATAGTAGTATTTATTGCATGATTTATTCCATGTTCTCTATGGCAAAATCCATGTTGTGATTCCAATACAATCATCACGCCGCACCGCCGTCCAGAGTAATGACCTTGCCATTCACCCACTCCCCCTCCTTACTCACCAGAAACCCAACCACGCCAGCAATATCCTCCGGGAACCCATTCCGATGCAACGGCGATGCAAACGCCGCCATTTGCTGGCGCTCCTCAGCCGTGAACTTCTCTCCGTTGGGGATATAGTGCTGCGAAACGGCGTGGAACATATCCGTCACGGTGCCTCCCGGCGCGACCCCATTGACCGTGATCTTCTTATCGCCGCAGTCCTTAGACAAAATCCTCACAAATGAATCGATCGCCCCCTTGGAGGCTGAGTAGAGCGAGTGCCGCGGGACGCTAAAGTCCCTAGACGTGTTAGACGAAGTGAGCACGATGCGTCCGCCCTCCTGCAGCACGCGGTACGCCTCGCGGGCCACGAAAAACTGGCCGCGCGTGTTAAGACTGAAGACGCGGTCAAATTCCTCCTCCGTTACGTCCTTAAGGTGGCCGAAGCTGACCACGCCTGAATTGCTGACGGCGATGTCAAGCTGGCCAAAGTGCGCCACGGCAGCGTCGAAGAGCTTGGCCGTCTGCGACACATCGCGGACGTCCGCCTGGATGGCGATCGCGTCCGAGTTGAGGCGCTTGATCTCGGCCACAACCTTTTCGGCGTGTTCGGCTGAGTGGGCGTAGTTGACGACGACTTTGGCGCCCAGGCGACCGAGTTGGATGGCAATTGCTGCCCCTATACCACGGCCTGAGCCAGTGACGAGGGCGACTTTGCCATCCAGGCGGCCAGGGATGTAGGGGGTAGTTGACATGTTGATGTAGATGGAAGAGGTTAACTGGAATGGATGCTCTCTTTTTGGGGATGAAAAAGCCAGCCATGGGGCTTTTTTATAGATCATATATTCTCTATAACCAAGAATCACGGAATCACGGCTTCCACCATGTCCGACTCCTCCCGAAATGGCAAGCTTGTCTCGGGAGGTCAGACTCGGGACATTAGATATATGCCGAAGCATGGATTAAGAGGGAGATAAAAGCCAATCATGTGGTGTTTTTTTCATTGTTCAACTTTTAACAACCTCCTCCTCTGGCACTACCAGTTATTGATCATGACCAAAGCCGCCTACCAGCCGCCTGCGTATGAAGGTACGTACAGATTACTTTTTGTTTCCCCCACTACCTGCCTCCAAACACTAATGAGCTGAATTAATTCCAATTCAGCCATCGCAGGTTGTCAACTTGCACTCTTCGAATGGGCCGAAAGCTACGACAGCAAGGACTGGGACCGCCTTGCCAAGTGCATCGCCCCAACACTGCACGTACGTACTTATCCTTGCCCTATTTCCCAAGACCTTCAGCCACGACACCAGTTCCCTGACGTGAGTAGATCAACTATAGCTCCGTGATGGGTCAGGAATGGGAGTCCATGCCCGCCGACGACTTTGTCGCGCTGGCGTCGAGCGCCAATTTCCTAGGCAACGCGCGAATCAAGACACAGCACTTGATCGGGGCCTCGAAATGGGTGCAGACGGGAGAGGACACGGTCACAGGGTATCACCAGATGCGCGTGGCGCATCAGAAGTATGGCGATGATGCGCTGTCAGAGGTGTTGGTCAAGGGCCATGCGCATGGGAAGGCGACGATTCAGTACCGGAGGGTGGAGGGCGAGTGGAAGTTTGCGGGGCTGGAACCGGACATTCGATGGAAGGAGCATGATGTTGATGGGATCTTTCACGAGTAGTTATTATGAGACGTAGATATCATGACAGATGTTGTCTACAGTCTGTTGATAAAGAAATCAATATATCTGGGCTGTGGACACCTATAGGATTTAGATTGGGAGATTATATATCAAGGGCAGCCACAGAATAATACAAGCTCAATCCTCTTCGGCTATTTAAGGCGAGGAACACCAATTAAATCTCATTTTAAAACGTATGTGTAGCATTTGCATCCACCGCTTAGGTCCCATTCTACTACCTTGGCTGGGACCGGAACAGTCAAATTGTTCCAACCTACCTAAGGACCCTAAGTACGAAGTTCCTAAATCATGAGATCCGACTGCAAAGCCGCAGACATTGGCACATCGTCTCGGACATTGCTGGTGCCATAGTAAACTCCCTAGCAAAAATGGCCTAAAGGTGTCGTCGCCTCGTTGGACCTGACTTCTATGGGCTGTTAGGTACTGTCGGCCTTGGCCCCAGCCTCATCTGGACTACCCAGCTTGAGGGTTTTGATGTAGTAGTCAAGTTTGATGACGTAGAATGGAACGGGGGCCATTGTGGATGAGGAGTTGTTCTTGTTCTTTAATGTGCAGTAAAAGTGGCTTGGACGAGGACACACCTCTACATATGCTTATATGTATGCTAATTTTACGTTAGATGTATTGAGAACCGCTAATCGCAAATCATAGAGAGAATTGTAAAAGCAAAGTACTAGAATGTTATGCATACCTATGCTGCGTTAAACATATGTGAACTACATACGGTGACAGAAGTGATACCCACTAAATCACTGGACCAGCACGCCTCCACTCGAGTGGATACTCGTGCCCGTAATGTTCGAATCCCTAAGCAGGTAGATAAACGCCTCAGCCACCTCCTCCGGTGTACCAACCTTGCCCAATAGAGCTGTCGAAGCATAAAACTCCCTCGTGCTCCTACGCTGCTCCGGCGTCTCCCCCCAGATCTCCGTATCCGTCGGGCCAGGATGCACGACATTGACCCTCAGCGGAGCCAAATCCAGTGCCAGCGCGCGCGTCAGCCCATCCAGCCCGGCCGCGTATGCCGCTCCAGTCGGCCACCCCTTTATGGGCTTCTCGCCGAGCCTGCCGCCGCAAAACACCACACTCGATGTGTAGCTCGGCTTGAGGAACCGCGGGGCGAGCTTGGCGACCAGGATCGGCGCGACAAGTATGAGCTGTGCCTGGTCGAAGAGGTAGTCACGGTCAGTGTGGGCAAGGGACCGCGTTGTCGGTTGGCCGGCTGTGACAACGATGTGGTCGAGGAGCTCAGAGCCGTCGGCTGTGGCGTCGGCTAAGAGCTGTTCGAGGCGCTGCTCGATATCCGGCTGGGCGAGGTCAACGGTGAATCCCCTGATGTTCGTGTCAGGGATTGTTGCTGGGGACTCGGATTTGATCTTAGTGACAGCGCTGGCTACGCGTGCGGGGTTGGACGACGCGATGGAGACGCGGACGCCTTGCTCCGCGGCGAGTCGGGCGACGGCTGCGCCAATTCCTGACGAACCGCCAATGACGAGGATAGATTGACCGGAAATTGAGGGCATTGTGGTGATGTGAAATTATATGATGCGGAATGATATGATGGAGGGATGTGAGGTGTCGGTTGTGAACCTTGACGGTACATATACGTCTCTCTACCTCTATCCTGATATGATTTGTAATTCCTGCCCGCATCTTCGATCTTGTTTGTCACCGTGGGATAGATGAATAATTGCACCGGGTGACGTAGTCCTAGGCATGGTACTGGTCGGCAGCATTGGATGAGGGATGGCCAGCATTACGACCTGCATGCCTAGAATCACGACATGCATATGCATACTGATCGCACTTTAGGAATTGCTTAGTCACGGTTCATGTTGCCCATGTCCTCTATTTATTGCTAATTGCTATAAAAATCAGATTATAACAATTTCTTTTTTTATTCTCGTTATAAAGTCACTTTCCGAGTTATATATTCCAAAGTTGTGATGGGGAACCCGCCAGTAGGACATCTATGGTCGTTTGTGATTAAAACCCAAGTTAATTCTTTATAATTCACATGCATCTGGGTCCTTTTCAACGCTAAGCCCTAATTGACTTCACGCATAAATAACTTTATGCATACGTCAAGTGTTGCAGAATTCCTACGGAATCAGGACCAGTGGTGTTGACGCAGTTTGACGCCTTTACCACACATTCCGCTATACAAACTCGTGTATCCTATATCCCAGGATAGCATTTCAATCCAGGCTACATTCAGTCAATGGAATTTGGAAGAATCTAGTACTTAGTACTAATACCGCTCTTTGCGCTTCTTCTTTTTGACTCTCTCATTACAAATGCATATCAGTGAGCAATTTACAGGGGTGGAATCGAAGCCATAAATATGACTTCATTCCCAGATATGAAGAAGATTGGACAATTTTACAATTCTAAATCTACACCCCGTGAAAGATTCACTCTTACATGCTGCCTAGTTTAGTAACTCTATAATATATTATTCAACCGTTTTGCATTTCGGATTCATTTATTAAGGAAAACACATATCATCCTTCTACGCATCTCTGATCGTACTCCTTAGGTGGATCCCTTCCTACTCCGGCACCCTCTTTTCCGAGTGTGAGCGCTGTCTTCATTTAATGAATCCTTAGGAATCTATAGTGACTTGGTGGAAGAAATGCGAAATATCTATTATATCAAAAGCACTGAATCTGAAGCCACTGCATGAGACCAGCTATGTCTAACAAGGTAATGTTGTTAGATTATGAGATAATCTCATATATTAGCAGAGCTCAGTAGATAGTAGATAGCTCGTTCTAAGGGAACGAACTGTCCGTCTTCTCTTCTTCCCCTGTAATTCTCATTTCTACTAAATTATACATTCATCTATTCATTACAATCCCTACCTTTCTCGGATCCTGATATCTGATAAATATTTGTTTTCTTTTGGCCATGTGACTTTGACAAGCAACCTGGGAAGATTGGAAAACTTCAAGGTTTTATAGAGAGATATATGATCCAATGTCAATGATGCAATCATGATCGACACATTATATGAATATAAAAGCTTTGCACATTCCCTAGACTTTATTTACATCCTGTATAAAGCGAGGAAAACTACTTCATCTTAATCATGGGGAAAAAACGTGTGTATTCTTATCTCGACGATGATCCTCCATGTGCGTCTTGTGGAACTGCACTTGACCCCGAAGAGGTACAAGATGGTAAGTTCTCCAGTTGCAACTTGATGATTATATCGCAATAGGTCACTGAAGATCAACTCAATGCCAATTCGAGAATTGATCGAAGAATGTTATGGTGATAAAGAAAGACATGAACGGTTCGGGGATTGGGAGGGCGACCTTTCCAAATCATGCGTGTTCCATAAAGGCTGCTGGAAATTGTTGATACGACATTTCAACAACGGAATTGTGCCTCTCGATAAATTGGCCAACGTAGTCGAAGAAGCACCTTGGCCACAGTATCGAGCCTGTAAGTCATTTTTCCACTTCTCTTACCAGATCTTCGCATCCACGAGCAATTTCAAATAATGGATGGGAACCTTTAGATTTTGTAGTCCCAGAAACCGGGACGCCTAGCCCGAGATGCTTTCGATATATCGCATTCCGGGCCGAAGCAAGGTCCTTCCCAAAGGCAGCAAACATACAATGTGAACATCAACCGAAGGATGAGGCCCAAGTTAATGACTTCTTTCGTCTCCTTCCACTCGAAATCCGCTTCAAAATCGCCTATCTTCTTTCAACGCCTGAATACCTCAGCTTGAGACTTGCGTCGAAAGTTATGGCTAACATATTTGAAGATCAGGAATTTTGGAAAACACGCTTTTTTATTCATCGGGAACGAGGATATCTCAACTATCTCTTGGAAGAAGGTTGTAAAGATTGGAGATTGATGTACCGCTGCACTAGCAAACCGAGGCGTCTAACCAAGACATTACGTTTTCGAAGGCTACAGTGGCTTCATAACGAGTGGATCAGAGATAGGTGTATGATGATTGAAGCTTCAATATCTACATCGCCTGAGAACATAACTCGATTTGATAGCCTACTGTGGGACAGAGCCGCTGGAAAAGTCCAATGCGATCGGCCTTACAGATTCGACATCACTCCTCCACCTTCACTCGGAAATGACATCTGCATGCGGTGTCGTGGAGTGCATAACCTATTACCACCTCAGATGACCACCATCTCTAGCGACCTTGTGGAAATCGCTGTCTCCGTTCTTGCTGAAGATGAACATTCATTTATCACCGGGTTCAGCCTTGTATACGGCGAGAGTTCATCAAACATTAGTTTTGGCTATGGAATCCCCGAAAAGCAGATCAAGATTGGTCTTTGCGGCCAGACGTTGACAGGCTTCGAAGTCTTCGCTGGAGAAGGCGGCATCCAGGCCATACGTCCAATATTTGACCGAGGATATGGAATATGCCGTGGAATGATTGGTAAGCCGAACACAACTTGCAAATCAGTACTACTTATCCCAGATGGAGAGATAAAAGCCTTTGCGGGGGATTTCGATGTAAGTCAAACATTGATGGGTGGTTCCAATTCACATTTACAGTTTACTGACTCGCTTGTAGCATTGTAGGATGGTAGGGTTTGGAGTAGGTTCATTGCATCCAGGATCATAATATGTATCTCAATTAGAGACACCATATATCTGTGTCCTTGTCTCCTGTTATTTGTGCGCAATTAATCTTCTTGAATGGCTATTTTAATTATTATTACTTTCCTCTCTTCACTTTCGAGCGCTATTGGTATTACTTCTAGGACTTCCTAGAACCACTCCCCAAATTGTGAATCTTATTCCCCTAGAGAAAATCTCAATGCACTTACTGGCAGCTAATACTTCTGCCACCAAATATACTACTATTATTGTATATTTTCTATAGCCTTGAGCTCGATTATTTCTATATAAACCATCCTATTCCCATTCCTGCCATCATCTATCCTAACTATCTTCTTTCTTTAAGGTAAACATATGTATAGTTAATCGCTAAGATGGAATGAAAAATAGAGATATTACAAAATATAGCAAAAAGAAGAAAAGATAGCTCTAAAGTAGAATTATTAGATATCAACGAACACATCCAATAACTTTTCTACGGAAGCAAGAGTGGGAATTTACAGAGGAAATATAGTAAAATTCTACTTCCTCTTCGATAACAAAGTAGTTATCATCTACGACTATTCAACTGTGTATTAATTAAGCAACCGAGGTGGTAACTGAGCAATCACAATGTGTGGTGAAATGCTCAGTAGGCAGGGCCCTATAGCGCCCTCATAAAGCCGCTGCACCCCCCGATCAGAAAAATTGAGACGCAGTCGAAAGGTTGTTTTTAGGCCATTGAAAACCAAGATAGCTTTTTTGATTAGTTGCTAGAGCAGAGTCTTTCGGATCTTGGGCCTGGACACCC
Source organism: Penicillium expansum (assembly GCF_000769745.1). Classification (NCBI taxonomy): domain Eukaryota; kingdom Fungi; phylum Ascomycota; class Eurotiomycetes; order Eurotiales; family Aspergillaceae; genus Penicillium; species Penicillium expansum. The sequence continues at coordinate 32,498 of NW_015971429.1, forward strand.
TTGCATCCTAGTGTGAAAGTATCTCTAGGAAGGATGTTATGTTCAGGGTTTTCGGGTTACGTATACAAGAATAGTCGGCCGCATTTGCGGCCTTGTGGTGTCTTTTTAACTGGCCTTTTGAGATGTCTTTTTAGTTAGTCTTTTGAATATTTTTAGACGTACGCGAAGGCGGTAAAAAGAGCATACTTTGTGCAAGAGACTTTTCTATATATACCTAGGGATTCATCACATACTTAGTCTTCCCACTTAGTTCCTGCAAGGTGGCCATTTGCCAGTATTTACCTTTTATCTTTATCAACTCATCATGGGTTCCTCTTTCAATAATCCTGCCATAATCAAACACAAGGATCTCGTCGGCATCGACAATGGTCTTCAATCGATGAGCAATCGCGATCGTAGTCCGGCCTCTCATGGCGTCTCTTATAGCCCTTTGGACTAGATGCTCCGATGCAGTATCAAGTGCAGAGGTTGCCTCATCTAGCAGACTAGTAATTGCGAGTCAGAAATCAGCACATTCAATGGATGAAAACAAAAGTCAAGTGGCGTACAGAATTTTAGGCCGGAGTAGAAGAGCCTTAGCAATCGCTATGCGCTGGCGCTGCCCACCAGAAAGCATGGAACCATTGCCTAAGACAGAAGTACTCAATCCTTGCGGAAGAGATAACTGGAAGAATAGTTCATGGTCAGATCCTCTTGAAGAACTCAATCAATCTCAAAATTAGGGATGCAAGTGCTTACCACAAATTCTCCCAGTCCAACAGACTCCAAAGTTCCCTGGATTTCATCATCAGAGAAATATCGCTTGCCGCTTTGTAAACATTCCCGCAAGTCGTCTCCAACTAAGCATGGATTCTGATCGACGAGTGCGAAATACTCGCGATAGCTATCCACAGAGTATTCTGCAATCAATGTATTGGCAAGCCTTATGTCACCACGCTCTGCCGTATAAAACTGCTCTATCAAGTTTATCACGGAGCTCTTACCACTACCAGTCGTTCCGACAAGTGCAATAAAAGACCCACGAGGGGCTTCAAAGCTAACTTCGTTCAAAACGAGTTGAGCTGGACGTGCTGGATATTTGAAGCTGACATGTTGCAAAGACAGATCCTCTGTTGCACTTGGTGCAGGTAGAGAAGTACTAGTTCTTGGCGTTCCAGAGCGTAGTGAAGGCTGTATTTCCATCAAGTCTCTCACTCTTTGAGCAGCACCATGAGCACCAGCAATATCTGGAGCACGCGAAAAGAGCGTCGCTGCCGATTGTGTTCCCCAGACTGTCGCAGCAAAGCAGATAAAAAACTGCTGAATATTATACTCGCCCGTTGCGATGAGGTGAGTACCTCCGTACCAAAATACAAACGCAATGCTCAATATGCGTAAGGATGTCGTGCATGCATACATGGTAGCAGAAAGAATCCAGTATTTGGCTCGCCTATCTCGGTCAATTGCCTTTTGAAATGATTCCATGACTGAGTTATGCAGGCCGAGTACCGTCACAGTTCGAATTGCAGTGAAAGCCTCATGAGCAACAACTACGGCGTCGGTATCACGCCTGACAAATTTCTCAACCTGCGCAACAATATAATACTGCAGGAATCCAGAGGCTGCCACAAGTGGAACGGTCGCGATCGCAGCAAGTCCGATCTTCCAGCCAAAGATGCATCCAATAACAACTCCAGTTCCAAGCATCATAATGCTTTCGGCCACGAGCCCGAGGGACGTTCCTGATACGCCTATCACTTTGACAGTCTCCGAGGAGAGAAAGCTAACCAATGCTCCTGTTGAATGATCCTTTTCCTCGAAGAAAGGGATGCTTTTGAAGAGGAACGTTTTGAACAGTTCCGACCGGGTTCGAAGACTCAGTCGACACGCCGACACAGCGAAGCAATATCCTCGGAGACAGTATACCAGAAGCACAATGAATCCGTGGATCAAATACATTGTTGCCCAGTATTGAGTGGTGTGGCCACCTGTACTCAAAGAGGGATTTAAGATCGAGATGATTCCATTTCCAAAGAAAATTGCTTGGATGGGGTATGTCGCACCAGCAAGCACACTCAAGACGATGCCTGCAGAAGTATACAAAACTTCTGGATTGTTCAACCCCCAGATTATCTTGATACTGCTTCCAAAATGCGCTGCAGATGAAGAATCATCTTCAGCTGGTGCGGCACTGGTCCTGATAGAGACGCGACCTGGCTGTGTCTTTGTCTGGACTATCTGCATAGCTAGGTCTTTCTCTTCTCGATTATTCGAGCTGAATTCTTGTTGTCCAACAAGCTCTTGATACAGTGAGCATTTTCGCATCAACTCTGTATGGGTTCCTTCATTCAATATTGTGCCATCTGCCATAACAATGATTCTGTCTGCATTTCGAATCGTCGAGAGGCGATGGGCAATTATGATGGTAGTGCGCCCAGAAGCAGCCGCATTGAGAGCTTCCTGGACATCATTCTCACTTTGACTATCGAGTGCGGCTGTGGCCTCGTCTAGCAATAAAATTGCGGGCTGTGATATAATTGCGCGCGCAATTGCGAGTCGTTGTCTTTGGCCACCTGATAGTCTTGATCCGTTTGCCCCAATGACTGTGTCGTATCCTTGAGACAAATTGGCGATGAAGGAATGGATGCCGACAGTTTCAGCTGCTTGGACGACTCGTTGCCTGATGCTCATCTCATCCAGTGTCTATCGTCGAGAGCCAGTGAGTATGATCTCATGGAATGGCGTGTTACTCGGATCATACCTCTTGAACATTTCTTGGGAGTCCGTGGGCAATATTCGAATGGATCGTTGTGTTGAACAAGGTAATGTCTTGACCAACGTAACCAATCTGAGATCGGAACCAAGAGATATTCATTTCCGTAATGGGTGTGTCACTTATCGTTATTCGACCACCCAGTGGGTGGTACATTCGCTCTAGTAGAGCAAATACTGTAGACTTTCCAGAGCCAGATGGCCCGACCAAAGCAACAGTATCTCCCGCGGGCACTTCGAAGCTGACATTATCAAGGACCAGGTGCCCCAAGCGCGAGGGGTAAGCAAAGCTGATTTCTTCAAACCGAATGACTCCAGTGATCAGATCGAGCTTTAAACCTGTCTCTTCTAAAGGGTTTATTGCAGAGACTCGGTCAATTACCGAGAAGACCCGAGATGCTGCTCCATTAGCGTTCGCAATGCTCACAACAAAGGGCAAGGCCTGACAAAGCATACCCCCAGCAACCGTCGTAGCATACAGGATAGTCAATACCTCTGAGATAGTACACTGACCCAGACTAATCAAACGCTCGGCTTGCCAGAACTATCAATTTTATCAGAAGAGACCAATGACCATAATCCAGGCGTGAAGTTGACATACCCCAAGTCCATTGCCCCAGTGCAGGATGGCGAACGAACCCGCAACAATCACAGCGAATATCAGCCGCTCCCAAAAGTCCAAGACAGACAGATACCGTAAGATGCCGCGGTACTTTTCGGTATATCTTTCTTGGCTGCGATAGGCGATTACATTTCTCATGGCCCCAAGGACCTCTTGGGCAAAATTGTTCGCCCTCACACTATGCGCCAACCCCTTTCGCTGTGTTTTACTTAACCACGATCCCATCAATCCAACGAGTAAAATGAGAGATATTGGCTGAGTGATCATGATGGACGCGAATCGCCGGTTGCTCATGAAAGCACAGACCAAGGCGACTGCGAATCCAGATAGCCCAGAGATAATATCGCCCACTTTTTGGGAGATACCGTCTTGTATCAACTTCATGTCTTGATCCAGATTTGAGATCAACTCGCCTGCTCCAATAATGTCAAAATATGCTATGTTCTGCTGCATAACTGAAGACAAGAGAGTTTGTTGGAGCCGACGCGTGAGTCGCTCCCCAGTTGCATTGAAGCCCCATGTGCTGATCAAAGTCGTCGCAAACGACCCGGTCGCTAGCTCATGATTAGCTAAATTCGAAATTTGGCGAGAGAAGTTGTTACCGATGATTACTAGTATAACAGTGAAATGTTGAGTCCTACCGATGACATACTGCGAAGACTTCGCATCTCCATTAATGAATTCATCTGCCAATAACCCGAACACTACAGTGACCAAGGGCATCGCTGCACCAGCAATAATTGCGCATAATGCTGAGCCGAAAAGCGTGCATAACTGTAACGGCGTCGCGTATCGGTAGAGAGACAAGAAGTTGGCGTTGCTGGGTTCAATATGAACCTGAGAGTTGATGACCTGCGCGGTGACGGGGAACCCAGCAATCGGCTGAATATCTTGAAGCAGAATATGCTCGACAGATACCGACATAGCTCGGTCTATTGCACTTTGAAGTTGTTCTAGCTCGCGTTTGTTCTACTTTGGTAGAGGACAAGGGGTGCATGCCAGTGACGTGTCGATCACAACATGCATTCTACACGGTAGCCGATCGAATAAGCAAACATCAGTCTGCAAGGTCAATCACACTATTGGCTATAAATTATTAGCTTATAATGCCGGGTGTTAGCAAATGCATCATATGCATTGTTTATTGAGCCTTTAATCAAGCTAAGACATCTTCCTGAATGGTCCCAATCCCACTAGTCATGGATCAGCTAGTACAAGGTATTTATCTCTATGCTGGCATTCAATTACTCGCTATACCGCAACGCATGACAAGTTGTATCGCCCTAGGGTGCCGTCTTAATGAAAGAAAAATGTGTCCTCGAAAGTGCAAAGAACCCAACGCAATCTGACCTTCACGATTTTGTAACCTCAGTAACTTCACCTTCTAGTCTTGGCTCATCACCATCATAAATAGACATCAACTGCCGATGGATCTCTCGCCATGCCCCTGATCGGGTCTTGAATAGAAGCCACCAGTCACCAGCAGCATCCTTGCCCAAAATTCGAACAACGTTGCGAGTTGGATATCCCCGAGCGTGCTCAATGTCATTAATGTACGAGGGTTGACCCAGTGCGTGCGCCCTGTGAGCCAAAGGCACACCAGGCTTGATCACGGCACCCGAGAAATCCGCATTGAAGTTGCCCGACATCTGTTGGTTCGTGCAGGCCATGAAAAAGTTATTTGTACGCCCGATCACAGGCGCAGTCCTTTTGTAGGATTTCCTCTGAATAGCTGTCATTGCCTGAACTTGTTCACGTGTCCTGTGCTCCATGAGCGCCTGGCGGTTCTTGGATGCGGTGTATGCCAGGCTACCGTCGTGGATAACTTTGTTAGAGGAGAGTAGCGTGTAAGAATAGAAGAATGCATTCCCGATGAAGCCAGCTCCATTAGGAGGGAACCACTCCGGGAAAAGTCTCCATACATTGAACACATTCATCAATAAAATAGGTCGTTCTGGCGAAGGCTTCAGCGCTGTTATCATGGTCCTCATCCACCATGAGATGACGATATCCCCTTCACTGACAAAAGGAATTTCAGCCCCCTTTGGAGCGGCCTCGGCCAGCTCCTGTCGTGCTTGCTCTCTCATCTTTTTCACGTAGGTTCCTGGGACACGAATGGTATGGTCTACCACATCCTGGGTAAACAGTAGCTCTAACATGTATCGGATACCGAACATAACAAGGCTGAAACCGGTCAACAAGAGCCCAAAGTTATGGTATCTTTCTTTCGGGTAATCCTGTCCCAGTGTATGCAGCGGGTCTTGATCAAACGGCACCATAGGCGGTATTTCTTCTTCATGACCGCGAAGCACAGCACCCCAAGCCTTCCAAAAAGACGTACGAGAAATAGCATCAAAAAGTGTGTGTACATAACTTGTCGTTATCAGAGTAGTATCGCGGAAAGAAACGACGTGGATGTGGAGCTGTGGTCGGTCCGAATAAATCCAGTCTGCAAGTTCCTTGGGACTTTCCGGATGACAGACCAACGGCTCGAAGAATCTCCCAGGAGGTGATAAGAACGACTGGTCGTAATTTTGCTTCGGTAGTTTAGCCCCAATCGGATGCTCATCGATGTTCATATCGTAGTTCACCGTGGTGAAGATGAAAGGCGGCCGTGTCTTAGTATAGCTTGCTGGTAGGTGATACTCCAATCTGCTGTCACTCTGGAATATTGTCAGTTGCATAATCGAAATAGCTAATCAAGGAAAAATCTCACTCTCAATCTCAAGCGAGCCCCCAGCTGACCCCAATTCCCAATGTCCATCAACCGATACAAAGCCGATTCCAGCTTTTGAACATCGAGCACATCGTCGATCCGGAAGGTGAAATCGTGACAGATACATCTAATGTATTCAAGATCATCCCAATATCGTAGTGGAATCACCCGATCTGTCGACACTTTCGCTGGCTGTCTTCGAGCGAAGTTTGGAAGAGACATACTGAGGGGTTGCCTGGGAGGGCAAAAGTCGCGTGTTGAGATATATCTTGGAAATCAAACTTCAGAAGATTCACAACCGTAGCGTCTGGTATGAGCCTGGAACAGATTTGAAATCTGCCCTCGTCAATGACGATGTGTAGATCGGGTGTCAAGCTGCTACTCTAATTGTTTATCAGTTCAAGGCTGGAAGTATCTTACTTGTGAGTTACTACTCCGTAAAGATGCATCAATCTTCCCGTGTCATGCAAAGGACCAAACTCCGCGTTTGCCTCTATCCTAGCTGCGAGCGTGATGCAATAATAAGGGAGACTAATCAGATTGTGAAGATTAAAATATAGAAAAAGAATTTTCCTACTCCGTGGTCATGTAAGGGATGAATTAGAAAAAGACTTGTTCCAACCACCAAAAAAAGCGGTCTAGCAGCCGAAATCCCTGATGAATTCCATCCACTTAAATCAGCTACAGAAGCTATTCAATGTACCGCGACAAGAAGGATTATTCTGATTTTCAATATTTCCGGTTCTAGCTGATAAAATATAGCGCCGGGCTTGCTCGGTCGCGTCAAGAACCTATGTTTTAGGTATAACTTTCGAATTCGGACAGGTGTACGGAATAGATATATCACAAAGTACTATCTACTAGACTATTTACGCCACATTAAAATCTCACATGCAGCGCTATTACTCTGAGCCCAATACTAAAAGAAATCAGGTGTAAATGGTAGGATGAGTGGTCAATTTATAGCTCTTCAGTTACTGTCACATTTGACTACGTACTTCCTGTAAATAGCGCCCAAGGGCCATCATGGGGAAATAGTGACGGTAGTAGTCATACCCAAGATAGAAATGATTAGGGAATCCGGTTCCTGTAAACACAGATTGAGGCCACGAAGACCCGATACCCTTCTCCGGCTGGAGAGTTGCCACTAGATATTGAATACCGCGCTGGATGGCAAGGTCTTTTGGAGAAAGATGTGCCAACAATCCCATCAAAGCCCATGCAGTTTGGGATGGGGTTGATCCCTGCCAATCTTGACTGGGCGACCGGTAGGAAAGTAGTGATTCACCCCAACCTCCGTCGGCCTGCTGTTTGGATCCCAGCCACTGTATACCCCGTAACACCAATCCAGAAACCCGCGTATCATCGAAGTACGCAAGACCACACAGTGCATGACTCGTGCCATACACGTAGTTGCAACCCCATCGTCCAAACCAAGCCCCACTAGGCTCTTGTGTAGACGCAAGGTATCTGATGCCGCGAGTGCAGGCGGCTCGTAGCGTAGGGAAACAATCACTTGCGAGAGACTTCTCTGGCGCGCGCTTCATCATCAAGCCAAAAGCTTCTAATATACGTCCAGTGATATCCGCGCAGGATGTATCGCATAGACTGTCCATATCGCTGAATGGAATCTTATTAAGGAATAGCTTGTCGTTCTCCACGTCAAAGGCAGCCCAGCCGCCATCAGGGTTCTGCATCCCGACAATCCACATAGCTGCTGCTATCACAGAGTCTGATCCAATGGATTCCACGTCATGTTTGATTTGGGCGAGAATGACTGCAGCGGTGTCGTCCACGTCGGGGTACCAGGTATTCTTGTATTCAAAGCTAAAGCCACCAGGTGGAAGTCCGGGTCGATATACACACCAATCCCCGTAAGGCACAATCAATTGTCGATTTCTGATCCATGTAATGGCCTGCTCGACGACGTGTCGATCGGGCGTCATGGCGTCAGAAAGCGCAATTGACATAAGGGCAGTATCCCACACAGGTGAAATACAGGCTTGAATTCGTTTACCCCGTTCATCTTCCCAGGCAAAATTCTCAATAGCTTGGATACCCAGCCGAACAGGGTCATCGTTGATCTTGTAGCCCTCAAGGATGAACGCAAACACGCTGCCATGCATAGGTGGGAAGATTCCCGCCCAGTCCCCGGTTACTTCCTGTCGATCGAGGATCCATTTAAGGCATTTTCTTCGAGCATAGGAGCGGAGGACCGGAACTGAGCGAAGTCCATTCAGCCAATAGAGCAATTTGTCCATACATGTAAATGCAACGCCAGGAAGGTCACCTTCGAACAACAAGCTCAAAAGAGGCAGGCCATATGACACGTTTTTGTTTGTGGCATCGAGCCATAACTCATCAAGATAGTCGTTTTTAGCGAACTTTCCATTTGGCAATGGAAAAATAGGTTGGTGATGGCAGATGAGTAACAGAGGGGCGATCGTACCCCGAGCCCAAGAAGCAAAGGTGTATATGTTGATCAGACAAATTGATGGAAGAAGAATAAGTTCAACAGGTAGCTGTGGCACTCCGTCCCAGGGAAACAACCCAAAGGTTGCTAGGAAGATGCGCGTAAAAACGCGGACTTTCTCAATACCTCCAGATTTAAGCACGAACTGCCGAGCACGCCGCATCACCACATGGCTGGAATCGAGGCCTAGGATTTTGAGAGCCATGTATGCCTCTGTTGTAGTGGATACGTCACCTGGATGCTCAGGAGCCAGTCCCCACGAGCCATCTTCGTTCTGCTCAGATAAAATGTGTCGACAATAGGCTGCGCTGTCGGCTTTCATATCCAGCCCTAAGGCCTGTCTAAGAAATATGTATTCCGCAGTTATCGTGACATTAGATCTGAGCTCGCCGCACCAGTGGCCATCGGAGTGAACTGATCCATTGGCATAATCTCTGGAGAGCTTCAAGGCATGCTCCACCTGGGAAGCCAAATGGCCGGAGTGGATCTTGTCTTCTGGAACTGCATTGGTGAGGTTCATATTCATCATTTGAAAACGCCCTCGAAGGATTGTCGACACCGGATTTCATTCTTAAATTATATAGGAAGAAAGTTTAGTGGGTATGCATACAACATACAACATATCCTGCCACGATAGGCCGGGCGAGAACTACGCTAATGTGTATGCACCTACTTGCTTTTTTCTGGTAATACTAAAACTAATCAATCTTACTAATCAATCACTATCATACAGCATATAGCCCTAACTATATTTCATCTATTGCATAGATTCGAAATAACACCATATATATACATGTGCCGTGCTTGGATTAGCGGAGTTCTCGCCCGGGCTGTCGTAGCAGGGTAGATCGATGTAAGGTCACTACAGGGCTAGGGGCGAGCACTAGTCATCCCTTGCAGAAACCCACATATTTGGGACCGGGGCGTGCAGGCTCAGCCGCGCCACTAATCATAAAGCAGGTTTAAAGGGAGGAAAATATTATCTATCATTTTATTTGAGCGATCAAGTGACACATGCAAGAAAAGCTGATCTGAGTACGGAGCACCACAACCTTATTACTCGCATACAATATCGTTGCATGAATGAACTAGAGGTTCTACTCTATCCAAATGAATAGTGCTTAGCTGAGTTTCTCCTAATGATGCTTTACTCGGCTGTTGACATTGTCAGAAATAGGGTGCTGGTCATGTCGCCGACCGTAGTTCTCTTAGGGATTGTGGTAATCCTTGTGATTTACCAGTTCACTCATATGCGAAGAATGAAAAACCTGGAACGACTTCTTGGGTGCGAGAAGCCGCGAGGCGAAAGTGACCGTTTCCCATACGATATATTGGGCATTGCAAAAGCGCTAGAACTGGGATATCACTTTCGCTGCAGAAGTTCCCTTTCATACACCAATAACTTATTCAGCCGATATGGAGAGACCTATACCTCACGCGTAATGGGACATCGGCTTATATTCACGTGTAACCCAGAGAACACGACACATTTGCTATCCACCGCATTCGCTGATTTCGATAGCTCGCCTCTGAGAAAACCGTTATTTGAACCGATCACACCGCATGGAATTTTCACCCTGGACGGCGTAGGGTGGAAGGCAAGTCGAGACCAGCTACGCGGCCGATTGGCAGATCTAAGAAAGATCATTGATTTGGATCAGTGCGAAAAGCATTTCCAAGCATATGTCAAGCATATACCGACGAATGGAACCGTCTTTGATGTTCAAGCTTGTAACTTTGCTTTGTCTTTGGACATCCAGACTCTTTTCTCGCTGGGGGAGTCTGTCGATGCTCTCAGCTTTACCCAATCTCAAGAGAAGAAACAATTTTTCGATGATCTCCTGTATGTTAAGAATCGCATTGTCCAAGATGGATTTAGAGGACCACTGCGTCATTTGTTTCCTAGGGGTCAATTCCTTCGCGCGTGCAAGAGAGCGCGAAATTTCGTGTTAACACACGCGACTCGAGAGGTTCAGAAGAGAAGAGGGGTGGGAGAGAAGATCGACTCAAATATGGAACGACAGGAGATCTCTCAATTTGCAGATCAAGCTTTGAGTATATTATTAGCAAATGACAGTATGAGCACTGCACTTTCAGGCATGTTTTATTGTCTTTCTAAGAACGAACACGTCGTCCGCAAGCTCCGTGGCAGCATTGTTGATACGATTGGCTTTGCACGTCCAACATTGGGTCAGCTTAACTCTCTTCATTATGTTCGTTGGGTTATCTTTGAAGGTAAGACTCTATTTTGAAGGAGAAACATGCACTCAACTGACATTTGAGGGGAAGCCCTGAGACTTTACCCTGCTGTTGTACTTAATGCAAGAGTTGCGAACAAACATTCTACCTTGCCAAGTGGTGGTGGGATTGATGGAGCCTCAGCAATTCTTCTTCGAAAGGGTGAAATAGTGGTGTTTTCCACTTGGGCTCAACATCGCCTGGGAGAAGAATTTGGAGTCGCACCGGAAGAGTTCCACCCAGAACGATGGGAACATCTGTCAGGGGATATGCCCGGGTTCATTCCCTTCAACAAAGGACCTAGAATATGTCCTGGTAGTACGTGTTCGACTTTAGTGGTTGTTTGTATTTCATCTAACCATTTTGCAGAGTATTACGCCATGACGATTCTCACATACATCATCGCCCGCATTTTTCAAACTTTCTCCACGGTGTCAGATTACAATGTCAAGCCATGGACCGAAAAAATCGCCATGACGTTCGAAAACGAGAATGGAGTTCTGATTGGATTGAAATAGCCACCTGCAATGCGAGATTTTGAGACAGACGATAATTCAAAAGAAGAAGAATTTGTAAAATACAGAGAATTTTCCATTATGCAACCGCAGTCCTCTCGCATTCCTGGCGGCTTCTATATATTATGAAAAAATTATTCACGATTCATTCCTGGTCAGCACCAGCAGCTGAGAGGGTCCATGCGGCGGTTAGGCAACCTTACTTGTTTTTGTGTTTTTTTTTGTTTTTTTTCCTTGCTGTCATTTGAATCTTAAGAGAACATTGTTCACCCGGTGGATACGAATGCTAAAGAGTTGAGACATAACGACTTGCCTATGAGAAAAAAAAAACCCCCCCAGTAACGTATTTCACAAGCAAGCCGCCATCTCCAAAACAGGAATCATATGCGATAGATTACAGCTTTATATCTCAACAATGTTGGTCTATAAGATCCTTTCCTTGTAGCCTATTACCATCTAGGTATTATATAGCCTCTTCCAGGAGTTTAGGAAATTTAAGTTTATTACTCATTCAGATATATTTTTATAGCGGTAATTCATGGTAATGTTTGAAAAGATGGTAATATAGCCTTTTGATTTATTTGAAAGTGATATATATACGGCTAATAACTCTTATAAATAGCTATCGACAAGTGGTCTGATAAAACAAACCCGTGATTGTTGGAATATAAAGTGTAGGAGAAATGTGGCATTTACTATGTGTTTTGGAGATGGCGGCTCGCTTGTGGAATACGTTAAGGGATGGATGCCAGCGGCCAAGGACTTTCGAAGGAATAAAAAGAAAAAGAAAAAACATACAACAGTGAGGATTCGCTGGTGGTCACCCACCCAACTACTAACTCACCGGCGTGTGGCTTAAGTACGGCTGAGCGGACGGGAAGCCCTGTTTTCCACACCCTATGGTCGTATGTATAAGGTTAATTGTAGGAGAGGATCATAGATTACTCGAAAGATCACCCAAAAGATGTGTTTACAAAGGATCCCCAACGTTGGTGGCTAGGCCTTAAAAGTACTTCAGTACCAAGCATATTTTGGTATCAGCTGCCACAAATTTCCCAGATTTGGTGTTAGCGAAAGTGGCCCGCGAACTCCTTGTCCCCGCAGGTGAGATAATCATTGGATCCAACACAAGGCAGTGGACGCAGGGTGGTTCCTCTTAGGATTAGCATTCAAAAATAGAATGCCTACAGCTTGAATGTCAATCTCACTGGAGACCTCATCTCACCGTCTGGAACGGTGGATGTGTTGAGAAAAACGGGCGGGAGTGACGGGGGTTTCCCCGGACAAATCATAAAGCTTGCCGTCCCCCACCCTCACTGGCATTGGACGCCTAGATTTACCGAATACATACTCCGTAGACGAGTTCACGTCAGTTGTCGATCCTTCACGAGAAGCCTAAAATACGAACCTACCCATCCCTTGATTGCGTGGTGTGATAGTTCGGTTATACTTCCTGGGGTACTTATGTGTCTTTATCCCTGAACTCCTCGCGTAGGGTCAAATGACAAATAATTTTCCTTTTTATTTTTATTTATATTTTTTAAATAGAAATCTGGGTCTATTGTCTCACGAAGATCATGTCTTATGTTTAATCATTGGTGTTCTTTATTCCGACATTTATTGCTTCTCACGGTCATTGTCCAAAGGTTGGTTTATACATGCTGAATATGCAACAATCACCCTAGGAGACAATGATCGACAAAGGAATCAAAGCTGTCATGCTAGGGTTCCCGCGCTGCAGTTTATGAACCCTAATTCACGAACTCCAGTTCAATTGGCTCAGATTGAGTATTCATTGATCGGATTTCTACTATCTCCGCTCTCGTGGCTTGGTTGAGGATGGCACATGGTAAAGTCTAAAAAATACAGTTGACAGCTGTAAAGTGTGGTTACCATAAGCAATATCGGTGCGCACGGTGCTTGCCATTCTGGAAGCCCCTGGGCAAACATTTTACTGGATTTTGCTCCAGATTAACCCATGTAATGACTCCCTTGGAAGCGTACTAGAGAGCCCTATCGAAAGAACGAATCTATCCGATTTCTTGATCTTCCGAGGTATAGCATGGTAATATTTACGGGATTTTCAGAGCTTGCAACATGAGTGGTAGGTACCTTATGACCTGCAATGAAGCGGGTCTCATTTTGGTGTCCGGGTCTATAGTTTGCATGCGAGTCAATCCGGTTCTAGTTCATTTGCGCCGCAAGACAACACCTCTTATCGAGTTGATACCAAGTCACTTCACATTATTCGACCGGCCAATGGGAAGCTTCCCACGGCTAACAGAGGTCAATGCAATGTTTGGAATGGTTGGAATGGTACCTATGTACCGAGCAGATCAAGGTAAGTTCTATATCCCCTTCTTTTCACATACCCACTCAGGGCAATCTTTAAATCATATTCACATATAAATTAAACCCAGAAAATCCGCAGTGTGTGATATATTTACGGTAGTAATTCCTACTATGAATACCAGCATCGATAACTCAATGGCTTGTCACACCCCTCTAGTGAAAGATGGTGAATTGAGCCCTTCTCACTTTGCGCTCATATCTATCGACATAGAGGGACGGCTTCACCTGAAGTGCTCTCAGTCGATTGCCAACACATTTCAAAGATGCCTATCGGTACCGTTTGCAGATACCTTTTTGAAAGCAGTCGCGATGTCAGGAGAAGTTGGTTGGTCAACAGGCCAAGGTGGGTTTCACATTGACTACATATAGGAGAGTACAATGAAATAACAAATTTTAGCACACCATGGCATCTCAAAATCGCCTGACCAGATCACACCAGTCGTTAGGAAAGGATCGCCACTAAGAACAACTCATATCGCCCCCTCTCACAAGATGGGCTTAGACAGCAAGGCGCACGCGCAAAATTTCCCACCAGCTTGTCAATTTCCGCCAGCTTTGGAGACAGAGCATAAAGAGACTTTGCCCCTATGGAACACAAATGGTCGGAAAACCACGAAAAGAAATGTCTGGAGTGTTGACAACAAAATGTGGAGGCCGGAAGCCATGATCCCTATCATAGACCCCAATTTGTTACGGAGGTATTATGATAAGGCATTTCGGAACCTACAGCAGACAAATTGCCGGGCCCTCGCGAAAGCCTACGTTAAACTGGTGGAGCCCCGAAAGCAAGTATACTTTCCGTACAACGGAAGGAAGATCGTCGCGGGGGTCACTCAGCAATTTGACCCTGAAGCGACCAAGCCGCCCTGGTGGCCTCCCGGAGTTAGTCACCGAGAGCCCGACCATCTTCTCAAAGAAGGTAAAAACTGTCCCTGATTATATGCCTGTCAAGTAACTGACTGTCAACAGAGCGCATCAGGCTTCTAATCCATATTTTGTGTGAGCTGCGTACTAGCCACTGTATCACAACCGAAAAACTACGGGAGATCGACCAGCCAATTCGCCGGTATATAATCCCAGCAGACCGATTATGCATCATAGATGAGATATATCGGGTTCGCCAGAAAGAGGTAGATTTTTTGGAGGGAAGGAGTGGTATGTTATTATGAGCTCTTGCCACGTTAGCTGCCTATAATCTCATGCTTAAATGCAGATGGACAGGGTCAGGTTTGGATTTGTCGCTTGAACCTACCTAAAGCAACAGAACCCACATTCAACTACAGCGAACATAACGGAGAGAGCAATCCTTTTGATACAGCATCCATAAAAATCTCAAACGCCCCATATGAATGTGTCGAGTCAGGCCCTACCAACAATACTCCACCGGCATTGCTTGCGCCTGTAGCAGATTTCCCGGCCCACTTACCTCTGGAACATTCCTATAATGTGCAGGGTCACTTTGCAGGGAAATTCTTCGCAGGACTAGGTCCCAAGACCATACGTGGCTTTGACACAATTTTGCCAGCATCACCGCCGCATCGTTTCAAGAGAAAACGCGAAAGCGAAGAGATGGCTCATGTCGACACCACCAGGCCCGCGGTATTCACACACAATTTCTCTCCTTCGGTCAATATTGATCTCCAAACCTATCCATTACAATACCCCGGCTCCTTTTGCACATTCCCTCAACAAAGCTTCGTGTCGCCTGGGCCTTTTACAGCGGAAGAATTAGCGCAGCCAAACGAGAGTCGTGATATCTCTCACCATTTTGGCTGTTGATAACTAGCAACCTTTGACCAGTCCAACTGATTTCCTGGGTTGCGTGAAGATCTGTGGTAATCTGGTGGCAGGTCTGCAACTATTTGTTTTTGGCTGTGTTGTCATTCAGAGGAAGATTGTTTAATATCGCTTTTCGATTGGCCAGAGTTAATGAAGAAGGCTCTCAACCGTGCATATTTGGACCAAATCGGCAGTGAGGTGGGCTGGAGGCATATTAAAGGATGTTAGGACGAGGCTAGCGCTATATAATTTAATAGAGAGGTTCACGAAAGTGATTGCAGCGGCAGTTGATAGACACAATCCTTATCTGCGACCAATACAATATTCTCAGCGCTGGTTCGCTGTAGACTGCAGACCTTAACAAGTAGAGGACAATCACGCCGGAAATGGCAAGGGAGTTGAGGTGGAGATCGGACGAGACCATGCTCGCTCTGAGTCCCCTTCCAAGAGATACAACAGAAAAGGTTTCAATTCTTAGAATATTACTCTACTACTCTATGGGTGGTCTGGCTATAATCCTATTCTCATACTAGATATTCCTCGGTAACTTCTATCAAGCATCCATTCAATATATGTCTCTGTAAGTTTATTACAACACCCGATGCAACTTATCAGTATCCAGAGCACTCAGAACCACCTTGCCGTATCTCCATTATGGCTTAAGAGTAAGCCGCTAGTCTTGGAATCCAGACGCTCAATCACCTGGAGGCCCTTCCTAACACTCTCCTCGGGCTGAATCTGCCCCTTGAGTTCAGGCTCGGCTGCCTGGAACTGCTTCAGCATGATCTCGATCCCTTGTACTACCTGGGAAGGCTTTTCTCCTGCAATGATATTAGTGTCGATAATTGCCCTGCTGTCAAAAAGGCCACTTACCCTCCCATGTATCAACCCATCCAGGGCTTAAAGCCAACACCTTGATGCCTCTAGGCGCAAGTTCTGCTGCGTACTTGGCGACTTGAACATTCATCCCGGCTTTTGCGACAGAGTACGCGACAGCATAGCTCACACCAGCCTTATTGATAAGACCCGAATCCGCCATGGCGCTGGAGATGTGCACTATCTTCTTCTGAACGCCCTTCTCTATCAAGGGTAGGAATGCGTTTGTCGTCCATATGCCGCCGTAGATACCCGTACTAAATGGCAGGTCGAACATTGCCCGAGTGGCCTGAGCATCAAAGGGGATCTGAGTTGGGTTGAAGGACATGGTGGCCATATCAACGGCATTGGAGTTGTGGATAAGCACGTCTAGTTTACCACCTGTGATGGCGGCTGCAGCCGAGGCAGCCTCAAGAATCGACTTTGGGTCCGTAACATCGCCTTTGATGACGTGCAAATTAGGATGATTGGAGGCAAGCTCAGATATTTCGGGCGATTCGGGGTTTCGCACAATAGCCAGGACCGTGTTGGTTGTATCGGCAGCGAGTTGCCGCACGAACTCGCGGCCAATGCCCTTGGAGGCTCCGGTGATGGCATATGAAGACATTCTTCGTTTTTATTTGAGTAAAGAAATGTATATTCCAGTGATGAATGTATTCATTTATTGCTGGTACGGTTGCGACATTCGTTCGACTTGCTTCCCTTTATACATACATTCGGGCGGATTACAAACCGTTCCGACCGGATGGTCCGGGTTTCCCGCTCCAACTTCCCACCAGCCGGGAGTCAACCGGGCGCTCCGTTTCCGTTTCCTGTTCAGCTCCTTATGCAACATCATGAACGCCACAATATCGTCAGTCAAGAGAAGGGCATGTGTGGCGTGCACGGTTGCGAAAGCGAAATGTACGCCACAGGCTGTCAACTTATGCCAGCGGTGCGCTCGTTTGGGAAAGTCGTGCACATACCTTGACCTTCCGCAGACGAAGCGGAAGCACAAGGCTGCGCCGAGGTAATCCTTCCCAACACATATAAAACTTGTGGTATTAATCATGGATGTAGCCGTGTGGAGTTGCTAGAGAAGAAGGTCGACCAACTGACGTCGCAGCTGGCTGCCTTAACCCGGCAGAACGGGCGGGCACCGCCCGATACTTCTAATCTGCTCACCAACAACTTGGGCTCATCTCGTGATTCCGAGCTGGATTCGGCAAACATTGCCGCGCTGCTAGACGTTGCTCAAGACCCGTCCCACGGCCTTGATCCGCCGACCAGCTCCATTCTAGAAGGCCAGCCGTCTATCGTAGACCAAGGGCTTTTGAGTGAAGCTGAGGCTGAACGCTTAGTCACGACTTTCCAGCTTGAATTAGTGCCCAAGTTTCCCTTTGTATTGATTGCACACGGCGAGACAGCCGCTCGACTTAGGGACCAAGAGCCTTTTCTCTTTTTGTGTGTTGTGGCCGCAACTATGGGCAGTGCGCACCCTATGCGCAAAACTGTCGCCGAGGAGATTATGAAGCATGTCACGTTGAGGGTTGTGGCGCGATCCGAGAGGAATCTTGAGTTACTCCGTGGTCTGTTGGTTCACGTCGCATGGTACTCATACCCCGCGGAGAGATATCACCCGCAACTTTTACTGTTGATTCAGCTTTGTGTTTCTATTTTATATGATTTGGGACTTCACAGAAAGTCTAGTACAAATTTGGATGAGCAGCGGGCGCTGCTTGGTACGTATTGGCTGTCGGCTGGGTGAGGTTCTCTGCGCTGGTAGATGTGGCTTCGACTAAATACTTTTTAGTTTATGTGGCACACTCGGCCGGCCGACGGTCATGAAGCATGATGATCGAACCAATGAGTGCATTGACAGTATATCCTCTACCGAGCATTTATCTGATCGGTGGGTTGCGCCATTTATACATCTACAGTCGTTCTTGGCAACAGTGGATGATGTTTACGCTTCGATACAAGCAAGCGGTGGAAGGGCTCTCGTTCAAGTTACGCGCGGCTCTCTGCAGCGGCAATTTGATAGCGTGAGGGCATGTGTAGAAAAGGACATCTCAAGCTGCCCTTCGTCAACAGGTGTGTCTTGGATCCAAACTAGTTGATGGGGATTGACCAACCGTTGCAGAGAATGCTATGCGCATTGAGATCAAATACGTGGAAATCCGGCTCGAGGAATTATCTCTTCGGCAGGAAATGTGGATTACAGAGCCTGCCAGCGCAGTCCGGACAACCATGCTAATGGGTATAATACAGCGAAGCAAGGAACTCATTCACATGATCACAAACCTACCAGTGTCGGAAATTGCTCAAATTACAATAACTACATGTGCTCGTATATGTGCCGCAGTGGGCTACATGCCTGCTGCAGTATTGACTCTTCTCAATCTCATTGCTACTCCTACGGACTCTGCCATGGAAGCCCAGGTGCAGGCCGTTGTGGATGCAGCAGAGTATCCCAATCTTGTCATAGAGCTTGCCAACGCACTGGAGACAAAATGTGAGGGAATGTCTGCTGCAGACAAAGAGGCGGACATTGTGGGGAGCCTTTGCTCCAAAATGCGGCTTCTAGCACGTTGTTATCCATATCAAATCAAGGCAATTGTTGGAAGTGCGCCGTCCCAAGACGCAAGGCAGGATACGTCCATGATGACTGTTCACGCCAATGATGTTGCTATGACACCCCAAGTCTGGCCAGATGGGTCTGCCTACGGCGATCTAGGCGACATGTTCCCTATCGAAGACATCCAGTGGGATTCTCTATTGAGTGATTTCATTGGTTTTAGCTAGAATACCTGATATGTTGCTTTGTGAATCACGTCACAAGATAGTGGATAAAATATTCCATGGTTTCATGGCAGATGGTTAAGGTTTCCATAAATACGCTCCCATAGTTCATATTGCACAAGAATTATTCCAGTGAATCGTTAATACACATCGTGAGGCACAAGAAAATGCCCAGGTGTAACGGTCTGAGAAGTGTGATCATTCAGTCAGTTCCACACACGATACTAAGCTGCATAGTAATAGCCTTCCGATGTTGGTAAACTTGGAATATGAAAGCAGGATGTTCGTATGATCCTCGGCCCCAACTGGTGTAACGGATTATCCGGTACGGGACCGGGTGGCCGGAGTTTCCGGTTGAAAAATCGCGGATATTTAGAGACATATCAACCTTGGAATAGCCTGATATAAATGATCCATTAAAAAGGTGCATCTCATATACATATATATTAGTCGCGCGTGAGGCTCTGCTAGGCCACGTCCGGCACGATACTTCTAGCTTGATATTTCTAATTCGCTCTACTTCGGTAGCCATGATCTTCTTATACATAAAGATCAAAAAAAAAAAAAAAACGATATCAAAGGCGCACTTAATTCACGATTGTAGATATATTAACATCAAACACCTTGACAGCCAATATCAACCACTAGAGATCAGGAATTGTAGTTTCGTAATCTAACACATCGGGCTGCTTGACCTCACCAACAGCCAACTTGCTCCAATCATCTTCAAACCCCTCCTCAACATCAGGGAACGGACCCAGAGGCGTGATTGCCTTTGGATTGATATCCGCATGACTCTTGGTATACTGTATCAAGTCAGTTGGTGTCAATTACTACCAAAAGGACGCGTCAACATACATTTTCTTTGATATGTAGAAAGTTTGTTGAGTCCCTCGCCGCTTTAACATTCCAATACATGCCCTTGAGCCAGTTATTCAAAACTGGATAATCATGTCGGATAGTACCTAGGTTGCACTTGAAATGTTGCACATACACCGTGTCAAAACGGATCAATGTTGCATACAACCGGATATCTAGCTCGGTTAAATCCCGACCGAGCACAAATGGGCCTCCATTATTTGCAATGATCTTCTCGAGCTTGTTCAAGGCCCCAAACACAGGAATGACGTTTTTGTCATAATCCTCCTGCGAGGATGCAAAGCCTGCTTTATATACTCCAGCATTGACATCAGATTGCATCCATAAGGTGACTGCGTCGATTTTATCTCGCAGATGGATCGGGTAGAGGTCAATTGTAGCGAGCGATGGTGGGAGTAGCTCATTGAACGCCGTGGGGAGCCATCGGAGAAGTTCAGCACTTTCCTAACGACGAATATCCGGTCAGTACATATACTTGCCCAGACTCGCTAACTAGGTTTTGTACATTGCAAACCGCTCTCCCCGCCTTCTTATCCCACAGCAACGGCACCGAATACCGCCCCTTGTAATCCGGATCGTCTCGGAAATAGACTTTGTGCAAATAGTCTTCACCAAACAGGTGATCAACTGTCGCACCAGGATACTCATCATTCGAGGCCGGGAACCGCCATCCTGGCCAACCTTTGGCGTCACCCTTAGGGTATGGCTTGACAATGCTGATGTCAATGAATTCGGTCAAGCCTTTCAGATGACGGACAAAATTTACGCGGTGGGCGAAGGGACAAAAGAGGCCGATATAGAGGTGGTAACGGCCTTTCTCGGCGGGGAACTCCTCACTTGGAATGACGCCATGCCAGCCGTCAGCAGTTGCGGGCTCATGGATTGCGGTTGGGAGTGTCATGGCCGATGAAATTTTGAAATAAATGAGCAATTGGTTTTCAATGTTGACGCAGATAATTTGGGAAGTGTTAAGTTGTCTAAATGTAGGTATCCAGGTGTTTAGGTCTTTGATTGATAACGTTGTGCGGAACAGTCCCGCTAATATGACATGACACCATCATCGGGGGTTATGAGCATCGAAATACTAATTATCTTTGGGCTCGCGTCAACAAATTTCATTTAGGTATATCTTTTTGCTCACGTATCTCGTTATAACCATCATGACCAAACTTGTTTATAACATATAGGTACATGTATATGTTAGTATTTTATAAATGGCTCTTGTCTTGTCAAATATGTAGCCACTAACCAGCGTTTTCCCAGCACTTGGACTTCATATCTGATCGCATTCCCCACACGCTTGGTCTTGTTCGATCCCTGATTATATATAGAGAAGTCGCTTACAAAGTATGCTTTTTTTTACTGCATTTACATATGTCTCAAAAAACCAGCTAAAAGAAAAACTTAAAAGATATATGAAAAGACAGTTAAGACTAGCTAAAAAGACGTCACTAACGTGGCTGACTATTCTTGTGTCCTTAAAATTGCCCCTCGACGATATTAGCCTTGGTGTGAGTCGAGCTTCCCACCAAAATCGAAGCCGGTGACTTGCGCGATGAAGACGTAAATAATTCACCACGCTTTGAGCACTTCTCGACAAGGGTTTCTCCGTCTTTCTCTGCTTTCTTGCATATTTCTCTCTCTTCGTATTCTACGCGCGCGCCATTTCTTCTCGCGACCCAGGCTCGGTGCTTTTTAGACCTTGGACTGCATATGATGCTTCTTATTCTTCAGCAAGAGCGCACGAGGCAGACTCTTACCACAGTGCGGTCTACACCAAAGGCCTCGTCAGAGCCTGGATTATGCGTTGGTATTGCATCTATCGCCCGAAATAGTGTACTATATTTCAAAACTGCCGTGGGGACTGTCCTAGAAGGTTCAAGCGAAGAAGAGCGCGCCGACATCCATCTTATATTGTTCATTGCACAAACGGATTTCTCTCAGTATTCAGCATACTCAGAGCCTTAGCTTCATGAACTGCCGGACCAAGTGTTGCTATACGGCCCCGCAGAGGTAGATGTTGATCACATTTTATCCCTTAAGACAGACACGGCAAAAGTCTCAGGGCGTGAAAAGGCTCTCTTTGATTACACATATCTGCTGAAAGCATATAAGGCAGCCAATACCCCGTATACTGTCATGCTTGAGGACGATGTCTTTGCTCTCGATGGATAGTATCATCGCACCCGCAAAGCTTTGGCGTCTGCAAAGAAGCAGACCGAGGAAATCGGAGCATCGAACTGTAGGTTTCCCAAGGACTGTTTTCAACCATTGATGTCATCTTTGAAGATCATTTATAACTGACTTATCTGCTTGGCCTAGGGCTCTATCCGTCTCTTTTACACTGAAGAACTACTCGGCTGGAACTCAGAAGAATGGCCCACCTATCTATTTTACTCGATTCTTATGGTTCTGTTGGTCGCTTGTACTTGCCTAGCATCAATAGGCTTATCAAAAGGCTCAAAAATAGGCTCATTAGGGTTGGATTGGGAATAACTATGTGTATTATTACAGCCTGGTGCTACCTTCTAATATTGCCATCAGTAACTAAGCTAGCGAATATCCGGCAGATAATACTCGAAAATCAAAGAGACTGACTGTATTCGACATATCGAAACCTGCATACTACCAATCCATGGGCTGTATACGACGTGAAAGCTTGGAATGAAGTTCATCATCGCCATACAAAAGACCAGTATCCGCACCTTCGTAGAGCACCTCAAGTTCATCTTTTAACTTCTGTGCAGTTTCAGTTGAGAGCCACATGTATCTCTCCACCCTTCCCGCCTTCGCTAGCCCGCCTCCATATGTACCTGGAGTTTCTTCGTGTTCATTTCCACAGGGATATTGCCCATACCCGATCTCCATGTCATGGTAGCTGACAGTGTGATCAGTGAGAGCATCTCTAGGCTCCAGATCAGTCTGTAAGCCTGGTGCAGTGTAATCAAAGTCCTTGAAGTCGTGAAAGTCCGGGGGGTTTATGTCGTGCTCCTTCATGATTTCCTCAAGGTATTGTAGGTAGAATGGATTTTCACTTCGCCTGGCAGCCACATACAAGGATTTGGTGTAGGGGGGCTTCAAACTTCGGAATATCGATTCGTAATCACATGTTATACAAGTGACCGCAATTTGGTGTCCCATGGACGGACACTTTCGAACCAGATCAGTTAAAGTATTTTCAGAGGGCTTCACGGGCCCCCATATAACCCACGGGAGGCAGTCAGAGTCATCGTCGATACCAGAGATATCATTGTTCATTATCATGCGGGCATTGATCGCAGTGCGAATCTCTCTGCACTCCCGTTCATTGCCTTGGCCAAGCAATTTACCAGGGAGGATAGCACGTCCAGGGTTTGTTTCCAGCTGATAGGCCCACCATCTAGCGAAGGTTGTACTGTGATAAATTCCACGAAGAACACAATTGTATTCAATTTTGGTTCTCAGCCTGCGTGGGTGCATTAGTCGACTGTATCGATCCACATTGCCTTCCCACGCGGCCATCTGTGTCTGAAGGCGCTTTTCGAGAACTGGGAGATCAGGCGGAAGAGGCATCCACAATTGATTAGACTGGCCTGGGCCCAGCTTAGCGTAGTCCTCCACTCCGCTGATATCCTTCAAGCTGATATCTTGCAAGCCGATAAATCCATCTTCCTCGATGTCAATATCATCAGCAGTCGTCTCTGGTAAATTTTTACCAGGGTAAACTCGCTGCCCCAAAGCCCATCTGGGCTTCATATCACCATTCAAAAACGCAGGTGTTCGTAGGGTTTTAAGATGAACGGATCGAGAGAAATCTTCCATAACAACATATCGTTGGGGGGCGGACATGATGATCTTGTAGATTTCGGCGTCTTTATCAACTTCGCGGGATTCTTCCGCAATAGAAACGTCAGGCAAAAGGTCCAATTCTTTGTAAAGATCTGTGTAGCATGCTGCAGCACACGCTCGGCCTACTTGATATCGCATAGACGGATACTGACGGGCAACTTCGCGATATGTTTCTTCTGATGCAAGCTCGGGATACCATATACAGTACGGCTGAGTGGCAGGATTTTGCATATCGGGGATTATATCACTCATTATCAGGCGAGCATTGCGGGCGCGGGAAAATTGATAGGCCTGACCATCGTCGCCGGAGCATAGCTCAATAATTGCTGGGCTTGTTGCAAATTGAAGTGAATCACGAATCCCACGAATGACTGCTCTCCGATACCAAAACGAGCTTAGATCGACGGGGACTCCCTCCCCCTTTATTGCCGCAGCACATTGATCGGGGTCGCATGCAGGTATAGGTTTGCCGGAAGAGTCAGTTGCCTGCCTTTTCGGTAAAACGATAGAGTATTGGCTCATAAAGCTGTTACCAGAATGTTCGGTAGCCGCCATTAGGAAATAGTACGGGCAGTGGTGCCAGTGGCGCTGGTGCTGCGTGCAGTGACAAGTGGGGAAAATCAAGTTCAATGTTGAGGAAAAGGAAGGGGAAAGTCAACTTCTTGAAGGACAGGATTATGTTTCTACCAGCTAGTATTTATAGGCGAAGTAGATCGCACTATTATTTGAATTGCATCAGTTTATTTCCCGCACTTTTTTTTTTTTTTTTTCTTCTCATTCTCCACTCAGCTTTGACATTCATTTGCTCCTGGTGCAGTGGTGCCCCATCATATGCGACGGGAACTGTACCGTAAACTTACAAGCTCATACACAAACTGGGCTGGATGTATATGAACCCATAGACAAAGTTAAGTACGTCGCACTGATTCTCATTCGAAACTATTAATTTCATTTTAACTGCGAATTCTTTCAAAATTTTCTCAAAATTGCATCCCCCCAAAAAATAAAAATTCAAAAACAGTTACTCTCGATAGATGCCCCTGACTCCAGACAGAATTCGCGGTTTTTAGAGAGGGAGATTCCATGCTGGCCATCACCACAGATTATGGATAATATGTAATAAAGTGTTCACGATAGCTTCAAAATTACACTCATTTGCGCCTCTTGGGTTCTAAATGAGGACTTTTTTACATGTGTACGTGGTAGATGGTGATCTTCCTGTTGTTTTGGTGTGGGTTTTGCTAACTAATTCCTATTACTTAGTGACACTGATCGTGCAACTTGAAAGCTAGTAGGATCTTAAAACCCTAATAAATTATGTATTTCCCAGTTCACCAAGTATAAACGTCAAATCTCTTGAGGATCAACACTCATCTATCCAAGATTTATCCTCCCAAGCGGTGATCTCTTGCCAATGGCTAACACTCGAGTCGCTCGCTGAAGGACCATTGGTACTGGGTAAAACGTCCCCAAGCTCATTGGCCTATGTATCAACATGCAGTTAGTACCTCTAGGGCTTATAAGATGAGACCTTGAAAGAAGGGAAACTCACCCAGGTATGAAAATCAACTCCACTTTGAAGGTTCTTCCCTTGAATTTTCGCGGTGTTGAGTGGATTCTTAAAGGTTGCGGGAAAGTTAATTGTTTGGTATTTGGATATCTTGTCTTCGCCTGGAACTCCGGTCTCTGCGTCGTCCACGGTCGTAACAGTGGTACGGGTTGAACCGTCCTCAGTTTTTTGGAGATTCCAACCATCGTCTCTGGATAGATACTTGATCAGCCAGTTGTTTGTCGAGGCTTTCCTGAGGAGTATTATTCGTCGACTTATAGTGTCGGCGCGATCAAGACGTGCGGAAACATCCCCAATACTAGACTTCTTCGCATCATTTCTGATCGCCGCCACCTTTTCGATGACTTTCTCGATAAATCGAGTATGGATTTGATTGCTTCCACCTGTCTTGAGGTAAGGGCTGACTTTATCCATCTTAATTTGCCCATTGAGACGTTTATCAGTCAACTCCTGTTCCGCCCTCTCAACATCATCCTCAGAATCTGGCGCAGTTATATCAGGATGAGCCACGGTCACCGTGTTTTTGCCCCCCAATCTTAGCATGAATTCAGAATAATCAAGAGGATAATTTGTCGGCTTCTCCGAGCCGCCAACAGTTATCAGATGTCGATTATCTAGCCCGGGCGTGAGAAGTTCTGTTCCGTCCTTCTTCAAAAGGAAAGGAAGTATGAGCTTTTGTGTTTTGTAACCCTCAGTTTGACTATATTGAAATACCGAAAACTTAGTCATGGACAACTGGAATATTGGCTAGATGCTCTGAGAAGGCGAAAATCTCTCGGTGACAACGTACCCAATGATTTTATAGGCCTCCCACAAAAACAGCCTTTCGTACGTATGAGCACGATCATTGAGCCCGTTATCAATGATACCTTGAATATCGGCTCTTCGATGGTGTGTGTGCAAATGATGATGAGAACCGGAATGGGCTGTATAACTTAGGCTCGTAAAATGAACAAGCCACACTATAACAAGGCCTAGAATAGAGAACCCAGGCACCCTGGAGAGCATCTTGGTAATCCCAGAGTCTTGATTGATCGGGGGAAAGTCTTTTTCAAAAAGAGAGCTCAGTTAATCAAAAAAAAAGCAGACGGAACAGGCTCTCAAGTTCTTTTATGGGACTCTCCTTTCCCACCTTTCCCAAATGAACAGTCCGAGCATATTAATTTCTCCCTGTACTCCGTACCGCAAGATATTCTCAAAAATTCGGTCTCTTGGCAAGTCCACGCCGATCCTGCTATTCCATTCCGTACTCCATACAGAAGCCACGCTCATTTTACTTCCGAGCCGTGGCCTTGGGAAATTTACCAAACTATAGAAGGGAAGCTGCATTGTTTCATGTACGTGCTAGTACTGGAAGGCTGGGACGCCAATACATATTATTATTGGTGCTCACGGCTAAGCTAGCATAAGCGCTAAATTAGTTCTTTGGGTTGGGTTTCATGTTGCTAAATTCGATAGTATTTTGCGGGATCTGCACGGCGTAAATGCTTGACCAGGGGGCTTGCTCTTCTTGGCATTCCGCGACGCCCAGAAGCTTGTATGTACGGCGTACAGCTTTGGATATGGAATCAGCGTCAAGCTCTCCAAGTGTATCATTTATGTATCAATTATTAATGGCATTCACTGATTCACCAGAAGAGAGATTCCCGATAAGAGAGGGGAGGCATAGTATGGAAATTAACTGAAGTACATACTCCCCTGAATGAGAATGACTCTCTTCAAGTTCAGCCTTGATGTAAGAGAATTATCCAATGAGATTCAGACGTCTTAGATTCATTAGGCCCCCGGGGCCATGACTCAGGGAACACGAAAATAGCCTGTGCGGAAAATTTTAAGATTAATCACCTACTGGTACATGAAGTGTAAAACAAGCCTCGGGGATTGGGGCCGCGGGAAGGGTCCGTTGGAGGGTCAGCCATTCGCGCACCATGTAGAGACTCCGCTGTCTTCTAATTGGCTCTTCTAAAAAAAATCTCGATAAGGGGGCCGGTTACCCGCGAAGCACCCACCTTAATTGCTACGCGGGGGCCAAAATGTGGGATGGGCATCGGGGGCCATTCTCGGACCCACTCAGAGATTGATAATAATACAGCGCGAGGCTGTATCATAAGATTTT
Organism: Penicillium expansum; assembly: GCF_000769745.1. Taxonomy (NCBI): domain Eukaryota; kingdom Fungi; phylum Ascomycota; class Eurotiomycetes; order Eurotiales; family Aspergillaceae; genus Penicillium; species Penicillium expansum. The sequence goes on from NW_015971429.1 coordinate 59,994, forward strand.
TTAGACCAATGCTCGGCAAAGCTTGCATGCAGGGCCTAGTACTGTGCCGTCTTGATCTTGGAGGCGAAGATTGCATTGTCAAGCCTGAAGTAGTCGTCTCCAGATGTCCACCAAGCCCCTGACTAGGACCCTGGCTACGGAGTAAGACCCTGACTACATGGAAATACCGAGATACATCAAGCTAGTAGTTTAGGAAAAAGCAAAAAAAGATCTAGAATTAATGAAACAAACCTGCGTACTCCATAGTGAAATCCGCTTCTTAGTGGTAATATTGTGATTCAACTGTTACTGGTATCACCAAATCCTGTCGAGGTGTGAAACACGGGAACTCATGTGCTCCGAGGGTGCCCCGTCCCACATCGGTTCAAGTTCGTGGTCTACAAACTTGTGAGTGGCCATTCAATAACGAAGTATAAGTATTTGCAATTTACCTTGCATTGGGTAGTGATGGGTATATCTTAACATCATCTCCACTGTCCTTTCAAGTTCCTTTTCATTTTCCAACTATCATATCGCCTAGGCAGTCTTTCTCTTCATTCTTTCATGATGAAGACTGCCATAGGGGCTTTCGTTCCTTTCCTCTCTTTGAACTTCCTCATTACCCTTCCTTCTCTTACCTATGCCTCGCACAACAAGTCATCAAGCTCAGGTATTTTGCCTGCTCCAGGTTGTCCAGAGTCCTGCTCAGTTGTTGGCTCAAATCCGAGTAATTGGACCTGGATTGTTGACCAAAGTTATTTGAGCATCTGTGAGCAGCCAATACTATTTGACTACCATATCTACCGGGACTCGAGCTCCAACTTGGTTGTACGCTCTTGCGCTGTCCTTGAGCCTTTCCCCGATCAATCTCAAACCTCGAGTTTGCAAGAAATGAAATGGAGTAATGTCAATAGCAATGATTCAGAAGTCGTCAAGCAGTCATTGGTTGTATCGAAGTCTTGCGGGGCATCCCAGCAAACTTCAGATATTACTGTTCAGGTGGGCCCTGCTGGTACTATCAAGGCTACCAAGGATTCCAGTACCGCAATCCAGAATCTAGCATCCTACATGACTAATGCTGCCTCATGTGGCACTACCATACTTCTGTCAAAGGCTGGCGACTCTGTGGCTGCGCTTTATGCCGGTGCAGATGTCTATCAAAGCGATGTTGGACCATACCTTCTCAACTTCAAGAAGCAATTTAAAGCTGGATCCCAGATAATCCAATCCTGCGACTCAAGCTCGAAGCGAGATAATACCATTGGTGTTTATATTGTGAACTCATTGGATGATCTAGAAGGTATCGATCGCGCCTTGCAGACATGGTCCAAGGGTAGCTGCCTTGACTCTGACGGTCATGACTTGATCCAATCAAAGACCACCATGCTTGGTGTCTCTGAAGTCAGCAAGCGATCAGATATCTCCTCATCGCTCGAAGGTTTCCTAGCCCCTCGTGCTGATTGTAAGACCATCGAAGTCAACCAAGGAGACGGTTGTGCGTCATTAGCAACCCGCTGTGGTATATCAGGAGACAATTTCGACAAGTACAACACCGGTACTGATCTTTGCAAGAATTTGAAAGTTAAGCAGCGTGTCTGCTGCTCAGCGGGATCTCTGCCAGATATCATCCCTAAGAAGCAGTCAGATGGCACTTGTGGCACTTATACTATCCAGACGAACGACAACTGTGCTGAAATTGCGGCTCATTTTGGTGTTACACAAGATGATATCTATGACCTCAACGAAGACACTTGGGGGTGGGCTGGCTGTGGCACGAACGATCTCAAAGCAGATCAAGTCATCTGTTTGAGTGAAGGCAATACTCCTATGCCGTCTCCATTGAGTAATGCTGTTTGTGGTCCTCAAATGCCTGGTACCAAAGCTCCGTCGGGAGATTATACTGGTTGGAATCTTACTAAGCTCAACCCTTGTCCCCTGAATGCTTGTTGCTCAGGTTAGGGCTTCTGTGGCACCACAGATGAATTCTGTACCGAGTCACCCGCCAGGACAAAAGCCCCAGGGGCCTTTCAAAGTGGCAAAAATGGATGCATCTCAAACTGTGGCACATACATCGTCAACAATGATGACGCTCCAGAAAATTTCTACCATGTTGCTTATTTTGAAGTCTTCAACCTCAAGCGCGAATGTCTGAACATGGACGTCAATGAAATCAGCGATACATCCTTGACCCATGTGCACTTCGCTTTTGCTGGATTGACTGCTGATTTTGATGTTTCCTTTGACAACGATGAGTACAAAGCGCAGTTTGAAAAATTCGTCAAAAATGATGCATCCTATAAAAGGATTCTTTCGTTTGGAGGTTGGGCTGAGTCAACATCCGCCTCAACTTTTCAGCGTTACCGTGATGCCGTCAAGTCTGGAAATCGTGAGAAGTTCGCTAAGAACATCAAGGCATTCTTCGAGAAATATGATGGACTAGACGGTATCGACTTTGATTGGGAGTATCCTGGAGCCACTGATATCCCTGGCGTACCTGCAGGTTCTGACAGTGACGACGACAATTACCTTGGTTTCTTGAAGTTGATGAAGAGCACTATTGGTGATAAGTCCCTTTCAATTGCTCTACCTGCTTCATATTGGTACTTGAAGACATTCCCAATCGCTAAAATGTCTGACTATGTTTCATACTTCATCTACATGACTTATGACCTTCATGGCCAATGGGGTGAGTTTATAAATATCATCCTAGGTTCATTGTCGATGAAGCTTACTAACGATATGAATTTTAATAGATTATAATAATGCCTACGCAGATGTGGGCTGCCCCAGCGGAGACTGTCTTCGATCGCATGTCAACAAGACCGAGACTATAAACTCTCTTGCGATGATCACCAAGGCTGGTGTGCCTGCAAGCAAAATCTTTGTTGGAGTTTCAAGCTACGGCCGTAGCTTTGGTATGGTCGACCCAACCTGCACTGGTCCTATGTGCAAATACGGTGGCGCTTTTGATGTTTCCACTGCCGAGGCTGGAAGTTGTACCAACACTTCTGGCTACATCTCAAACGCCGAGCTTAATCTCATCATGCAGGGTGTGGACTCGGGTGCTAGTAATTACAAGGGCCGCACGTGGTATGATGAGGATTCCGCTTCAGACGTAATGATTTACGGTACTAAAGGCGAAATCACTACTTGGGTGGCATATATGTCAGATGACACCAAGGAGGCACGTATTGATTGGATCAAAGGACTCAACTTTGGAGGCGTCACTGATTGGGCTATCGACCTTCAAGAATTGAACTTGGGTGTTGACCCCGACTCCGATGAAGCTCAGGACCTTGATCTTCCCGCTCTACCTACGGGATGTTCTTCTGCCAATTGGCCGGACAATCTGGAGGACTTGAGGAACAAAATTGATAAGATTGATTTAGGCTGTCGGGCCCAGGCTGTTGTTTGGGTTTTGATCAAAATTCTTCCTGACATCCTGGACAACTATCAAAGTGCAGCTGACAATTATGATGAATACGTGAGTTTCAAACCCCTCGTGGTGCTTTCGCATTCAAGCTAATATGCCTCTAGTTCAAATACTATGCCGAATGGGTCAGAAACGGCATCGATGATTCATTACCACTCTTTATGTGGAGTGATGGACAAAATTACATGGACTGCAAATGGTCATCTACATCGGATGGCAGTGGCGATGCGGCCTGTACAGAAATGCACGTCCCAGAAGGACAACCAGGACAAGGTGAAGTCAGTATCACATATACAGTACGTGATGAAGATGGCTTTTATAAAGCCCTTCAAGCCGACTATGGAATTGAGAAGGACTGGATTGTGTGGAAAGACATATACGCAGACCCTGAGAATTCTCTTACCTGTCCTCCTTGTCCTAACCTTACTAAAGACTGCAAACCTTGCACTGGCCATGGTGTGACTTACCACAACTGGCCAGTAAAGGCTGCGGACGATGACATCGATGTTCCTAATCTCAAGGACATCATCGACACTGCAGTACCTAACATCACGACACTTCAAGATGTCATTCTCGGGAGTTTCATAGAGATGCGTATCGGGGCCATGGATGCCTCGGACGAAGACGTCGCTACCGCGCTCAGTATGCCCGTTTTTATGATTGCAGACACAACTGAACAAATGAAGAACATCACGAAAATCGGCAAAGAACAGGAAAAAGCTGATGATGAAGCTAAAGTCAGTTTCATCTTAGACATTGTCAGCATTGTTCTTATGATCATTCCGTTCGCTGGAGAGGCAGTCGATGCGATTGGTGGCGTGGCGAACGTTGCCCGTGCGGCTTATGTTGTCGGCGAGGCTGGCAATGCAGCTCTTTCTGTCTATGATATTGTGAAGAATCCATCTTCAGCTCCCTTCGCCATCCTTGGTCTAGTCATGGGAGCTGATGCCTCAGTTGTTGGCAAGGCTAGCAAGACGACTTTCACCAAAGCTGCCGCTTTCCGGAATGCGCTGACCGAGGATACTCTGAGCTCCTTCAGCAAAGAGTTCCGGGCGAACGATGCGATTGTACAGGATATTGTTAAAGCTTGTAAAAGGGCTTGATGCTCATGTTGTGGAGCAATGCTAGCGGCTTTTATCTCGAGTCGGGCAGGCTAGTTAATTATAGAAATATCACTACTTGAACTATTCCTTTTCCAAATAGCAATATCACCCACTCTTTATGTAGAAAATAGTGCGAGAAATGATGCTAGTGCTTGAGACACGGAGATTCAGTGGACTCGGACTCTGACTTTAAACATTTGAAGAGCAGACGTGCCTGAGGCGTACTAGAACCTTGGAAGCACCTCTTACACCTCGACCCCCTTTGTTTCTCGTCTCTCCCTTCGGGATAGATTAAACAGAGTTATTAGTATCTTCACACTCTGCATTTCGTTCGTGTTTCTTCAATCTTCAATGGTGCTGATAGTGGGAAGACCGATTCAAGTGATGCTCTCCAAGATGGTGCAAGGGTGTGTAAGACTGGGGATCAATTGATGTGGATCTCCAGTCCTTCCAACGTTGCCAACACGAGGGCTATTTCTAAAATGCCCAAAAGTCAGTTTGACCGTTTTTCTCCTCTTCAATTCGCGCTTATAATTTGAATTGGAATCACCATGGGGGCCGGTAGGCTGCCCCTTTTAGCCGGGTTTGGAGATCTAATTATCGCAATATTATCAATTGCTTTCTCTCCTCTAACTGGCCTGATCATTCGAACGAGTGTCACATATAACTTCCACTTCCATTTCTTCAGCTAAAAGTGTTTGATTCTGTTCACGATATCACATACCATGGCTCCTTCTCTAGTGCCGGTATTGAGCATTTTTATAACATCTTCTATGTGCTAGAGCCATCGGGCTCCCGTCGCTTTGCGCCTCCCGTGCCATTGAAGCATGTGGCTGGGACTGTAATCGATGCTGCTACCCCCGGTGCTTGGTGTCCACAGAGGCTAGGTGATATCTTACCGTTCACCAGTCAGGTCACAAATATTGGTGAGAATTGTCTCAGCCTGCGCATTGCGAGAGTTCGGGGTGTTAAGAGCGGGGATAAGATTCCTGTCGTTGTGTATCTACATGGTGGTAAGTTCTATTGATATTATAATCAGATTGATGGACTCGATCAGGCTATTTTAGCTGTCTCTTCTGTGTAGTAGTTGTGGTAAAGATGACTTTCATTCAGGTGGTCATGCTCTTGGTTCCGGGGAAGAGATTCTCTATGAATTTGATGGCTTTGTTGGTCAGGCCATGCGCGATGACCAACCCGTGATATTTGTCGCGATTAAATATCGGCTCGGTCTCTTTGGATTTGCTACTGGTGAGGCCTTCATTAATACTAAGCATACCAAAGCTGGATTAAGGGATCAGCGTGCTGCGTTAGAATGTGAGTGTTCTAACATCTCTTTACCAGCTTAGATTCATCAGGATTCATCATATTGGCTATAGGCATTATAGGGGTGCGAGATAATATCGATGCATCCGGTGGTGATCCTCAAAGAGGTAAAAATACCGTTTCAAATTATTTCACTTCTTTTAGAGCTATCACAACGATACCATAATCACCGCGATAGGACAGAGTGTCAGCGCACTTGACATAGGTCTTCAATTAACTGCCTTCGGAGGCGAGCAGGCTGTTCCATTCCAACAAGCAGTGTAAATATCCAAGGCATATGACAGTTTGCATACAAAATTGACTACAACAGATTCATGGTTAACCTCAAACTTGCTTAGAATGATGTCCGGTGGCCCAAACCTAAATTTCAATACCAAATCACCAGTAGTCGCAGAGACCACCGCATTGATAGCAAAACAGCTAGGCTGCACTGAACAGGACAACGACCAATCTGAAGAAACAATCAACTGTCTCCGCCAGGTGCCTTTCGATGCTATATCCAATATCTCTGTTCCAATGGCTCGCTCTGCTCACCAAAGGGGTTCTTTCATCCAACCTACGATAATGACTTCGTACGAGATCGTCCATCAGAAATGATGCTTAGCGGTCGATTCAATAAGGGTATCCCGAATATAATATCGTGGGTCACGAATGACGGGGCATAGTATGCGCCTCCGTCCGCGTAAAGCGATGAGTACGAAGGAACATAGCGGCCAGTGATAAATGTGAAAATGGACTCCCCAACACTATATCTCACCTCTGCGCATTTTCAAAGGTGGGCATTTTTTAAATTACATCTTTACAACTGTACATTGTGGACATCAAGTGGTATTTGAATGATTTCCATTTATGCCTACATTTTGCCATGTGTACACCGATTTACATATTTCCCCGGGACATCTCACTATATGAGTTCGTGTGGAATTTCTTTTTATCTCGCCCTAGTTAAAGCGACAAGTTGTCAACCGTTTTGGTCTTTACGTTTGGTGTATACAGCAGACAAACAATTTGGCTACAGAGTTCCCGTGCAAGTGATATATTCCAGTGTGAGACTAAAAGATCAACCACACAAATATTTCACACTGCAGTGACCTTGACAGGTAAAGTTCATTCCACGGGACTGCTGACAGATGGCTATTGGCCCGCAGTATTCAGATCGGTGCGCCAACATTGATATTTGCTCCGTACACCGGTCGCGAGTCCTCGGTGAGCAACCACACAATTGTCCTGGCCACATCCTCAGGTTCAATCAACGGCAGACCATGCTTATCGTATAATTGCCGTATCTCATCTAGGCCTTTAGCACTTGGCTCGAATTGCGGAAGCAGCGCAGTATTGGTGATACCTACGATACGCGAAAATGATTCCACATTAGTAAATAGGCATGCAATCGTTTCAACCTGAAGTTCCAAATCTCCCCATCTTGCAAACAGACATTCTTACCTGGAGAAACTGTGTTGACTCTGATTCCAATGGAAATTGCATCTGGTGCCACACAGGCGGTAAAATAAGCTGCAGCGCCCTTCGATGTCCCATACGCATAGACATCGGGGGTGTGCGCAAAAGCCGCAATGCTGGCCACGTTGACAATACTGCGATCTCGTCTGGGAAGGCCTTTCATGGCACGCACCTCCGCGCGGGTGCAATAGAAGATGCCGTCCAAGTTGACACTCATGATATTGCACCATTCGGCGTCGGTTTCTTCGAGGATCGTAGGCACTTGCCTGAGGCCCGCTCCCTGGGCAATGCCCGCGACATTGGCGGCCCCATGGAGGTCGCCGCAGGTTGCGATGATTTCGCGCATCCAATTCTCTACCTCGGCCGACGAGGTGATGTTCAATGTCTGGCAGTGCAGCTGGGTCGCAGTGTTCTCCTGGTGGATGCATTGTTTCAGTTCCTCGAATCGGTTGTTGGAGATGTCCCCGACCCAGATCGTCGCGGCTCCGCGCTGAGCTAGTAGACGACAGACGGCGGCGCCAATCCCGGACGCACCCCCTGTAATGGCGAACACGCCGCCAGTGACAGATGCCATTGAATTTAGCTCGGTCTATGCTCAGTCAAAGTGGGTGATGTAGATGTATTGTTCAAGGGCCTAGATCGAGAGAAAGATGGGGTTTTATGCTTGGAAAGGCAAACCAGGACTACGGCTGACGCTAGCCCGCTGCGTTTGTGACAGACGACCGGAATACGATTTGTGACGTTGCTTCGGTATTGAATGATTTTCCCCTCATGTAGCGGCCGATTATACAGTCACCACTAGATTAAAGTACTAAACTCGTCACCCTGCATGTGCATATGCATATGCAGATGCTTCTGGCGAGGAGAATGCCAGCAGGCACATTTGTCCAAACTTTTTGCATACTAGGGTACTAGGGTGGTCAAGAACAACATCTGACAACTATATATCTGTCCTCGAGGCGAAAGTGAAAGGTCAATCTTGACCCTTCTTCAGAACTCATACGACCATTAACACATGTTTTCTCTCACGTGAAGACGCATATTGCCTCAAATGACGAAGTCAAATAATATGTTTACTCCTCTTCGAGTGGGCAAGTGTGACCTGCAACACAAGCTGGTCCTATCTCCTATGACTCGCTTTCGAGCCGATGACGGAGGCATCCCGCTGGAATTTGTGAAGGAGTACTACGCTCAACGGGCCTCGGTTCCAGGGACCCTTCTGATCACAGAAGCCACCGCTATCTCCTCCCAGGCTAAAGGGTTCTCCAACGTCCCCGGGATCTGGAGCCAGGAGCAAGGGCAAGCCTGGCAGGAGATCGTCCACGCCGTCCACGCCAAGGGGTCCTACATCTGGCTTCAGCTCTGGGCTACCGGGCGCTCTGCGGAGAAGGAAGTGCTGGCTGCTGCGGGGCACGAGTTGACTTCCAGCAGTGCCGTGCCGGTGGAGCCTGACCAACCGACGCCTCGCGCACTGACTGAGGCCGAAATCCAGGCGTATATCGCTGAGTACGTGCACGCGGCACGCTGCGGGATGGCGGCGGGTTTCGACGGGGTCGAGCTTCATGGAGCAAATGGATTCCTGATCGATCAGTTCTTCTAGGCCTCCTGCAACCGGCGTACGGATCAGTGGGGGGCCAGTATTGAGAACCGCGCGCGGTTCGGGCTCGATGTGACCCGCGCGGTGGTGGCCGCCATCGGCGCCGACCGAGTTGGCATGAAGCTCTCGCAGTGGAGCACCTCCCAGGGCATGGGGACGATGCCAGAACTGGTGGCTCAGTTCGAGCACATCATCACTGGGCTCCGCAACCTAGACATTGCCTACCTGCACCTCGCTAACTCGAGGTGGGTCGAGGACAAGACGCATCCCGACATCGACAATCTCACCTTCGTCCGTATGTGGGGCAATCGCAGACCAGTGCTCCTGGCAGGTGGCTATGACGCGGACTCAGCCAGTCGTGTCGTGGACGAGACCTATCGTGGCTATACCAATGTGGCCGTCGTGTTTGGACGACTGTATATCTCCAACCCGGATCTCCCGTATCGGCTCAAGCAGGGCATTCCCTTGCAGCCGTATGACCGCGATACGTTCTACATCCCGTTTTCGGACAAGGGGTACCTCGATTATCCGTTTAGCAAGGAATTTTTGGCGGCCACTGAGATTGGACTTGCAGTGTGAATGGGCTGAGGGGTCGAAGGGGGGGAAATGTGTATATTCACGAAGGACTTTTGCATCTATACAAAAGTTCGAAAATTTTGTGGTTGGACTGCTGAAGTGGAGTCACTATAGAGTGGCAGATGCACTAGTCAGACACGCATATGCATATGCACATGTACATATACGGTGAAACATAAACCCTGTCGGTACGTCCAGTAGGTCCATGAACCTAGTAATTCTGATTTACAGTAAATTCAAATGTCACACACAGTCCTTGATCTCAGTTCACCTATCTATCCGTGGCAATAATTAAATGCTCAACAAGAAAGAAAAAAAAAAAAAAGGGAAACTTCTGTGTACTGGCCTCCGTATATGTATTTCGACTACTTTGTAATCGGTCATCTCTTAGATTTCCAAAAGTTTCAACCTCCCCACTAGTTTTTCCTTCCTTTCCAACTCAAACTAACCCACCATGACGACTCTCTTGCTAGGTGGTCGAGGCAAGACCTCCCGCCGAATCGCCTCTCTGCTGCATGCCGCCAACGCCCCTTTCCTGGTCGCCTCGCGCTCCGTGGACCTCAACTATCCGCACAAGCAGGTGCATTTCGACTGGCTGGACGAGAAAAGTTACGAGACTCCGTTTAGTCATGTCGCAGCCGACGGGATGCAGCCGATCTCAACGGTGTACCTAGTGCCACCGCCGGTGTTCGATCTTGCGCCGCCGATGCTCCGATTCATCGATTTTGCGCGTCCCCGGGGAGTCCGGCGGTTCGTGCTGCTCAGTGCAAGCACAATAGACCTAGGTGGTCCTGCGATGGGTCAGATGCATGAGTATCTAGCCAAGCTGCTCGATATTGAGTATGCGGTACTCAGACCAACGTGGTTCATGGGTGAGTTTGTCTTCGTTTTCTTTTTCTTCCTTTTCTTTTTCTTCCTTTTCTTTTTCTTCCTTTTTGGTATTTTATTGCTTCTACCCATCTTTCTTCCGGGAACGCGACTTCTGAAGGAGCAATTTGGCGAAGGGCTAGGTTGGATGTTCAATTCCTTAACTCACGAGGCTCCAAAACAGAAAACTTTTCTGCTCCCCAGGAGTATCAATATCTGGCCATCAAGAACGACAACAAATTGTATTCTGCGACGGGGAATGGCAAGATTCCATTCGTCTCAGCCAATGACATTGCTCGAGTCGCCTTCAAGGCCCTGACGGATCGAATTCCGCATAACACAGATCATATCATTCTCGGATCTAAAGTTCTCACTTATGATCAGGTACAGTGTTCCAAAAACAATACCCTTTTTTGCCATGCTGCGTCAACAGTAGATTAATCCAGCTTTCCCGTCCAGGTGGCAATGATTCTTTCGTCTCATCTGGGGAGAGAGATCTCGCACACGGATCTTTCCGAGGCCGAACTCGCCAAACGGCTCGAATCAACTGGAATGCCCCCAGAAGATGCGATGATGCTAGCGGGTATGGACACCATGATTAAGGGTGGTGCGGAGGACCGATTGAATGATGTAGTCCGCGAGGTGACGGGCGTCGGTCCGAGGACTTTTGAGAATTTTGTGGCGAAAAACAAAGAATGCTGGCTGTGATCAATTAAAAGGTTGATTTTTGGATTTTGTTGTTTCGGCCAAAGAGAGCAGTAGAAACCTGTATCGGAATCAAATTTCACGGAGCAGGGTTACATATTGAGACGTCAATGTGTTTGATTCCTTCATATATTTTCATGATTTGTAAATGGACAATATGCTACCGGGTTTTCAAAGGCTCATTGAAACTGAAGATAATGACACTAGATTTAAGAGAAGTAAATAAAGAAAGAAAGAATAAGAGAAAGGGAGAAATGAATGAACCAAATGCACTTCCATTGCTCACACCACGATAGTCCAAGAACTACAACCCGCCCGGGTTCCTCATCTTCAATTGGTAAAAGTGTACCTCGCAGCCCGGGCTGGACCATGCATTGACCGTGTCGACCCCCGCCCCTTCCCACAACGTCTCCAGCTCCTCCCGATCGTACCTGTAACTACATCCAAAACGTACCTTCTCCTCCCGCCGGACCGTGATGCCCCCCAAGGGCGGCCCTAGAGACACGTCGCCTGCCTGGGGGATCAAAGACGCCTCATGGCGCCCAAGGACATAATTCCACTCGCTGAGATAGTTCCAGTCCTTTGGGTCGAATGCCTTTTTGGGTTTGTACCTGCGTTGCACCCTTCTCTTCGCCTTCCCCCTGGCCAACCAATAACCGATTCGCGTAGTCCAGCGAGGCTAGGGCAAAGGGCACCACTCCCTCGCTTGTGTAGGCCCGCAGCACCCGGGTAGGGACCTTACAATCGTCCAGCGTCACCAGGATGGAGCTCTCGGCCTGGCGGGTGGAAAGGGCTTGGTTGGTGAGTTGCCGCAGGAAGGCTGCCGCATTCGCCCGAGAGTAGTTGCCCAGCGTCAAGCCAAGCAGCAGTAGGTGGTGCACCTGATCACGGATGTTCGGCGTCTCGCAGAGCCAGCGCAGCCCATCATCGAATGTGCCGTGAAGGGCGGCACAGTGCACGTAGCGGAACCTCGCGGTGGGGAGGCTGGCTAGCGCAGTAGCGAGCTCAGTTGCACTCAGATCCAGGGCGTAGTAGCGGACGGGCTTTTGCTGGGCTTCGAGAGCTTCCAGGAGGAGGAGGACTTTGTCTTAGCTTCTGTTTGCGAGTTAGGCTTAGCTGTGGTTACAATTTGGGGTAAAAACATAGATTATTATTTCTTTTCTTCCTGGCGAGGAAGAAGAATTGAGAGAGAGAGAGAGAACAAGTAACTTACGCGCTCCCAAGATCAACAATCACGCTGTTGTGGGCTAAAGTGGTTGCAATGCTATGGGCATGCTCCCGCAAAATGCGAATTTCTTCCTGTCTATCACAGATTGATTCGGAAGTGTCGACTTTGCGAATGTCGATGATAGTGGATTCAACCTTCATAATCATGATTTTAATGGGAGAGATTATAGAAATGGATAAAAGAAGAGGAGAAAGGTAGCGGAATATCTTGTGAATGGTGAAATATATGGGTAAAATTTCTGATTGAGATTCTTAGCTCGGGAGTGAGTTCGACCAACAGCCACAGCTGCAGCAAGACGCTAGTGTCAGAATCATCAAACAGTGGTATGGTACTCATACAATCTCATTACAACAAAGTTGTCAATCTCTACATAAGCACACCTGCGAGTACCGCCCAAGCCCGCGAAAATGGGTCAACCGGCTTCCTACATGTGCCTTCCTCATCCCAGTCCTCGCTCCCAACTCCATATTTGGCAATAAACAAGCCATCCTTATCTACCTTCCGCTTGATCCCAGCAAGTCGAGCGTAGTGGTCTCCCCAGTAAACCTTTTGGAAATGCTTCTCGCTTGGGGTTGCCAGATTAAGGTAGGATACTCGAGAGATCGGCTCCAGCGAGTATAGGACCGGCATTTGAACCCGAGTGAGCTCCTCGATGGCAGCAGCCTTCCCTGCAATAGATGGCTCTACTGTCCGGATAAAGGTAATCAGGTGTGCCGCAGACCTCCAGGCCGGATGCATGGCGGTCTTGTTGAGGCCCCTGTCAACTCTATAAACCCAAAGCCCAACCTGCCCCAACCCACTAATGGGCTGGGTTTTGGGCCCGGTCCTTAGGCCCACCGATGGGCTATGGGCCTAAGGTATAAGCCCACTGCGGGTTAATGGGCCCCTATATAGGCCCCAAAGAGTACACACAAATATGCCGAGAATTCAGAAGTTGAACCCCCTTTCAGGGATTTTGGAATTACCATTCGTTTTACCCCCGTTTCTAAGCCTTATCCCAAAGGTAATATTTTATTAGTTAAAATTATTTAGAATTCATTACTGATATTCTCTCTATATCACGTTTAAAATCCTAAAAAAACGCGTTATTTAGATAGAATATAAATTACACAAGTTCACTTAGAAAGTAATAGTACTCCTTATATAAACCCTAGATATTGAAGAGGGGAACGCTCAAGGCTGTATGCTCTGAGGCATACGGGTCGATTCAGCACTCGCAGTTCAGTTTCATACTCGACTCTGTCTACAGAGGAACCAGGACATGCAGTCCAAGAGGTCAATTCAGAGAGGTGTAGAGGTGTGTTCTATTCAATTTGTCTCTTCCTACTACTTGTATCCTCCAGCTCCCCAAGATTACAAAATAAAATCACTTCGTAAGACAGGACAGGCAAGGTCAATACGTAGTGGGAGGCAAGGTCCCCCACTACAATATATATCTTGTTAAAACTTCAATTTTATAGTATCTCGACCTTTGCCGGTCGGGTTTTATTTAAAATTGAAATATATACAATTCGTAAAAGGGTTAGGATATGATATTGTATAAGATGCCCTTTTAATAGGCTTTAATAGGCGCCTTATGGGTCCCCATTGATGGGCTGTGGGTTAAGGTTAGGCCCATAGCCCACTGCTGTTTGGACTTTGGACCCGGGGTCTAGGCCTATTTGTGGATTTTGCGGAGCGCTACGTGTGAGGAATATTCAGCTGGTTTTTATCATCTTTTGGTGGTCTTTTCTTTTGAACAAGTCTTTTAAATGAGGTTGTCTGCGTTTACGAATATCTCAATAGCTTCAGCTTTAATTTTCACCACCTAAGCAGTCAGCACACAAATTGCGTTCAGTCAGCACACAATTCCTCTTTTCGTCTCGTTGCTATTGGCCAATTAAGAGATACTAGCGCATGTGCGTTTCTTTGTCTGACATGAGGCTGAAAACTCCACACCTCCGACCGCCCCTTAGAATTGCACATAAGTGAACAGACCGCCATTTCGAAGATCAACTCATCTTCATCTCCACCTTCAGTCGATTCTTCTGAATAGATTCATCTCTTCACTATAGTTTCATCTTCAATAATGGCAGCCATTTCATCTTTCCGGTACTCAACAGGCAAGATCGCCACCGCCGAGGCAGCCAAGTCGTTTTCGTGGGAGGCACCTGTACCAGTAAATCGTTTCTGGGACAGTTTCAGTTACTCTACTGCCCGGAATTTTCTGGGCAACTTTTCGGATAACGAATTGGAACAGCTAGCTGCCGACCCTGCGGGAATGAACCCCGACGATACCGCAGATCAGCAAAAAAAGCTTCAGCTTCTCCTTCAACTACTCCAGGACAAGTTGGCAAAGGAAGAAGCGGCCACTTCGCCCCCTCAGTCACTCTATAAAGTCGATTACGAACAGTGGAATAAGCTGTGGCAGGGAATATATATACTCGAGGATGAATTGGATCTACCGCAGGCCGAGGAAACTGTCCGCATGCTAGTGGAGAAAAGGCCGGATACATCGAACGTTGTCCCTCCCCATATGCTGGCAGATCACCTTGTCAAGGTTGGGAAATATAAGGAGGCGGAGGAAGTTGTGCTGCCGGTTTGTGAGTGGATGGATGCTCAGGCAAAGCTTGGAAAAGGCTCTCCGCAAGCCCTCAGCGCTCGCAGGACTATCACAAGAGCCTTATGGGGCCAGGGTCCCTCACGACGATCTGAGGCCGAGGCGCTAGTTGTCGAGATCCGTGAACTTGTTGATGGCATGGGCGGAAGCAAGTTTGAAATTTACCAGGAAGAGGAGATGGGGCTTTACAAGGAAATGGTAGCTGGTCTGAAGCACGAGATTTAGGAATGCCGTTGGTGCCTAATCCTTCAGACCAGGTCATGCATGTTTGCTTGCGAGGTGAAGGCTTCTTGTTCCCCTCTCTCTTTGTTCATTCTCAATTAGTTAGTTCTCCTTTAGCTTGCAAAGAATACTATTGATTGACAAAATCGATAAATTCCGGACAGTGACGCAGTTTGGTGGATACCCTCTGGTATCTTGTATTTTAAGCCGCATTTTTGTGTTATGTACATAAAACGGCCCCAGTCTGACCCACCCGGATATCCCCGGATATCCCCGAGATACCCGAGATCGGCTCCATGGTTGAACTCTCGGAGTTTAGCCCTTTAAACCCTTCCAGATTAACTGACCTACTCGCTCGTAATTGTCTGCTGGTAGTCATCCATATAGTGCCCCTTCTCGCCCCTGCTGTGACCGCTAATGCCTATAGCTGCATTTAGGTCCGCGCCCTCTCGCACTAGCAACCGTATCACAGGCTCGCACTCGGCATCAGCCGCGGCATGTAGCGGACTTCTACCCTCATTATCACGAGCTTCTATATCCGCGCCAGCGACAAGTAACTCTGAAACAATGTCGATGTATGCACCGTGTGCTGCGTAGTGTAGTGCTGTCCGCCCCGAGTCGTCCCTCGTATTGATGTCGATCCCGTGGAGTAGCAGAAAACGTACGATTCCCACATTGCCACGCTCGGCACTAATGTGTAGTGCTGTTTTCCCTTTATTCTCCGTGATATAAGCGCTTTGTGAGCTCTGGTTTGTCCCCGATAGTGGCGTCAGTGAACGTATAGTGGACGCATTGGTCCCAGCAATCCTCTCGGTGGATAAAGCCATCGCCCCGAGAGCTCTTCGGGCCACAGTGGATATCTGCTGCTGAAACTTCCTGGGGCATTGCAGAACATTTTCTGGTGTCTCTTCTTGATGTTCCTCTAGATTATTTGAGGCTCTGGGGTAGGCAGACAAAGAACAAATCCCAGGCTCTAGGTCCTGTGCAAAATTGGGCATCTCTTCCATCATGGCATCAAATATATTGACGTTATTTAGACTCGAAATAGAACTTGCAATGCTAGGGCTGTTGTTTTGCTTTGTCAAGTTCTCGGGCTCACTGGCAGAGTAGCGCCTGTAATCCACGGCTTCGCATTGAGATATCTCTGATGCAAAATAGGCAGGAAGTGGTATACCCTCTTCGAAGTGGGAGTTTCCCGCTTTATTTTGCGTATTATCCAAGTTTCGCGTCTGGTAGTCGTGGCAAACACTATCAGATGGAGCGCAGGTATTGCCATTTTTAGACTGAGGGCTTCCCTTCGTTTGTTTTTCTTGCTCTTTCGGTCGCTGTTGCTGAAGCTCTGCTTGACGTTTGCCTTAGGATACAAATCATTAGGGAAGCCAAGACCACATGAGTGGGGAGTTGAAAGGTAGGAATCTTCAAGGCTTACGACGGTTTCTCTGAGCATTGCGATTTTGAAGTCTTCTTCGCTGCAAGGTTTCAATGGCAGCCTGAGCAACTTGCTGAGTATCCATTATCTGTTGCCCTACAGGCAAGAAAGAAAAAGCACGATTCAAGGTACAATTCTCATGATGTCGCAGAAAGGTGCTATAAACCAAGTAGGAGAAGATCGCATGCGCACAAATAATGTGTATGTATCACATAAATGA
This sequence comes from Penicillium expansum, assembly GCF_000769745.1. Classification (NCBI taxonomy): domain Eukaryota; kingdom Fungi; phylum Ascomycota; class Eurotiomycetes; order Eurotiales; family Aspergillaceae; genus Penicillium; species Penicillium expansum. Next base: position 76,733 of record NW_015971429.1, read on the forward strand.
GAGGAAGCAGAGGATTAAACTGGAAGAAATGGGAGGCTTATCAACTCTGCATGGAATAGCACAACCTTGCTAGTGATACATGGATAGAATTCTACCTAGGTACTCCGTAGATAGGCCTATCACGACAATTAAATCCCCAAGAGAAACTAATAATGGACATACCCTTGCACATACCTATTATAATAGATGGCCGAAAATCAAGGGTCCACGACTAATACTGTATAGGCGTAGCCTCTCCAACCATGGCCCATAGGTCATACAGGTGATTTGACTAGTCTATGAACCCCGAATGATGGGGAGGGGATGCAGTAGCTAAATAAGGCTTAGGCCCAAGGTTGACCAATCCGCTAGGCCACAACAGACAATCAAGCCCATTATACTCCGTATTTCATACAAAATGCAATATATTGTACGGAGTACTCCGTAGCCCGATTTAGTATAACGCATACTCTAACCATGTCCTATCTAGCATGAGGGACCATTATTGGCCAAGTTCTACACTCAGAACAGTAAGAGAATTGGGACAGGGAATAGTAAAGTAGGAGGAGGGCATCTCTCAACCTAGCCCAAGAACAGTCCGATTCCAGTCCTAAAGTTTGGAACTGAAAGTTGAAATGAGCTCAATGCGAAATTCAAAGGATACAGGCGGCTAAACAGCTATCTAATTTTCTATCATCTGGGTATTTTAACAGAGCTTGTTAAATACCCCCAAAACCCCGCCCTTAGAGCCGTCGGATCTCCGGGACCCTCGGTTTCCGATTGGTGACTTCTTTGTTCTCGCATGCTTCTGCCTAAGACTAAACAATATGCGCAAGGAAGGATTGACCCTCCATGTTACTATATCTGTAGGTTGGTCAAGCTGACCATGTGTTTCCTGTCCCATCAACGCTCACGGTCTGCTAACATATTGTAAGATTTGCCATATTCTCCACGTATTAATTATGAATTCATCAATCCTACCGCACCCTGGACCACACGTGGCGTACCACTATTCGAACACGTTCACTACAGTGGCTTTGATGTCTGAAACAACGTCGCTAAGAGCGGTCTGGCTATTGGCTTTTTGGACTAGCTCCGACATCTTATACTAGGATATTCACCGCTAATGGGTACTTATGTCCTTATTACTTTCGGAAGGAAGGCCTAGGATATATGCCGGTTACAATAATATCACACTACGATTTTGAAGGATGGTGCTAGCGATCCCATCATCGGTCTTTTTCAGGAGTATATTCATCTAGTAGCGACAGTTGAAAAGAAAGACAGAAAGGATGTGAAGTATATATCCTCTCGGCAGTCCTACGCAGAAAAAAAAACCGATCCCAACAATGGCGCTATCTTTTACGATATTGGGCTACATTTTGCAATAATAAAAAAGCCCCGTAGTACAATCCAGCCCCTGCTCGAGGAGCCAATGGCAAGGTAGCCCAAATCCTCAATGATCAGTACTTATCTTCCATCTCTGATAAAAGGGTATGATTGAAACAAAAAAAAAAACACAAACACAAGTAAAATCGTATATATACTCGACGCCAAAAATAAAGCATGATCGCCATTAGTGCGTTACGTCATATCATTGAGAAGGTTTCTCGACCTCGCCTGGGCTTCTCTCATTCAATACCGTGAATAATTCTTTTCGTCGGATCGGTTTCGTTAAAAAGAGGTCCATTCCGGACCCATAAGCTTCGTGTTGAGCACTAGCACTCGCGAGGCCGGTCATAGCGACGATAGTCGCAGGTGTAAATGATTCTTGTGCAGAGATATGGAGCGTCTTCTGATATTCTCGCTCAGCCTTGCGAATAAGTCGAGTAGATTCGAACCCATCCATTATAGGCATGGAGATATCTGTGCTTGTTAGAATAGTGTTTCATATACAACAAGCAGGGTACTTACCCATCAGGACCACTCCAAATTTTCTAGGATGGGCTTTGAAAGTGTTCAACGCCTCCAAACCATTGCGGGCAATCGTGTACCTGTATCCTTCTTTCTTCATATGTGCAACCAGTATTTGCAAATTGATATCATTGTCTTCAACCAACAACACTGTCAGTGTCGGCTCCTCTTTCTCTGGTAAACCCTCTCGAATTGGCAAAGTAATGGCATCACTTTCAGCCCGAGAAAGAGAAAGATGAGTACCGTCAGGTTGTTGTGGGTCTTCTTTTTCGTCTAACTTGCGATATTCATCGTCTATCGCCTTTTTTCCTGCTTTGTGTTTTTGGAAATCCAGCTCATCATCTGCACGTTGTGCTTCGATTTCCTCCCTAGAAGCTGGAGATGATTTCGTCAACTGGAACGGTTTCTTCCTCTGAGGTTGATCTATATCAGAGTTACCCCCAGTCAAAGGTTCCTGGCCTTGTTGTCGCTTGATGCAAATGTTGAATGCTTTGGACAACTTGCGCGGGCCACAGGGCTGGCTAATAAATTCGACAACAGCCTGCTGATTCGATTGATTTGCTGCAACAGACATGAGGTGTGCTGCCTCCGGCGACCGACAAATCACCACAATCGGAACTCTTCGATTGCTGGCATTGTCATGGGAAGAATTCTGGGTCTTTAACAACCATGATTCCCAAGTGTTCACTGAATCGGTATCGGTCTGCACTACAACATAGAAATCGTATTCGGGGGAAGAAGTGTCTGTTGGGGTCAGGACACGGACATCCATCTCGAACCAGTTCTTGCACAATTTCTCTAGAGAAGTACAGAGAATTGTATCGCGATCGGAGATGTCAGGTGATCCAAGCTCCAGGAGTCCCAGGGTCGCGCCACGTGTAAGGTGTTTCACTTTCAAAAGGGGCTCGGGTTCGGAGAGACTCGATCTGGTCATTTGTGTGGGCATATGGGTAAGGGTGACTTCAATCGAGACTTCGGTACCACGACCCCGGAGTGAACTGACTTCGATATGACCACCCATGGACAGAACTGCATGGTGTACAATGCTGAACCCGAGTCCGTTTCCAGGGGCAAGCGAGTCTTCTTGTGTGAATGGAGTGAACAGACCATTCTGCAGATACTCCATGCTCATCCCGATACCTGTATCTTTGACCGTCAGGGTCACCTTGAAATCAGAAGGTCCTCCAGGCACGGCGTCGTTGGCAGGAGTGACAGGCGACGCAGTCAACTTCACTAAGATAAAGCCAGTGTTGGTGTACTTAAGGGCGTTGCCGAAAAGATTCATCATGATCCGACGCCATGCACCTATTTGGGTGGAAAACCTCCATTCGGCAGCTTCATCGATGTCCAAGATGATGCTGACCTGACTCGATTGCTGGTCGGGCCCCAAGACGTCTAGTGCCATGTGATTCGGACGGTCTATCGCCATTGATCTTTGTGGGCTGTGGTAAAAACTGTAGCCTGCAAAGACACTTTCCATCACCTCTTCTAGAACGGCATCTAGCTGAATATCAGACTTTAGACTGATCATCCCGCTATGCCGCGTCCGTCGTGAAGGCTTTATACTGTGAGGTGATGGGTCGGTGTTTTTGTGTCGTCTTGAAGGGCTCTTCCGTTTATGAATAGCTTTTTTGCCTCCTTCCTTCCGGAAGTTGTTTATCTTCGAGAAGTCCAGTAAATGGTTAATCGTATCCAGCAATGTCCGCCCACACGATTCGATGGTGTGTACCAATCCGTGCTGAAGTGCGTTCATCGCCGTGTCCCGAAGTATTTCTGACGTGCCAAGAATGCCATGGAGAGGACTTCGTAATTCGTGCGAGATGCTGCTGACTAGATTTGTTTTCGCCTTCTCCGACATCTCGACATCCAAACGATGCACCTCCGCCATTATACTGTTTCCAAAGGCTGAAAGATATGTAAGCTCGGTCTCGGACGTGAAAACACGCCGAGGTGTGTTTGTCCATACCAGAGCGCCTGAGAACCACCGAGCTCGGTGTGAATCCCACATGGGCAGGAGAGCGATACTGCGAGCTCCAGGGAAGAGTCGAATGAGGACATTTCCATCCTCTTTGAGCATGGCACCGCGCGTCTTTTTCCGGCTTCCTCTTGCTCTTTTACCAATGAGGTCGAGGTTGACCGAGCTTGAGCCCTCACGGTCTAACGAGCTATTCCAAGGCCCATCACTGCTTTCGTCAGACGACATCGATCCCTCTTCACTGAAATTGAAAATCCTGCCCTGCGGGTAGCGCCGCAGAAGGGTCTTCAGCAATGCTTCCCGGAGGGCAAGTCTTCCTTTTGATTCCTCGTTGATACTGGATGTAGTCGAAGTCGAGAAGCCTAGGATTTCACATAAGGTCGTATTCTCTGGGATGGTGTCATTCCCAGCTGATGCGGTAGAGCTTTTCTGGGAATCAGACCCGGTGCTATCGTCGCTGCTGCCCATGGAGCTTTCCAAGGTACCACTGTCTGAGCCTGGCCCCTTTCGCTTCGTATCGTTGACGAGACCACCATAAGACCCAATACTTGCGTCGAAGAACGCCACACCTTCAACTTCTATTGACTCTCGGATGATGTTAGCTGCTCGCGAAAATACTTGGCGCACTCCGATAGAAAGCATGTCTTCTTGTAGATTTTCGGTGGATGCCGTACTTCGGACGGAAAAACTAGTTTGCGTTTCAGCTTTGTTGAGATTTGATATCTGATCGATACTGGCGTCTGAACTCTTGTCGGACTGGGTTGCTGACGATGAGGAAGATGGCCCTGGGGAGGGGCTCGATGATGGTATACTGGACAATTCGGAGGATACAAACTTCTCAGAATGATTTCGTGAAGCTTGTGACTGCTGCGGCGGCGATGAGGGGTGAGTGTGGACAGTTGTGAGTAGACCGGATTTGATTTGTGCATTTTGCTGCATAACATTCAGGTGGCCTTCGTCATGTTGCTGTTCATTCAGGCGTAGTCCAGTGTCTTGTACCCACTCCTTACGGAGCGTCGCCTTGCCTTCCACAAAACTTCCGAACCCAACGATCATTCTCTCTGCACGATGATGTTCCGCTTTGCATCGGGCCATGTCCAAGTGGGTCATGACAGTCGATGCCATATTTTGCAGGAACTTTATCAACGGGGCGTCCAATCCGGATCGTGGCTCGTCATCGATAACGCAGTAGGATCCGATGGTGATCCCTTTCGAACTGATTATGGGGGCGCCTACATAGAACCTTGCTTTGGGGGTGCCGGTGACCATGTTCAACTGATTAAACCGGTCATCTTCGCGCAGATCCGGTACCATGTATATACCTCCCTCGACCACATGTTTGTCTTCTTTTGGCTTCATTTGGGGCAGAGAAGCGACTTGTTGACATATCCCATGCTCCTTGGGGACAACGCAGCAACCCAACCATAAAGCATCTCGATCATTCTCCACTGAATGATCTTGAAGACTGAGTGTTTGAGTGGCCTCTGCGAGGACATACTGTTGGTCCCGACCGAAAAGCGAGATCAAGGCACGTCGAGCCTTCAATCTTAAAACTCCTAGCTGGGCGAAGGCCGTCAAAGCGGTATCTGGCGACGATCGGGGAATATAGGCAGTATGTTGATTCCGTACATTCTCAGGTGTTGTATGGACGCTTGGGCCAGGTTGGAGGACTTCGTTGAATTTAAGATATCTTTTTTTTATCGTAAAGTTTTAGTGTGCATTCAAGTCGGGGACAGTGGAACCCCTGTTCACATACTTGTATAGTTCCCTCTCTTGTGCTAGTTTGAACTTGGGTGGTCCGACTTGCTCTGGCTCTGACGATGACATGAGATGTATGTAGTGAATGCTTTTCGGTGGTAATTTTCACCGGACAGGACAGTCTAGTTGTTAGAAAAGAGCAAGGTGACTGTGACAGAAATCAAGGAATTGCTAAATTTCGAAGTGGATACATGGTTGATCCATACCGAGGTCGGCCAATATGAATGGGCCGATCGCTCAATCATGTTGTTTCCACCGGGCTGGATCGGGCTTTTTGACCGGAATTCTGCTGGAAGAAATGTGGCGGTGGAGGTTGCACCGCTTTGGCTTGATCCGAGCTCGTTTTGAGGTCATTGGGATTTTCTTTCCCTGTGTCATTGAAAAAGAGGATAGTTTCCATTCTTTAGCGCTGATGTTCACGAATATGTATTCTTCTTATCTATCCAGATTTATGTTCTCCTATTCACGTTACAGAACAAACATCTCATCTTTTCGATTCAGTAGCCATTCTTATCCACGCCGTTTTCCTGGTAAACCCGCAGACTATATCGTGCGGATTTGCTTCGAGCCCGAATCCTTTTGCCGTATTTAATGAATAAAGGCGGAACGATGCAAAACAATGTTGCCAGCGCCGCTAGAATCGAAGATGCAACATTCGCACCAAGCCCCTCAAACATCTGATTAGCGAACAATGGGAAAGCTGCTGACATCAACGAGCGGATGAGCGAAAGAGCAGCGAACCCACTAGCCGCATAGCTGGGATAACTATCAGCAAGATAGCCCGCAAGAACAGAATCAAACTCATTCAGGGCATATCCAATGAGAACAAGGGCAATTTTAGAAACAATCCAATGAACATCGGCCACTGGCGGAATGGTCCATGAGAACCACCACAATCCTCCAGCCAACATAGGAGCACCGATCATGAAACCGAGAAGCTTATGCTCTGGCTCAAGTGTAATAATCTCTTCCTCATATTTGACAATCGTACGGTGGTCTTGTATGCGGGTAAGAAGTCTCGATATAAGACCGACACAAATTGCGAGAAAGGGAAGGCAGGATGAAGTGCTCGAGAACCCCATCGACTCGTAGATCGGCGGGAGGGCTTCCGTGAACATATATATCAAGGCAAAAGCTACAGCGCTCATAGTGGCCACCACAAAAACAATCAGCTCTGTGAAAAAGAGTTGAATAGGACGGAAGAGGGCGATGCGAGCAAAAGTTTTCAAATCGGGTGAGTGATCAGGATTCAGTGCCTGCGCGGCGTTAGCAATGCCTTGGAAATTGAAAGGGAAGATATCTTGAAATCGGGAGGCCAATCGGATCCCATACCTTTAAGGTGTCAATCCCGGTTTCCTGGCGTATTCTCTCGACTGTCCGACTAAGGAGTAGTGACGGTCGCGACTCGGGAAGACCAAAGAGGAACAATGTAGTGATAGCCGTCACAATCCCGGCTACATAGAAAACCCATCGCCTTTTTGAAAAAAAAGAAAGAAAAGAAAAGATTAATACTGCATCGAAGCATCAAAGTCAGTGTATTCACCAGTTTGAATGAGCTACTAGTAAGGAAAAAGTTACGCACCTATCAGTGCTTGAACTATGATGGCTCATATTTAAAGGATTGACGCAGCATGTTCCCTAAAGTCCGAATTTGCTCCCGGCCCTGCACCCCGGCCATCTTCGCTGCCACTAAGAAGTAGTCCACGAAGGCCTATTTACATTCGGCCTCTGGATCGGGGGTAATTTCGCCCTCTTTCAAAAATACTGTATATTTTTGTACATATTGCAAGATGCCCTCAGGCAGCGAATTGGCTCCCTTGAAGATTCCACCACGCTTGCCGGAATCAAGACAATGTGATAAGGGTACTGAGCCACCTCTAGAAAGGGTTGACTCAAAGACTTAATATCCTCGTGAAATATCCTTCCGCTGTCTTGATTGATTTTAGATGCCGAGAAGCGGTAGAGAGTAGCATTTGCAATGCAAAATAGTCAATCCAGTGGGTATATTCTACCGCAAGCAGTGCGGAATCTATGTGTTTATGGCTCTCTGTTCTTCAGAAAACATCGTTGATGTTGTACAAAATTCTGCCCAATACTTCAGAAGTCTCACTATAGCTAGACCTCCGCAAAGCCCACAGAACCCAAAGCTCAACCCGCCCCAACCCACTAATGGGCTGGGTTTTGGGCCCGGTCCTTAGGCCCACTGGGCTTTGATTAGGGGGCTAATAGGGCCCAATAAGCACCAAACAATATAAACATTCCAAAAAAACGTTACTTTTTTTATTACCCTATGTTTAGACCCAGCTCTTAAGCTTTATTTCAAGGTAATATCTTGTTAATTTAATTAGTGTGTAATTAATAATCAGTTAAATTTATATATCACGTTTAAAAACGCGAGAAAACGCGGTATTTAGATAATTTAAATATTATAGAAGTTCGCTTAGAAAGTAGTAGTATACCTGTATAAATCCTAAATATATATGTTATCAAAACATTACCTCTACTAGTCGGATTTTGTTTAAAATTTAAAGATATACTTAAATAGCTATTATAGTTCTAAAGTATAAATTTAAACACTATAAAAATAGTAGAAGGTTAGAATACAGCGATTACAAGACGCCGGTTTACAAGCGCTAAGACCCCCTTGGTGCCCTATGGCGGGGGCCTTATGGACCCCTACAAATGGGCTATGGGTTGGGCTGGGCTTCGAAGGTTAGGCCCATAGCCTACTGAGGGTTAGGCTTTGGGCCTGGGGTTCGGGCCTATTTATAGGATTTGCGGACCTCTAAATTTAGCCTAGGTTCCGAGGTCTCAGCTTCTGCCTGGGGGTTGAAGTGTCAATTCCACATGACTTGGTTGTTGTCTCCAATGGAGACAACTATAAGAATTACTATTTGAAACTGTCTCCCGATGGGGCTCTATCCACTTATTCCATTAACCACTGCTAAATAACCAGATGATGCCTCCAGCAATTATTCCTGCATCATTCTTACCCGCATCACTGGACCTTTGTAGACTCTCCGGGCATAAATTACATAATACCCAAGTGAGACCGCAACAACGCCCCCAAAGATGACCACACTCCAATTCATGGTAGTCGGGTCCACATCCTTGTTCAGTGGAAAGAAACTGAAGATCCATATCACTAGTAAAACCATGATGGAAATTGTGTCACAGATGGGGGTGAACTTTCCCATGGTCCAACGTGCCGGTGGTAGGGGCTGATTGCGCCAGCGTCGAAGACGAACGCAGGTGATGGATATAATGTAGGAGGACAGAAGGGCGGCTGTGCCGAGGGACATAATGGCATTGAAAGCCACAGAAGACCCAATATTGATTAGGGAGAGGAGACAGACGATAACGAGACTGATGCAAAGGGCATTCAGTGGAACGGTAAAGGTTGGGTTAACCTATTTTCTCCATTTTAGTCACAGCGATGGATTGTGGCGTGTTGAAGAACTTACATGTGCTAAGAAATCGGAAAAAGGAAGACCCTTATCCCGGGCAAAAGAGTAGATCTGACGAGAGGTTGTGGCGACATTACTGATTGCCGCGCAAAATTGCATGATCATGATCACTACTGTCATTCCTGTCGTGGCTCTGACTGATCCGGTGGAATTTAGGAAGACCTGAATGAATGGGAAGCCTGTTTCAGACTTGAGCACTTCATCGATATCACCCACACAAAATGCAAATGTGATTATCATGACCAAGCCGGTGGACCCGTTGAGAATCAGAGTCCAAACCATGCTCATGGGAAGTACTCGCGATGCATCTCGAATTTCCTCCGCTGCATTATGGTATTAGTCACTTCCATTGTATATATCGGGGAATAGCCAGATACATACCCATATGAACTGCCGAGTCAGGACCTTTTCCGGATATATCGTTAGCCACGACGAAAAATGAGATCCATCAACACGCGACATACCAATCAATGCATAGATGGGCCCAACCAGCCCTGCCATGCACGAGAGTCCATTGTTACCCCATCCACCCCGGTCCTCAATGGAACCAAATACCTTTGAAGCAGGAACCCTAGAAGACAACACCCAAAGTGGGATCAAAATTCCAAAGAAGCCGAAGCAGTGCACAAACAAGATGATACCTTCGATCAAAGGGAGCTTTTGGGCTAGGAATGTGTTAAACATGAAGGCTACCAGGGCCACCACAATGACAAGCAGTGTGACATGCCATGGCTTATAGGTGTACGTGTCCGGATAGTTTATGGCAACCACGCCAACCATCATGTTAGCGACTGTATAGCAGCATCCTGCGATACCGGTGTGCCAGCCCAACACGCAAATCCATCCAGTAATGTAACTCAATAGGGCCTGGGCACTAGGAGGTGCGAATTCCGACACCCAATGATACTGGCCACCGGACAATGGGGCCCTGAAAGAATCGGAAATGAGGGTTAGGGATCTCCTCGTCAACACATCTGAAGTATACATACATGGAAGCCATCTCAGCCATTGAGAGGATCACAAAGCTGAACCCTACCAGGCCTCCCAGGTAGGTATAAATCATACCTCCCTTACCACCATTAGTCAATTCATAAGATGAGCCACTAATGTAATAAGTCAGCACATGACCCAATATAACATACTTAAGTTGATTATCCTAGCGAAGATATCGATCAATCTACTTAGAGAGACTTACAAGAGAACTGCTTCCCATGTGCACATAAGCACGGCTGTAAAACCAAGAACGGAAAGAAACCTGAAGTTTCTCTGTAGAGGGTGTCATTTTTCTTGCTTGTCTTCGTTTTCTGCATTTGGAAATTTGGGAAGGGAGAAACTCAGAAAGGTCGAGTAGCCTTGCGTACGTTTAGTTCCTGATCTCGCCCGACACGCCACATATCTTGCTTGTCCTGCACCGTACCTGACTTTTGTGGGGCGGCATCCAGGGAAGAGGTCTCCGGCATGGAGTGTTGGACATTCAACATGATTCCGTCCTCACGCCCCATGGTGAATAATGATCACTTCGATTCCAGTGATGCAGGGGTTAGATGAACAAGGTCTGAGGGTAAACCCAGTGAAAGGAAAAGAAGAAAGAGCAGCCACCAAGTAGATATAGAAATTGACAATATGAATTCAATGAGAGTTGAATGTAGCTGTGCTTTCGGTTAGAAATCTACAACTTGAGCGCAGGGGCAGATGCTGTGACGATAAAAGAACCAGGGTAGTAATGATAGTTTATATATCTTGGGAACCCTGGTCAGAAAGCAAAGGTTGTGGTTGGCGGCGGCCGAAGTACGATGCAATAGGCCACCACTAGGGGCGCGCCGGCCGTGAGAGATAAACCCTACATAGTACATCCTCCATTCTAACTCCACAAGCCGAGCGTATTTTTCCCTTCATTACGGAGTACTCCGAGCACTACTAAGCTCTTTTGTGTGATCAATTATGGCTCAGGAGAAAAAGCCCTTCCTTCGGGCTTAAGTGGACTTTTCTTAGCACAAGTACGGTCCTGAAGTCTGCCTTTAGCTGTCTCGCCGAGTTTGAGCCCCATTCAGGATCACAATCCCAGCTATGTACACACTTTATTAGGATCGTCTGATTGAGTGGGTTATCATATTGATCCGCAATTCGTCCGGGATAGCTCTGTACGTACTCGTATTATGTCTCCATACAACAATGCGAACAATAGCTTCGGCCAAAACCCTGTAGATCCCGTCCCCACAATTCGCTGCCCACATACGACGTTGTCCGCCGCTCAGAGCTTGTATTTTGCGTAAAATCATTTATGGGACAGCCAAGCCCATGCTAATTGTCACATCTGCATGGTCTGGAACATACAATATAAATTCCAATATAAGTACTCCGTACTAAATACATCTTATGACCTGGGTAATTTAAGTCTTCTACTGGCTTTTCTTGAATTCAGATCAACCCATGAAGTCCATATTAACTCATCTGCATAATGACCTCACTGATAGACCAAATAGAGCAATTATCAATTAAGATCAGGCCTTTCTATTTGAGAAATGGGGTTGATATGAAAACGAGAAGTTTATTCTTGTAGAGATTCCTGTCATGATCAACTCCACACTTGATTAATTTGTGGTGACCAGCTTTTTGAAAACAATACTACTGTAAATTATGCGTAGGCCGACATACGTAGATTGTATTTACAGTATATCAAGTCTAACAGGACCCCTGTCGTTCATTTGATCCTTCGATCCAGTTATCGGCCGCAAAAATGGCCCCGGTATTTCTCAAAGGTTATAACCATGATCCATCGCGAAATCTCTGTTGTCTAGTCCCAGTCACATCTCGCCTTTCTCGATCCCCTCATGGAGTCCATCTCCTTCTATGCAGTCTCCACGACGAATCGAAGTGGCTTGATTATCATCGCTGAAACACTGTTTATGACGTGGATGATCATAGTGAATCTGATTCGACTATACATGCGTCTGGCGATCAATGGACCGGTCAAGATTGATGACGCGGTAGTCTTTACTGGGAGTGTAAGTCTCTACTTATCCCCTCCCTCAAGGTTTCCTCTTTTTCCCTCGATCACTATCACTCCTTGCATTTTATCGACAGGTCTCTAAGATTGGTCGTATTCAACTTTCTAGGTAATAGCCATTGCCCATGTCGGAACAATCATAGATGCAACTTCACATGGTCTGGGCCGATCGGAGGACGAAAGCTCGGCGTCGGACTTAATACGCGCTGGAAAGGTCGCCCTCCCTATCCTTGAACCCCCAAACCTGGCCTTTAGTGCCGCTCGAAAGAAGAACAGAAGAATCAAAGAGAAAGAAACTGACGTATGTTTATTCGGGGCGTCTATGCAGCAAACCTCTTATTCTTGGCTGGGCACGGTGCGGCCAAGATATCCATATGTTTGCTACTAAAACAGATAGGCCGGCAAAAAGGCTACTTGCTCTGTTCCAAGGTTCTTCTGGTCATGGTGACGGCGTGGATGCCTGCTTCGATTCTTGTGGTTGCCCTTGGTTGCTTCCCACAATACCAATTTTCTATGGCCCAACATTGTAGTAATATGGTGCGTTATATTTACTCACACGGAGCGACCTAGCTGACAAGAGAGACCAGGATAATGCCTGGAAAATTATCACTGCGTTTGATGTGATTACAGATATCCTTACTTTTGGACTATGTATCCTCCTGGTGTGGGGAGTTCAGATGCGGCGGAAGCAAAAATGGGCAGTAATTTTCGCGTTTGGGACTAGGGCTCCGTGAGTGTCTAATATCCCAAAAATGAAGGTGTGGAAGAAAAATAAATGCAACGGCTAATAATTTTACCGCAATATCTAGAGTTGTAATCTTGATTATACTCCGCCAAACCTATCTTGAGCGCTCACTTTTCCATTCCAACGCGCCTCTGCATCTATCGAGTGCAATGATCCTGACCGCTATTCTCCTTCACTGCAGCATCATGGTATCCACCGTGCCATGTCTGAAGCCGTTTGTTATGTCATTCAATACCGGATGGGGACAGGGCGTCACAAATGGCAACGGGCAAAACTCGTATTTAACACCTACGGGGAAAAGCGCATCGGCCAACCAATCCCACTTCTACTCAATGAACCGAGGAGAGGAGGTCGAGGCTTATTGGAATAATTCCCGGCTATCGCAGGATAGCCAGCACTCGCAACGTCTGATTATTCACCAGGTGCGAGAGTGGAAGGTGGAGGAGCAGTATGAGATGCACTCTGTACAGAATAAAATTTAAGTTATCTATACATATGTACTATACTGTGTATACCGTATACCCTCTTATGAGAGCTTCATTAGGCTAGACTGTATAGAATATGATATGTTATTTGCATAAAATCATATTCCAATATTCTGTCCAACCCTTGCTGTGAAAGACAGCACGGCGATCATCCATCAATCGGATCGCTTTCTCCATACAGATATCATGTATATTCTACCAATACAGAATCCAATGCTTTAATCAACCTATATCTACCTGCATTCCATTTGCTTGGAGTATAACTGGCCCCATCGCAACTGCTCTAGCCCTACCAGTCAACTAGCGTATCAATGCTGCCCATCTTCCACAAATACTTAGAATAGCATCAATAAATTCAAAGTCTCGACTAAAGATTATCCACTAATAGATGGCTCTTGGAGGGCCAAATACAGCTTACGCAAGTCTGAGTCCCTCTGCAGTAACGCTTCAGCTCTATCGCACTCCACAAGCTCCCCATGCTTAAGCAACATCACCCGGTCAAACCAATGAATATAACGAAGTCGATGCACTACCGCAATAATGGTTTGCTGAGAAAAATCCTTCGCAATAACATCCTGCATGATCGCCTCCGTTTCCGAATCGACGCTAGCACGAAAATGACATTAGCTTCCGACCCAGTGAAATTCAAATATCCATAGATCCGATAGACCAATGTTCGCACAACTAATTACCTGCTTGTAGCCTCATCCAATATTACCACAGCACTTTTTCTCACAATGGCTCGAGACAAGGCAAGCAATTGCCTCTGTCCGACCGACCAGTCCGCGGCAGAGAATTCCATATCCAACCCTCCTTTGGCACAAACTTGGTCCCAAAGGCCCACCTTCTCCACGGCATGAATCAGTTCTGCATCGATCACAGACTGTCGAGGATCAAGGTTAAACCGCAAGGTGCCTGGCATAAAGAATGGGTCTTGGGGGACAACGTTGATGCGCGATCGGATTGTGCTTCTCGGGATCTCAGCGAGGTCCTCGCCGTCTACGCTGATTCGTCCAGACTGGAGGTCAAGCATCTGCAGTAAGGCCATTATAAGTGATGTCTTTCCACTCCCGGATGGTCCGCAGACGGCGATTTTCTCTCCAGGCTTGATGCTCATCGTAAGACTCTTGAGGATCGGAGCGGTCGAGTGTCTATTTCTGACTTAGCTTCGAATATATATAGCAAAAGAAAAAAACATCAGCACAAGCGGGATAATACGTACTCATATCCAGCAGTCACGTCAGTGAACTCCACCGCACCACTGCAAGGCCAGTCATCCGGTAATTGAGAAGCAATTGGAGATACCCCGCGGCGTTCTTCCGAGGGAGTATCTTCTATAAAGCGTTGCACGCGCGATACAGCCCCGACAGAAATCTCAGTCATGGTCCACATCTTGAGAGCATTTGCCAATGTTTGATTTAGTGTCAGCAGAATGTTGAGTGCAACCCCAATGGATGCTCCACTGAATTGATCCCTCAGGGATGTGATCATCGCAATCAAAATGACTGCGATGGCCCCTACGAACAAATCCAGAACCAAAATCAGCCATTGTTGGATACTATAAAGCATGTAGACCGGTCGCTGCGATCGGTTTAGTAGGGAGTGGCTTTTCTCTCGCAACTGGGGCCCCCAGTCAAAGGCTTTAATGATTGATATGCCATGGATTGTTTCGAGAAAGTGTGTGTAGAGAGGCGCCTTGGCCTCGATGTCTAGCAATCGGACCTGTCGGGATGTGCGGAGGTAATATGCCTGAATGAAGAATAGAACCACGCCCAAAAATGGGATTGAGACTGCCAGGTATCTGCCCATCGCACAAATAATAATAATGTTGATGAAAACATTGACAAAGCCTGCCGAGTGAGTTAGCACTAGCTGTGTATTAGTGAAGGGTTCGTACTAGTCACGCAATTGACGGCATATATTGGTAGCATCATATCAATAAGTTCCAAATCTTGGCTGAATCTATCTCAGATATATTAGCACGAACACCACAGGAATAGGATTTTAGAATCAATAATACCTATTCGTTATTGAGCCGTGGTCTACACTTTGGTAAAAGCTGATCGATGCCCTGCGGTAAAAAAATATTAGAATGCCAAAATATGGATGTTAGAGCATGATCGCTAACTGAAACGCTGTTTTGAGAAGATCGGAATGCAAATTCAGCGAAGTATTATTAAGGACTCGGACGAAGAGCAACCTAGTATCCCCAGTCAGCTCTGAAAATAGATCGCGTCTCAAACACATACCAGCAGCCAGCGAAAACACTCAAACATGACAATCCAAATATCAAGCCGTAGATACCGAGATACATGCCCAGCTGCTTGTTAGGTTTCACTTCATTTGCCTCAACCCACCATTGAATCCATAATGCTAGAAGAAGTTAGCTTTTCTTCTGATCAATAGGTATTAAACGGAACAGACTTTGAAAGCTGGTACAGAAAGCTTCAAGAATAGTGCATGCCAAAAACGAGACCAGAAGACCGTATCCTGCGCTCCGAGAGTAGTATTTGTACACGGGCCAATTTCCTTGATGTTTAACATTGACAGTCTCTTTATCATCGGCTGATTGCACATCAGTGCTCGTCTGGTCCTTTTTTTCGACAACAGTGAGACCAGAATTTGATATCTCTACTGTTGCAAGAGGAAGACCCGACGTTGGCTTATGAACCTCTAAAACAATCTTTGGTTCATTGGATAGCATTTCATTATATGACCCCGATGCTGTAATCTTTCCCTCATTCATCATCAGGATTTGGTCCGCATGGGGGAGCAACTGATCTATATGTTCTCTTAGCACTGGTCTTGGTCGTGTTGTAATAGTTTTTGTCTGCACTCAAGGGCATCTCGACACATACAGGTACTCATAGCGAGAATAACCGATATCCCTCGTTTTTTAAAGTGGCCGTCTTTGCCGAAAAGCCGATCCGTGATAAGAGCAATACTCGTCGAGTCAAGCCCGCTGAACACATTATCCAGAATGACAATTTCAAGCCTAGAGTAGACTGCTCGGGCAAGCGCCTACAGATGTAAAGAAATGGTTCATCAGTACGTTCAAACATTGTCATTTGTTATATATCAGCACTCACAACTCGTTGCTTTTGGCCTCCACTGAGTGAAATGCCACCGCTACCAGCCATATGCATGTCACCTTCTGAAAGAGCGTCGAGGTCCCCTTGCAGGCCACACGCTGCGCATGTGAAATCATACCATGTTTGATCAAATTCCAGGAATCCGATGATATTGTTCCGGATGGTGTCGTTCGTAATCCATGGGGTCTGTGGACAATAGGCTGCTCTTGAGAATGAGGCTGTTCTAGAACCATTTGTGACCATGTGCTGGTGGAGGATGCTCTCAATTAGAGTCGACTTCCCGCATCCAACGGGACCGACTATCATGGTAATCCCCTGGTGAATATGAACACTCAGATCGCGAAGCACAGGCTCTTTTTCCGGGGCCCATGCTATGTTTGCATTCTGGAATGAGATCAAGAACGGATAGAACTTTTCGGATGTCGACAATGGCTGGATCTCCTCTTCGTGTTTTGCAGATGAGGGGGTGCCCTTCGCAAAATATGCTTCAATCCGGTCAAAGCAAGCGACGGCCTGCCAGAGTGCGGGCATAGCTTGGCAGAATGTGAGTAGGGGTTGTGTGAGGAGAGAAATCAAAGCGAGGGATGCGAATGCCTGGGCAGAGAGTATTGACCCATCGTGTCGCACAACAGATATTATCGCGTAAGTTGTAAACGTAGCAAAGGGAGCTAGTACAACAGGCAAGTTGGCTGAAGTCAACGTCAGTTCATGTCCTGGTGGCCATCTCATCCATCTCGGGTACTCACACAGCGCAACCTGCCATATCAGCAACTTTCGGGAAATCAATGAAGTTTTTACTTCAATCTCACGCAAATATGACACCAGAGGAAAAATAACATCGCTCAACCCAAGCATTTGTACAGCCTTCATGTTGCCTAACGTGTTTGCTGTCACTGCGAGTCGCTTTTGTACTCGCTCAATCCATTGTTTTTGAGCTTTCCCAGATCGGCTTGACACTGGGACCATTGCTAAAACGGAACCTATAGATAAAATTTAGTGCTTGTTCTTCAAATATATCCATCTGTTAAAACTTGAAACTGGACGAGGAAATTCTTACCCAATGAGATGACGAGGGGTATAAAACAGGCCACCCCGATCTCGCGCTCCAACAACCAAATCGCAATCCCCAATTCTATGACAGATGCCCATGCCTCATGTAGGTTCTTCAGATTGGC
The DNA here is from genome assembly GCF_000769745.1 of Penicillium expansum. Classification (NCBI taxonomy): domain Eukaryota; kingdom Fungi; phylum Ascomycota; class Eurotiomycetes; order Eurotiales; family Aspergillaceae; genus Penicillium; species Penicillium expansum. The sequence continues at coordinate 94,330 of NW_015971429.1, forward strand.
CACTATTCGTTCGACATCAGTGCCCATTAATGTGATAGCTGCAGAGTCAGTCAAATCAGCCGCAGCCATGTCGATAGTCTGGTCATAGATCATAGATATAAGACCAGACCGCATCATGGTGAGTAGACGGTAAGTCTGACGCCAGTATACAGCTTGGGAAACCTGTTTTTGTTTTTGACCGTTAGAAACATTATGCATTGGTAATACTGAGTGAACCTACCGCCAATCCCAGATATACCAAAATGTACGCGCCAATGAGTCCAGTTCCGTAAACCTTAGGTTGTGACGACGATGATCCTCCAATATAATTCACGGTTGCTGTGATTAGAAAAGGCTGTGCAAAGTTAAAGCAACTGTAGGCCAGGCGTGGGGGGATCGCGGAGACACAAGCCCATCCGTACGCACGAAACACAACTTTGATTAGGCGATGATGACTTTTGACGCTTGCTGAATCCCAAGACTTTCGAAGCTTGTCACCAGAGCATTGCCCTTGAAGATTCGTGTCAACTTCTGGAACATCCTCGACCTCGAGAGCTTCCCGATACCCTGTCTGTAGAAATGGCAGTACCCAGATAAAGAAACTTCGGCTCCAAAACCCGATTTTCTCTTCGTCTGTAGTACCATAATAGTGAGAGTGCAGAATCTTGGTCTTTGGGAGCGACTCAAGAGCTAAAATTGCGACCGTGAAAAGGAAGCTAGCTAGCGAGAGATATCGGCAGACACCAACTGATTGGATCAACCATAGCGAGCGCAGTTGCGGCAACCTACAAATGCTTGACGCTGAGAAATAGAGGATGAGGAGATCGGATGGTTTTACAGATCGCTGGTCTTCTATGAAGGAGGCGTATGAGGCCGCAAAAGTTGCTATGATGTTGAGTACAATCGCAGGCAAAGAAGCACGTGTATGAAGGACGGATTCTCGGACTTGAAATGCCATAAACAGAACTTGAAGCACAAATAACACGGCAAGAAGACACTGCTTGAGATCAGCCATACTCGAGAAATATATAAGGCGGGACCTTTACTAGCTTGCAGACCGCTAACTTGTGTGAATTGATTTTGACTGACTCGTGTCTGAGAAACCAAAGCCGTATAGGTAAAACTAATAAGAAAACTGCCGCTGGCAAAGATGTGAAGAAAATGTCCTCAAATAAGAGAGTAAAGTCAAAGGCGCGGCAATTAATGCTGACACGAGGGCCAAAGTGATTGTCGGCTTCTAGTGACCGGCACAAGCTGGTTGCCATTGGTACTTTGCGAGGTATATCGAATGTGCTAGTAAAATTTATCTCATTGGAGAATGATTGCTTATTTTCATGGGATACAGCGTTGACTTATTTATACCAAGATAAACAGCCATCTAAGGCTAATTCGGAGCAATCTTGATCAATTGCCTATTTAGGAAATATCAATTTTTGAGCTCCGAAGATGCATAGTCTCTTCATTCCGATCGAATACTTGTATCGGAGTATTTAATTTTACTCGGTTGGTCTTCTGAGTCCAGACCTTGCCAGTTGGTCGCAGTCTAGGGGTTACATAGCACCTCCATGGAGTTTGCAAGTTCGGGCGAGGCCTATGTGAGTAACTATATTTCCTCGAAGATCATCCTCTACGCCAGTTTATCCTTTTTTGTGGCCTTTTTTTCAAACTTTATACATTGAATCAAGCTTTTTACACCCCCTATATCATACTTACAACACCAAAATATTTTAGAAGACATCTAAAGAGACATTTAAGATGAGTGTGAAAATAACTACCAAAAGACCCAAGACCAGTCCGCATAAGCGGCCGAATACTATTGCGTATGTACCTAAATCCATGAAAATTCAAAGGTTGACTGTGTCAGAGAACTTGCTAGTGTCAGTTCTAACGACGGCCGTTATGCCATATACAGATATGCTCAAGAAGTTCGAGAAACGGCGCGTGTTATACATGGAACTTTTCCCCGCGAAATCTGCATGAGTAGTAATATTTTAAAGAAAATATGAGTCTTGAACCCAATCAAAGGCATCATTTTTATCTCGCTGGGGAAAGCACAATTATGATGTGTGTTCCGACATCTAGTCAAGATCGGGAGACTGTGTTCTCTCTTCAACGTATATACTGAATTAAACGTGGTTGTTATGATCAAGTCTGGTGTTTAATAGAGGTTCCTGATTCCAGTGGATGTTGTCAAACCATGCCAGAAAATCAAAATTCCCGTCCAAATCACAACTGCCGAGCCAATCTACAGACAGATCAATATCTGGAGTCAATGGAGCCGGCTGAGGGCATTCAGGCGAGAGGACTCGATCGAGCACCCGACGAATAAATCTCGCTCCTTGTTGGGCAATTTCATAGTCCCCTTCGTGTGGTTGCACTAGGAAGATCAGATGAGAGACAAAAAGATTGAGCTTTTGAATAGTAAATGAACGAAAGGTGGCAGGTAATGGTGCTGGTAATGGATTCGACATTTGAGAACTGTGTTCGGAGAGCAGTTTCGAAGTCAGGATGCCTGCAGCAGGGAGACCGATGTGGCATAACTAGAAGAAGGTGAGCTCGTAAGAAAGGTCCCATTGTAGTATTGAGGCCAGAATAGTCTTACATCCCACGACATATCGTCCACCAAGTGATCATATCGGGTCCGCATGCCAATAATGTCTGATAGCGTGGTAACTATCTCCAAAGAACTTTCAATAAGGCCTTGTGAATTCCTCCCGAGGCGCTTTTGCAAGATCCGATGTAGCAAAAACTCCTGGTACGTAAATTCTATGTGAACGAAGGCGCGGCCCTCATCTCGTGTAGAGTTATAAGCACCTGCTGCAGCTTCCTCGGGAGACCATTGCAAAAACGAGGGAAGGTCTTGTTGCATCTGACGAGATTCCTGAATCAACTTTCTGTATGGTTCCTTGTGGTCAGTCCATGTTATCAACATGACATGAATTCTATAATGGGATACGAACTCAACTTTGGCTGGAATATGCTCAGTTGTCGGACTCAAGGACAGTTCTAGAATACTTTCTCGCATCAGGCTGACCAGTAGCACGACGCGAAGCTTGACGCCAATGGTCAGATATCCTTCGGTGTTCCAACCATTCTCGTCGAGATTCTGCATTGCCTTCTCTCTTTCGCTTCGTGTAAGGACCAACTTCTCACAACTGATATCCAAGGGAAGCGGAATGGTACAGTATCGAGAACAGATCCGTGGGGGACGCCCCAAGGAGGTCGCTAGTTGCTTATCAATCGCGTATGCGCACACCATGGTTCGCTTTCGTATCTCCACCAAGAAGAACGGAAAGTTTTCTTCAATGTCTTCACCAGATTGGTGCAAGCCGAATTCGTAAATAATGGTAGATAGATCTCCAAGCTTTTGCCAGACCCTATAGTCTATCCGAATGTCAGCCATTTTCACTCTTTTCTAGTGGGTAATATTAACGAGTGATTACCGCTGTCGCCAAACGTCGAATTCAAGAGAACCAACTGCTGGATTATGAGCCAGCAAAAAGGATCGCTAGTTGTTCCAGCACTATTGCAAAATTGGCAGCAAATATCACCAATGGCGGTGGCGATATTTCTGAGCTGGCCTTTTTCAAGCTTCCATGGGTTGCGATGTGTGAAAATCGGGTCATCATCGGGTGTGCGGAATAAGGCTCTCCCCAACAGGGCGAATACAAGTCCAATTGTCTCCCACCTCGGCGCTATTGAATTAAAATACTCAGACACATTCATTTTTGGATGTGTCCGAATATCTTTGGATGTGTTGACACATATTTGACGGGACAAGGTAGCTAGCGATGCATGGGTATCCTGAGAGTTCCGAACTGCACAATCATACATTTGCTCCATAGAATTGAACAAGGCGCGAGTTAAGGGGGGCCCTAGAAACCACCCTGGAGATAGCTTGTTCTTCAATTCAATGATCTCATGGAACCAGCTGATCTTCTGCAGATGTGATAGAATCTGAGCGCCTAGCAACACCTGACTGGAGTCGCTGAGTGGATATGTAGTTGCTGGTACTGTCGCTGCTGGTAGGCTGGCTGCCTCTTCGACACGTAGGGTATCTTCATACTCACTGAAAATATCTTTGGGGGAGACCAGCCCCATAAGTCCCGGTGCCAGATTCCGCTTCTCCTTAGCAGCCCATCGGGCGATATGCTGGTCGCATAATGTATTTCCCTCATCTGTCACCGGTGGTGAAACTGACGGCGGACCTTGCGTGGCTGTGCTGGAGATCCTCTGATCCAAACGAAAGACCGACTGATTTTCCGGGCACTGTCGCCTGGTGGGTTTCCGCGATATCACCCTAGAGGCGCGTTCGCGTGGCTGGGTTAGTGGAGCAGGATGGTAGAAGCAACGTTCAGCCTCGCCGTGGAGACATCGACCGCAGATAGGACTTTGGTGGTCGCATCGTAATTTGGACTTCCGACAAGGCTCACACGATGACAGCTGCCCATTTCGACGAGGTGTTGCCATTTTCAGTGACTTTGTTAAGAACAAGAGGCTGGCCTTTATCCGGTGAGGATAGGTAACAAACAAGACTAGGTGATCAAGACATGAAATGCCTACTAAATAGATGCTCAGTACCGGACCTCGGCACTGGACCTGATTAAATTTCCTATTTGGGTAATACCAGCTGGAACTCCGAATGTGCGGCGGGTTTTAGACGCCATCGCGCCATATAATTTTTATTACCGCCTATTTTACCGCCTTGCTCTCACCTGTGTACTCAACCCTTGGGACCTATATGATTCCTCGGCTTCCCCCACTTCCCCCTTTATTCTTATTATAGGCTTCTTCGTATAGTTGAGATACCAGCCCTAATTGATCTAGAACCATTTAAATACGAGATTATCTCTCACTTTAATAGTGATATATCGAAAGTGATGTTACAATATATGGTACATAAGAGCCAAGTAACTATTAAAACCCTCGGAAAATACACGGACCGCTACGGCTGCAGATACCCTTCAAAAGTATATATTAAGCTTAGTTATTGGCGTTCGTATTAAAATAGTCATTTCCGTTAGATTTATATACATCCATTCACCATACCATTCCTTGCTGTACACCTTGATTTCTGTTAAATAGCGTCACATTTAGTGCCTATTTTCTAAGGCATTAATGCCTTCTCTCATGGTGAGGATATTATGAATTATTACTCCTTACTAATTTTCTGCCTGGCAAAAACCCGGTTGGCGCGATGGCGTCTTAAAACCTGCCGTACGAATGGACTATGGAACAGCACTAGATGATACTAGTGTTAGCAGTCCTCAATGTGGCCATCGAAGTGGTCCCTAGTGAATTCCCTAGTCCCGTACGACTGGGCATATTTACCGTACCAATTCAGCATTTTGACATTGACATTCCCAATGTTCTCTCTTTCTTTCTTCCAACTTTCTCTCCCTCTACAACTGAAAATATTACCTGAATCCTTGTCTATCATCACAATCATCAATTTCTGATTCGTCACTTCACTGCTCCTACATTCTTGTACCAAGCCAAGAATTCCTGTCAATATGTCGATCTGCCAGTTGAGGTGATGTCGACGGTCTGTAGCTTTCTACAGCTATCTGAATGGCGAGCGCTTAGATTGTCATGTCGCGCAATTCACAGAATATCCCTCGAAGGATTTTGCATTTGATATCTCAAGAGCATTTGCTTCATTGCGACAAACGATAGCCTTAGAGAACTAGAAGCACTCGCCGAAACAGATAGTATTCGGGAACGAGTTCAAGAGTTGTGGATGATTCCATCCGTGTTTGATGGCTCCCATGCAGAAAGTGAAAGTGCTATTTCCGAATTTGCAGTGTCATCGAGGAGTTGTCGGCCGGTATCTAATGACGAACTAAAGGTTCGTTTTTCAACATATAAAGGCTTGGTCACGGAGAGTTCTAGTTTTCTAGAATCGTAAGCCTTTAGCACTCGGCTACGCAGATGTTTGGAAAGATTCGACAGCCTTAACACGATTGGACTTGCACATTATACGACGAGCTTTCTGCTCGACCCGCGACAAGAAAAAGTCCGATTTTTCTTGGCTGGCGCCGCCTCATTAATCAAATCGACTTCCGATTCGGGAGTAAGAACCTCGAGCCGCTTCGTGGTAGCGGAAGCGTAATGGACAAGGTGAACTCTTTAGCCACATCAAGGCTTTTGCAGGCGCTCAGTGGAACGAATCGGAAAATCAGGAAGTTACAGACATGTAATCCTGATTGCTGTGGTAACATTGCCCCCGAAATCGCCCTCACAGAAGAGCAATACAGCTCTGTTCAATCTGTTCTGGGTGATATAGAGGACCTCCACGTTTGCATAGCTTTAAGAACCACAAAGCCAGCTTATTTTATGGATGCAGCGACCTTGATCACTCTGCTAATCCATGTTGCTCCCCGCCTAGAAAGACTTATTCTCTCACAAGACTATTCCCTGTGAACCCTGCAGTTCTACTTAGTTCGGCAAATCAGCTTTCAAAATACATGATTCATGTGGGGTGCAATTGACCTGAGCAACAAGCATGATATGCGTTATTCGAATACCAAATTGTTTAAAACTTGCATTTCAATTGATACACTCCATCTCCTATCACTTGTCTGACTGTCTTCAGTGGCTAACGTTAGTTCTGATTTATCCAGCCATATTCTGATATACCCTTCATCAATTGGTAAGATGGCCGAGTTGGTCTAAGGCGCCAGGTTAAGGTATACCTTGACTCAACAACTAGCAATAGTTTCCTGGTCTCGCAAGAGGCGTGGGTTCAAATCCCACTCTTATCATAAATTTTTGTTTTTGCTTATTCCATCTCGATCTAAAGCTTGTCTTGGCTTAAATAGGTCATTTTGGGTGTTGTGGTATAGAAGTGGGTGGTTGGTTAAAATTTTTTTTAAGATTGTGCGTTTGGCAGATCTTGAGTCTATGAAACTTAGTTCTGATTCTAAGATGTTATACTATAATGGAAATCGCATATAGCAATGATGGAAATCCTCACCGGTTCCATATTTTGCCTACGCTATATTATTCCTGGTTTCTACTCATGATTTTACATTTGTTCTCCTGGTTTATTTTGCCTGTTGTGTATCATCTTTTATTTGGTCTTGATAGATACAGCACTTCACTCGAATGGGGTATATGACTTGTACTTGGGTAGTCCGAGGCTGTGACTGACCTAGGCAACCATGGACTCGGACAAAAAGGAAACCATCTACTCCGTAGATATATCTAGTTCAAGACCAAATATAGCAGGGCAACAAAAAAAACAAAAAGATATGATAAGAGTGGGATTTGAACCCACGCCCCTTTCGAGACACGGAGACAGTTGTATACCATCGGGATCAGGTGGACCTGAACCGTGCGCCTTAGACCAACTCGGCCATCTTACCAATTGGATGAAAGCTCGAGCCATCTTTGGATTTATGAAGGGAAAACGTAACCAGGGCTTGCTGTGCATCGGATTATCTTGCTATTCACCCTACTACTTCATCTCTCACTTTCTTAGGTAGTCTAAGTTAGTACTTAGATTCCATGTGTTTTATTACTCCTGGATATTTTCTCCTTCGGATCACAGTTGGTGGGTTTTATTCAATATATGTGTCGTGGGACTGTCGATGGACCAATATATATAATCAAACCTCAAGAGTACGATATTATTCGATCAACACCACACATTCATATTACATCGCATTGTTTTAAGGAATAATTATCGACCCCATCAACAATACATAGGTAAATTCTAACCCATCAATCTCTCTTCTCCATGTAAGGCAGACAAGCTTCATAAACCCCACCATAGCCAGGGTACTTGATCATCCTCTGAAACACCCCCTCATCAATCACCCTGATACACTGAAGGGATCCAGCAACGAAGAAGTCGGTGTAGCTTGGCAGGGCACCAAGCACAAACGGTCCGTCCGCCTTGTGCGTCCGAAGCAGCTGGCCAACAGCGCCCATAGCGTCACTAACACCGTCCCAGACCCGCTCCTCCCTGTCCCCGTCAAGCAGATCCTCAAGACGGTGGCCAAGGGAGGCTTCGCGTGTGCGCCGGAAGAACTCCTGCGAGCGCGGGGACAAGATGCGGATCTCGCGGGGCATCACTGACGAGTAGATGGCCTTGCCGAGTACACTGCGTGCCTTGGTCTCGATCTCGAGACCGAGTTCTGAAGTTAGTGGCACGGGCGGGTTTGGGTAGGTCGACTCCAGGAACTCCGCGATCGGGAGAGAGTCCATCATGTATGTATTAGTTGGCACATGGTGGATTGCGGGGACGGTGTATTTGGATGCGGATTCCCCCAGGACCAGGCCACTGGGTGGTTCAGAGTTAGCTGAGAAGTTTGCTCATGTGTGACACGAGGAGCTGAGGCTGTGGGCTGAGACCCGAAGATAAAAGAAAGGGAAGCGAAGGGGAACGGATATAAAGAATGGAAAGTGAAAGGAGGTAAATTTGACTCACAGTCCCTTTAGCGTGGGCTCAATGTCCGGAAACTCGAGGAAGATAGTTTTGTAAGGAATGCTCTTATAATTGAGCATAAGGCGAATACGCCAGACAACAGGTGAGAAGCAGACATTCTTGGTGCAGGCCAAGTCGTACAAAACGATGTCGGGTTCGGCGGCCATCTCCTCCTGCTGTATTTGAATAGAGAATAAAAAGGCAAATTTCAAGTCAATGCGAATGATTGAGGACTGGAAAGGCTGACGTTGGAATGCTGATGAATTTCAAAGCAAACCCGGGGAGCACGGCTTTATACGAACAAGTACCCCCACCAGACTCTTAACTATCGGCCCTCTAGATGCTTTTTGATGGGAATGCTATATATAGAATAGCCTCTAGGGCTGCCATCTGGGATGAATAAATACTACGTGTGACATTTTCATTGCATCTTAAACCAATGATGGATTAAATGGGCCCTATTATATCCCTAGGTCTACAAAATAATACTTAGCCCCGACAATATTCTAGTGTATTGATAGCCTGTGAGATGTATTAAAAAAAAGCGTAAAGTCAAGTGTTGCATAGCACTTCTTCATAAACTCAAAAATGGCTCGATCTTCCATCCAATTGGTAAGATGGCCGAGTTGGTCTAAGGCGCACGGTTCAGGTCCACCTGATCCCGATGGTATACAACTGTCTCCGTGTCTCGAAAGGGGCGTGGGTTCAAATCCCACTCTTATCATATCTTTTTGTTTTTTGTTGCTCGGCATTATCCTTTCCCCTCATCACAGTAATGATTGGGTTGGGGGTGTGGGGATTATTATTTTTGTTGGACATGTGTACAGTCTGGTGTGACTTGTGCCAACGAAAGCAAGTTGGAGGTTGGATGCAGAAGACTCTTAAGGAAATTATGTATAGAACTATGACTGTAGAATGTAAGAGAGGAAGATAAAACCGAGAAAGCAACGTATGAAATAAAATAGCTCAAGTAGTATTTGAATTTCTATGGTCTAGTCTTGCGAAGAAGAAGCGAGGAAGAAAATTAGAACAAGAAACCACCAGGTTAGGCCTAATGAGCCTACAACTAGAGAGAGCACCCACCCCAAAAGCCACGAATGACCCGAGGTAGCAGCGCACCAAAAATCAGTCAGAATGTTCAATATACTACAATGTACAGACTGGTTCTATGTACAGTTCTTGAACCGAGCCCGCGAAGAGTTGCCAAATGCCAGGGTGAGAACACGATGGAAAACAAGAATAAAGAAGAACACGTGCTAGAGCCGCTACAGCTTAGCCTTGGGAGCAGACTGCTCCTCGACGGCCTGCTCGTAGAGCTGATCCAAAAGGGAACGGTATAGCTTGACAGCGGGAGGACGCTTGAGCTTGAGACTAAAGAAGGGGGGAAATAATGTTAGCAATGCTGGGATTATGGAGGTTGAAATAAAAACTTACGTTGGGGTCAGCAAGTTGTTCTCAACGGTGAACGGGTCCACCTTGAGAGAGACGTTGCGAACTCTCTCGTAGCCAGCAAACTTGTGCTTCTTAGCCACGCGCTCGAGGTCACGGAGGACCGCACGGCGGACCTTGTCATCCTTCAGAGATTCCTTGACCCCTTCCAAGTCCGTTGGGGCAATGGTCTTGCCTAACACCTTGCTGGCGAACGGAGCGAAGAGGTCAGGCGCGACACCGAAGATGCCAACCAGGAAAGTCTGCATGCTATCACCGTGGATATAAGCCTGGGCGATGTAACCGAGTTCTGCAAGGACGACTCCCTCAAGACGCTCGGGGGAGATGTACTCGCCCTGGGCGAGCTTGAGCACGTTCTTGCGGCGGTCGATGATGATGAAGCGGCCCTTTGCGTCAATTGTGCAGACATCGCCGGTGCGGAACCAGCCGTCCTCGGTGATGGCATTGCGGGTCTCTTCCTCGTTCTTGTAGTACTCGCGGAACATGTTGTTGCCGCGTAGCAAGAGCTCACCACGGGGGAACGGCTTGTCGTCGACGGAGTACTCCATGTCTGGTAGGGAGACCAAGCATGCCTCAATGCAGGGTGCGAGACTACCGCAATTGCCGGAGGTCAGATCGTAGGTCGGTTGGGCAGTGGCTGAGGCGTAGGACTCGGTCAAGCCGTAACCCTGGAGGACGTCGGTGCCGGTGGCGACGCGCAGGAAGTCGTGCAGGGTCGGGTCTAAGGGCGCGGAGCCAGACACCATATATCTGGTTCGCTCCAGACCAAGAGCGGCAGTCACCTTCTTAGCCCAGATGCGATCGTACAGAGCGTGCCTGACTGTCGCCTTGGAGGGATCGGGGTTCTTCATGTTCGCGGTTTTGGCCGCAACGATGTGTCGAGAAAGAGCGCCCTTGAAGCCAGGCTGCTCAACTGTCGCGGAGCGGATTGCGCTACCAAATCGACTGTAAAGACGAGGAACAGACATGAAACCAGTGGGCTTCAGCAACTTCAAATCGTCGACCAACTCCACGATGTTTCCGTGGAAATAACCAATTCGTGCACCGCCCCAGAAAGCAGTGTGCTCTGCCAGACGGGCATAGATATGGGCCAGCGGGAGATAAGAGGCTGAAGTATCACCTCGGGCTTGGCCGATAGTGATCAGACCGCAGGATGTGGCGGCCACGGCATTGCCGTGCGTCAGAACGACACCCTTGGGAGGACCGGTCGTGCCGGAGGTGTAGTTGATAGTGACAATGTCCGAAGCAGAAGGAGCATTGTATCCGCGCCCTGAGGCCAAGCCCAGCTCCTCAACCTGATCGATAGTGTAGATCGCCAGGCCCTGGCCGGCAGCCATGGCCTCGAGAATGGCACGCTTGGAGTGACCATCCTGCTCACCTCCATCCAATGGGTCCAAACTGATGATGATCTTCAGGTTCGGGAGAGAAGGCTTGAGCTTGAGCAGAGTCGGGATATGGGGTAGAGAGGTGACAACACAGCTCAGTTCAGCGTGATTGATAATATATTCGGTAGCGTCCGGGGACAGGACGTCGTAAATCGAGACGGAGTAAAGAGATTGGGAAACGCAAGCCAGGTCTGTGTAAAGTTTTGATTTAGCATTCTAATATTGAAGTCTTCCCCCTCGAGACTTAACTCACCAGTGATCTGCCATTCTGGCCGGTTCTGGGACCAGAGACCGACACCGTACTGGCCGGCCCGATGGCAGTCGTGCTTGTGGTGCAGCTCTACTAGACCAGCACCGAATGCAGCGCGTCTCTTCTGCACAGTCTCGTAAGTGAGCCACTGGTATTGATCGAAGGACTTGGTCGCGGGGTTATACGGACGCCAGCCAAGGCAGTGGTTATTAGGCTGGCGATTGGCGGTCGACTCGAACATATCATGAGCCGTAGTGACCTAAGATCGGTTAGTATTTTAGTATTAAGATATTCTGGCATTCGCGGGTGGGCCTCTCTGTACCTGGGGGTCCAATGTCTTCAAAAGTTCCTTCTGCGCGTTCCATGCTCGGTATACTCGACTTCGGCCGGGCTGTTCAGTACCAGGAATGGCCACAGAGTATGCTACGCCTTTGGGAGGTGCTTGCTTGAGCTCCTCGGCCTTGGCCAAATGGGGAGGTTGTGAGAAGAACATATCTGTCAGGATCGCGATGGTCAGTGAGGGAATGAGAATAAACAATGGGCGGACGAACCGAAATCTATGGGGGTAAGGAAAAGTGAGAAAGAAAGGCCCGAGTAACCCGGATATTAAAGGGGGGAAAAGTGTGGGGAAGAAAACTGGAGTAGCATGGAAACCGGCGCGACCGACTCTTTTCGGACAACAAAAGACATGCGCCGACGGGGAACCTCGGCTGTTCGGGGGGCGGTACTTGCTACAGAGTGGGAACTCACATACTATCTCATGTACCGACACTTGTGGGGTCTGCTTACATATTCCGCGTCATTTGCTGGATAACGGGGCCACATGCACTAATTTTCACATGGACCGAGATTGTTGGGAATTTATATTATTTTAGACTATTAGATGCGGAGCGATCTACAATTCAGATTCAAAGATATCCATGGATGTATATTGAGAGAGTATGTGTATGCATAAGAAACAACAACGCCTATAAAGTATGCAAAGAAAATAAAATATATACAGTGAGATCAGCAGTCTCTAATTACCCGGAAATCCACTTCCATGCCTTGCCATACCATGTAGTTGGCTCAATAGTCTCCCATGTCTCGTTTTCAGCAGTGGTACGGCCGGTATCCAGATCGGCTTCAATGGGCTTGACAAAGGCGGGGCGGTAGATGATCTTGTGTCCCGCATACAACACCACGAACAAAATCAAGCTCAGGTAGTTGATGAAGAAGTCCTTGACTTGGAAGTTCGGGATGAAGGCAGTGAATCCCTGGGTGAGGATGATCAGACAGTTGAAAAACAGACCATACCACGAGAGCCAGGGCTGCCAGAGAGCCTTGTAGGGCAGGATATCCCGAGAGATATTGCGAGCCTTAAGCGCCCGCTGGAAGGCAAGGTGGCAGGCGTTCAGCGAACACCAGGTGATGAAACCAGCCACACCCGAGATCTGAAGCAACCAAGTGAACACCGTGCTCCCTGCATCGGAGACGTTCAAGAATCCGAGCAGACCAAAGGCTGCCGTGAAGAGCACACTGTAGTAAGGAACACCGCGCTTGCTGGTTTTCTTGAACCAATGAGGGGCGAAACCTTCCTGAGCCAGACCTACTAGGATACGGCTTCCACTGTAGACGTTGGAGTTGGCTGCCGAAAGCACCACGGTCAGAAGAACTGCGTTGATGATACCGGGGAGAGCGGTGACGCCGGCACGGTTGGCGGCAATGACGAACGGCGAGGCGTTGGCGTTTTGAGCGGAAGCACCACTGCCCTGGCTAGCCAACAGACCGGGGTCGTCGGAGGGAACGACAATTCCGAGGAAGAAGATCGTCAGGATGAAGAAGAAGACGATACGGAAAAAGGTTTTGCGAATGGCAGATGGGACGGTCTTGCGAGGGTTCTCGGTCTCACCGGCGGCAATACCAACCAGTTCGGTTCCCTGGTAGGAAAATCCGGCCTGAATAAGGGTAGACCAGAATCCAACAAACTTGGCCAACGAATCGTTGCCTTCAATCAAGTAAGGGAAGAACGGACCGGGGTGCACCCAGTACCGGAAACCGATGTACCCTTCTTTACCGACACCGGCATTCATACAGATCGCGAAGATCATGAAGCCAACCACGGTAATAACCTTGATACTCGCGAACCAAAATTCGAGTTCACCGTAAAAGGCCACGGGCAGCATGTTGAAAATGATAATCACGACCCAGAAGACGGCAATGAAAATAGAGATCGGAATGCTGCTGTCCCAGAACTGAATGATTAAACCAGTTGCGGTCAATTCTAACGCAAATGTTGATGCCCACGAGAACCAATAGATCCAACCCATAGCAAAGCCCAGACTAGGGTCAATCAGGCGAGCAGCGTATGAAGTGAATGCACCAGGAATCGGGATATATGTTGCGATTTCTCCAAGGGCGGTCATGACCGAGTACACGATCGTTCCGACAAAAATATAAGCGATGAGAGCGCCCACAGGTCCTCCGTGAGCAATGGCGGTGCCGCTACCAATGAATAAACCGGTACCTATTGTGCCGCCTTCGAAGATCGTTAGTCCGAAGATTTTGATTCCGTTGAACAATATCATCCAACTCACCAATGGCAATCATCTGCAGATGTCTGCTCTTCAGCTTCCGCTTGAGATCCGGCAACGGGTTTGCCTCGCGCTGGGCGCCATGCTTCTCGTAGTCGATATCAAAGTCTGTGCTCTGTGCTTGGACTTGCACAGGCATTTCAGCGCTCAGCTTTCCCTCTGACTTGTGGGGAGCCATGTCTGCTGGGGGTAAGGCAGATTGGGGAGTTTCAAGATGGGATAAAGAAGAGAAAAAAAAGATCTTGAGAGACTGCAGCGAGTATCCACTCAATTAAGCCAACGGGGTCCGAAGACAGGCTTTTCCTCGGTGGAGCACGAGACTACAGTAACACCTTGAGGGGAAATATATGTTATGTAAAAGAAAAGAGGAATTTGAGGGGAAATAAATGGGGTTCATTCTATTATCTATTATTCTATTCTATTAGTATTCTATTTATTTTCTATCTCAATTTTCACGGAAAAGAATCAAATTTTTCTCTCTCCCGCCAATCCCATTCGGTGTGGGCCAACTTACCGGGAAGAGTTTTCTTTGGTGGCGACTCTCTTTGCCCCCCTTAGTATACCATTTTTGTACGGAGTACTCCGCATAGATTTTACATTTTACATTTTACATTTGATGTTCTCGTCTCAATCTATATTTATTATTTTATTATATAATGATGCTTGTCATATGCATTGCTATAGATAAGACAACAGTCTACGTTTATAGGTAGGTTATACATAGGGTAGATATATGCATGTTGTATGTCTAATTCAACACAATATATCTAATCCCTCTCTACTAACATCTTCTTTGTCTTTTCGAGACTATAAACACATGGCTGAAATAAGAATGGAATAATTAATTATTTTGTAGCCACATACTTGGCAGCGGGCTTGGCGAAATCGGGATGCCGCTTGCGGAGATAACCTTGGAGCTAGTCATAAGAATGACAATGAGCTATTAAAGACTAAGGCAACAACATAATACGCCCTACACATCTTATTTTCTATTTTTTCCCCCTTCTTGATGTTAGTATTTCTACATTTCATCTGTATAGCATCTATGTACGGAGTAAGAGGTATTGTATCACGGAATTTTATTTTCGATGGGATTGTTGGATGATCGGGTTTTTTAGCTTTCAACATCCGGACCGGAGTCCCACATGCTCGGGGGGCCGCCCCGGAGGCAACTATGGCTTATATTAGTGGAGAGCAAACTGAGACTACTCCATACTAATGGGGCCATTTCCCATCGATTCATTCTTATCTTGCTTGTCCGTTTGTGATAGGTCCTGATTTCTGACTATTAGACGGAATGACTGCATTTTTGGTTGCAATTTTTTGCTACTCTATAACAAGCAACTTATGTTCATATCCTAGATCCCCTAAGTATATATGCATTGAAATAAAACTACGGAGTAAGTGAGTCTAAATGAACAGTTAGGGAACAAATATAGAGTCATACAATTCTTTCCTCAATTATGAAACAGGGGTAAATAGTAATCTTCTGCCTACAATGATAGTAAAAAGGACCAAAAGCCACGATGGCATGCTTCGTCGCCCGTCTTCTTGCCTGTCCTGAGACCAGTTTAGGCACCGAAGGCGGATATTGTAAAGAAAGATAACTATGTCTGTACAACGTGACGCGGTATTGCGGTAAAACCGGCAATCCTCTATATCACAGTATCGACGACAGACGAGGTATTCCAATAGGCACGGGCATAAGGTGAGCCAGATTATGTAACTAGATAGTACGGCCCGGGGGATGAGTGGCCTGTAATGTAAATCCTAGGAGACTCTGTAGACTAGGCAAGGCTTGGGATGGATGTTGCTGGAATCGAGGATGATTTTAAGTGTTGGAAAATTAGGGTTGCCTCTACGGCAATCTCTTAAGGTTTCCAGCAAAATATCTCTTTCTGGTAGGACATACGGACTAATCTCGGTAGATCGGGGTTGCATTAATCCGGCTACATATTATGTACTTGTTGAGGATGTTGTAGTGAGCTTCGTAGTGTCGATCATTACCTCACACTGCCTCTAGTCCGGGAGAGCTCACGCTCAGGCTGACTTGAATAGAGCCCCTGTCCATCCCCGCCCCAATACTTTCAAATTCTCTATTCAGAAGCAAAACCAGCTCCTGGTCGTATCCGAATCGGAAAAAGTTATGTCAGTTCTGGAGGTTATTCGGGTCATCGCTAGCATAATCCAGGTCGCATATCTCGGAGCTAATTATCCGTCAAGCTTTGCACGTTTTATCGGACTGTGAAGTTCGCAAACCACTTGCTAAAAGGTCTCTCTAGCAAGGCTTGCTTACTTGCAGCATCCTCAATGAGCTCGATAAATCTTTGTGGCAGGACGATCAGGCGAGGGCTTGCTCTAAGAATGTCGTCACTACTGCCCAGGATGTCTTGGCCCCATGAAACTTACTGCTTACTTTCTTTCAAAATAATCTAGCTTAAAAGGTCAATATAACCACAGCAAACATCGCCATGTCATGTGCCAGTTCAAAAGCAACCTAGCTGCACATGCTGTGCTCTCTTCTGGAACCATGCAGCCCAGATAGAGAGGCATGGTACCATGCATTGTATGCCTTTTAATGGATAAAGAACTAAATATACGGCAGTCTTGTGCCTATTGCAAGATATATAGCTCTAGGAGATATCTTATAGACCCTGTGATTTATCCACACAGCCGGTGCAGACCTAGCCCCGACCAAAGAAAATGTTTGACTTAAATGGGAGAGGCAACGTAAAAAGTCACAGCGTTGAAAACTTTGAAATTTGATTGCATGATGTGAAAGTAATGTTGCAGAAACTGGCTAAATAGTGCAAAATATAGATCATAACAATCTTAGCTGAGTCCCACCCATTTTTACACATGGGATTGTCATAAATAGATCATGAATAAGATAAAATAAAACAATTTCAGTGCAGTGCTCACCACTCCATACCTGCATTTGGAATTTCATGTGTAAGGATAGAAAAATTGTGTCAGACTGGACTTTGTAGTGCGACTCGCCTTTGGTTGAAGGGTCCAATTAGCCTCTTGAGTCCCATCCAGGGTTCGTTGATCGGACTATCCA
Organism: Penicillium expansum; assembly: GCF_000769745.1. NCBI lineage: Eukaryota > Fungi > Ascomycota > Eurotiomycetes > Eurotiales > Aspergillaceae > Penicillium > Penicillium expansum. The sequence continues at coordinate 111,461 of NW_015971429.1, forward strand.
TCCCAGTATACAGGAATAGATCGTAGATCCATCCCCCGAAGGTGCAACCTAATATTGGTGCAACCATAGGAACCTAAAAAAGAAAAATTTGTAAGCCGAGAAAGTCCAGAGGATTTGATGCATGCAATGTTCAGATAAAACGTACCCAGAAGTAATAGTCCCCCGCAGCCCATACTTCATGCCCATATCCAATTATATAGGATGTCAGTCGAGGCCCAAAGTCCCGTGCCAGGTTGATGGCATATCCAGTCTCCCATCCAAAGCAAGCGCCAATTCCAAAGATAACGAAGAATAGCGCGAGAGGCATCAGCGGCCCGGCACCTAGATTGCCATCATCTTTCAGAGCGAATATCATGAACATCAAGATAGCGCTGGCAAGGAACTCGGAGAAGAATTGGCCCTCCTTTGTCATGAATTCTGCCGGGTAGGTGCAGAAAATCCCGCCTGTTGCTGTTGTCGAGTAGCCGGGGACTGTGCGGATATCTGGCCCGCCCTCATAGACGTTGATGGCTGACTTATAGTTGCCGTACACGATGGCAGAACCGCACATTGCGCCGAGAATCTGCGCTAGTGCGTATACAGGGAATTTGCGCCAGGGGAACCCGCGGAGGACGCAGTTTGCAAATGTCACAGCGGGATTGATGTGGCCTCCTGATGCCCCGCTGGCGTATACTCCGAGCATGACGCCTAGTCTGGTGAATAGGGCTAATTAGAGAAGAACATTAATTGATGATAGAGGAAGTAGAAGAGGTTCTTACCCCCATCCCCAAGAGATAGATTGGTAGTCACCTTTCTGGCCATGACTGAGTAGCACCTGGGCAACGACCCCATCCCCAAATAAAATCAGGATCATCGTCCCAAAGAACTCCGAGAAGCCGTCACGGCAGTACTCCCTCACTTTAAACCAGAGCAGGGGACGAGTATCAGGGCTTTCGACTTCCGGATTGATGTGATGGATTGCCGTTTCGTGCTTACCAGTCAGACAAAGCGAGCCACAGCCACAGTCATGACTAGCAGAGGAGAGAGTTTCACGGTGCACTTTTGACATTGGGTCAAGCTCAAGCTCCTTCCAGGTAGCCATCGAAAGGAGAGCTCAAGCTCCAGAAGCCAGGGTTGGGGCTTCGAGTTGATATAGTACGACCAACCGGGGGGAATCTCGCCAACCACACAAAAATGATATGGCAGTCCCTCCGGTATATCAACGGCGCAGAAACAGGGACGACTGTGTAACCAACCCTTTGCACTCAATCTGTGCTGTCCTTCGCACAAGAGGGTAGCTCAATTGGCCGATGCAGGATCTTCTCCTGGAAGAGAGTGTGTGTCTGTGTGTCTTGTCCTCCTGGTTCCAAGCTTCAGAGCCCCAGAGGGTGTGCAATCTTGCAGGGAAGATATTAGCTAGAGTTAAATCCGGATAGACTCGGAATCATCAAGTGCACATATCCCTTTTATTGAGCTGACTGGGCCGGCCATTGTCCTTTTTGTCACCGTGCTTTTTTGTCTTCCACATAGAGCAGAATTTTCTGACAGCGCATCTCTGCTCATAGTTCATTTCAGGGGTCGTTTGTAGAAAGAACCGTTTGGCCTAGGCGGCCGGAAGCCACTGTCCGATCCCGGTTGGGTTGTTTTTCTCTCCTTTGGGTACTTCTTAGACACCGCAATGTTGTGTATAGTTCCCGCTTACCGGTATTGGTCATGACTGCCATGACTGTAGGAAGAAGCTTGAATGTATTCTGTTACTCATCGCCAACTCGTCGGGTGCCAGACTTTACGCAGGCTCAATTGAAATTTTCTAGAAAGCTCAAACTGTATTACCTTGAGGTAGCGGCAGGCATCTCCAAAGGGAGGCGAGAGTAGCGGAAAGAGATTGATCCTCCCCTATGAAGATGCTGAGGGTAGTATTTTGTCACTCTTCGTTTCTTGCTGGTAGTGGCACAATCAACCACTGACTGTGTGACCATCTGCTTGGAGGTAGCATTGCCGAAACCGGGGTTGTCGGATTTGACTTTGCGGATGTGGTAGAAGTGATGTCTTGTCCTCCAGTGGTGACTACCGCAGTATTCACTGGGGTAAACAAAAGCCGATATAGGCTTGCAGATAAAATTTTAATTCCGACCAATCTAGCAGTTGTAATTTGGGCCGTTTATCGGCAGATGTCTGGTTGGTCTGTTGGTGCTGCTTATATGACAATGGAATAAGACCGAGTCAATGCGCAATTACCCACCTATTGGGATCTGACACTTCGTCAAATGAACCGAGTCGTTAATCGTCTGCTGATCTCTCCCCACAATATGCAGGAAAGTCATGCTGACAGGGTTTGAAGGAAAGTCGGGATGAAAGAGTGGTTTTCCTAAGGATATCTTTTCCCAAATGAGTGCAAAGTGCACTGACACTTGGATAATTCCACAATTCAGTTCCAAGAATGATTCTTAACACGAAGAGCCAATAACTGTTGTGACACAGCCCATTCTCACCTGGGCACTTCTCATCTCACGTCTGACCAGGGGTAATCCCACCAATCCCTTCCCTCGGTGTCTCCCCCTCATTCCTCAAATCAGCACCCCGCTGTGTGACCGTGGAGCTATTATATATAGAGGCTTTTTATTTATGTGTTTGGGTCTCCCGCTGTATATCGGGTTCTTCCGCCCTTTGTTTTGTTCGTTTTATCGCAAGTTTGACGTCTCGCGTCATATGCAAATAGATAACGCATTTGCTTTACTCCCTCGTAAATTCCTCCATAACATCTAATAACCATGCAGGCATCAGATAAATTTGTGGGATCAATCGATCAAGGCACAACAAGCACCAGATTTCTAATCTTCAACCGCGAGGGCGAGCCAGTAGCATCACATCAAGTCGAGTTCACTCAAATCTACCCGAACCCAGGGTAAGTTCTAGTTTAATCCAATGCCTAGACCAAAAACCCACCTTGGATGCAAAAATAACCATTCCTAGTTGGCACGAACATGACGCTCTCGAGATCATAACCTCGGTAGAGACATGCATCGAAGAAGCCGTTCTGAAGTTCGAAGCGCACGGCTACACCCGGAGCAGCATCCAAAGCATCGGGATAACCAACCAGCGTGAAACAACCATAGTTTGGGATCACGAGACCGGCGAGCCCTTGTACAATGCTATTGTATGGACAGACACACGCTCCCAGGCGATCGTCGCAGAACTGAAACAGAAACCAGGGGCAGCACAGCTCCAGACACTTTGCGGTCTGCCGCTGTCAACCTACTCGTCGGCTACAAAGCTGCTCTGGATGTTGGTGCATGTCCCAAGGGTGAAGGATGCATTTGACCGTGGCACACTGGCGTTTGGTACCGTCGACGCTTGGCTGGTATACCGTTTGAACGGTGGCGTGGCTGCCAACGTCTTTGTCTCGGATTCGACAAACGCTTCGCGGACCATGTTTGTGAACTTGGAGACGTTGCAGTATGATGAGACACTTCTGGACTTTTTTGGCATCAAAGGGAAGGTTCATTTACCTCGGATTGTGCCCTCGTCTGATGTGACGGCGTACGGGGTCATTTCTTCTGGGGCTTTGGCGCAGGTTCCAATTATGGGATGTTTAGGAGATCAGTCTGCGGCGTTGGTTGGCCAGAAAGGGTTCTCGCCTGGAATGGCTAAGAACACTTATGGGACTGGGTGCTTTCTATTGTACAATGTTGGTGACAAGCCAGTCTTCTCAACACATGGATTGCTGGCTACGGTAGCTTATCACTTTGGCGGGAAGCCTGTCTATGCTCTTGAGGGGAGCATTGCTGTCGCTGGGTCTGGGATCAAATTCTTGCAGAATAACTTGAATTTCTTCCAGGAGTCTAAGGAGGTCAATGACCTTGCTTACTCGGTGGAAGACAATGGGGGGTGTGTGTTTGTCACTGCCTTTAGTGGACTTTTTGCACCTTATTGGATTGATGACGCGAAAGGGACAATCTGTGAGTTCCTTATTACCAGACTGGTATATTTAATCTGACAGTGTGCACAGTTGGGATCACCCAGTACACCCAAAAAGGCCATATCGCACGCGCTACCATAGAGGCAACCTGCTTCCAGACTAAAGCAATTTTAGACGCAATGGAGAAAGACAGCGGCCATACACTCTCTGAACTGGCTGTAGATGGGGGAATGAGTAACTCAGACTTGGCAATGCAGGTAAAGAAATTATAACTTCTCATCAGTCAATGAGTATTTGAACAAGAATTAATTCAATGTCAAATATAGACTCAAGCAGATCTGATATCTATCCCTGTATACCGTCCCAAGATGCGCGAGACTACAGCTCTCGGTGCAGCAATTGCAGCAGGCCTTGCGGTTGGACTTTGGCACAACTTTGCCGAACTGCGAGATATTAATCGTTCTGGCGGTGTGGTTTTTGAGCCCCAGGTCCCGCTACAAGAGAGCGCTGCCAAATTCGGACAATGGGAAAAGGCTGTGAAAATGAGCAGAGGCTGGGTGGAGTCTCGGAGTGCCGAGCACAAGGAGGTCGGTCCCAAGGAGACATGTGCACCGAGGAAGAATCATGGTCTCCCACCGCCCAAGGCAACACAGATCTTGGATAATTGCTTGATCTCAGACGTGGTTAAGAGTTCTACATACACCACGACTGTTAAAGGGAGAACTCATATCTCCGTTAAGGAGATCGAAGTCCCATTTCCACCTGCACACATAGCGAGTGCTTTGGCTGACTTAGATGGTGCAGATGAAGAGGATTTATTCTTGGAGCTGCGGAAAGTGGAGATTTTGCAAAGACTTCAAAAGCTACGGAAGCGACAGTCAAATTGCTACTAATGTATTCTCATGGATTGATATTGTATGGACAATCGAAGATCTCATCAAAAGCATTTGCTTCAGTCCTCATCTTGTTCCAGAATAGTAAAATCTCATGCAGGGGTTCGTTTCACGGATAGTGTGTGTAGCCCTATTCTGACCCAACGCAAACGCCCTCTAATAGTTGCGCAATCGAATCCATGGCATACCCGGGACCGGAAATCAGCCTGGCCTGTAGAATGCTTCCCTCTTACCACAGATGAGATATAAAGAATAGCTGTGTCTTAATTTTTGGAAAGGTTGTAGTCTCATGCCACCCTTCAAAATAAGGGAGGAAACCAAATCTCCCATTCTCGCTGGTTTTTAGCAGGTCGGACGGGTTCGGCATCATTTTTTGGATCGTATTTCGGAGGCCAATTTAGCTATAGAAAGCGCCTGTTTAGCTAGAAAAATGAGACCACATTGTTAAGCTTCAATTCTTATTGTTTACTAGCATATAATAGCTCCCAGAATCTTTGGCTCGACATTATAGCACACTGTACACTGTAATTTCGCGTCCTTTCGCAACAAGCCCCTTTCAAACGTTTCACCCATTTCAACGTTGTGCTCCATTCCCCTCGTGCGCTAATCAAACTTACAACACCTGTAGCCTGTATGTAGACATCGCGCAACCACACCATAGAATTATTGAACTTGTTCTGAGACAGTGCCATCCACCTTTGCTTGATTGGCCTGCGCTTGCTGCATCTGCATTTTCTTCATGGTCTCCGCTGCCTCGAATGAGTACTTGCATTTCATGCGTACTTTCATACCATAACGATACATGATCAGTGGGAACGGCATACACATGAGTGTCATAAAAGCCGGAACACTAGATGCCCAGTGAGTTCCCAGGTTATCGTACATCTGCGTTGTGAAGAGGGGGAACGCAGCACCTATGAGAGAGCGGAAAATGGCGGCTGCTGCCAGAACAGAGGCAGCATAAATTGTATAGGAGTCGATGAGGTAGTTTATAATCGGTAGGAGAACAAGAACACAGCCGAATCCGAAGGGGGCAGACAGGATGATACTAACAGACCAGTGAATACTAGTGTAGTTAGTCCATGCAAAGGCAAACATCCCAACTGGAAGAATGACTGCGCCGACAATAGCTGGTGGTAGCCGAGATTCTGGTGTTGTAGATTTCGATTGGGCTAATCTCATGTACCGGGTGTTGTTGTCCCAGATTGCATAGATCAGACCAAAAATGACTCCCATAGCAAGACCAAGAAATGACAGGCCCCCGATGCCTTCGCTCCAGCCACGATTTTCATTGTAGACGATAGGCATGGCACCCATAAACATATAGACCGTTCCATAAATGATAGCCATGTAGACAGATGAGATCAAGACAATAGGCTCAAGAAAAAGAAAAACCCAAGGTCGGAAGAGTGCTATTTTAAAGACTTCGGATGGCCTCTTCTTGCCTTGGCTTTTTTCAAGAACACTGATATAAACCTTAGCACTTTCCTGAGACAGGAAACGCGCGCGTTTCTGTAGAAGAACCGGACCATAAGTTTCAGGAAGAAATATGGCCCCAAGGATGCCGAAAATCCCAATGAAAATGGTACAGACACCCTGTACCCATCTCCAGCCAATGTTCTCGGAGATAAAGCCACCCATAACAGGGCCAAGAATGGGACCGAGAAATGGTGCAACACAGTAGACTGTTAGAGCAAGGCCACGCTGAGCTGGCATAAATAGATCTGCAATCGTGCCACCGGAATTCACGAGTGGAGATGCACCGAAAGTTCCGGCAAAGAATCGCAGTATAAGAAGCGTGGCAACATTCGTACTCCCAGCGGATCCTCCGAGGAAGGTTACCATGCCAACATGAGTGATAACCCATAACTTTTGTCTTCCATATAACTCGGATCTTAGAGAGCCAATTAGTAATAAGACAAGCAACGTACCAATGGCCCAATAGCAATGGAAGTACCTACAGAGGGCCCCAGAGGGCAGGACCGATTGCAAATCCCAGAATGAAAAGAGATAGACCGAGGGTAAAGACCTCAGTGCTAATATCGAAGTCTTCAAAGATCTCGGAGGAGGAGGCAGAGTATGCGGAAGACGTCAAGGTGATAGCAAAAACTGACATTGTCGCAATGAATGTGATAGACCATTTGCGAAAGGAGCCCCAGTTCATCGGGTTGCCAGGATCGTCCTTCTGGAATTCCACTATAAAGGGATCTTCCTCAGTGCCCTGGCCTTCACAAACGGGTGCTTTCTCGACCTCGCCTAGGTCGGTAGTGATCTTGGTTTTAATAGGCATAGCGATTGAACTACCTATAAGGGGTCGGATTTTCACAGGTAATAAATTGAATAATAGTCCGGATCGTGTAGAATTCATGAAAGGAACTCCTGCGAGTCTATATAGCACCTTTGAGAAGACCAAAGTACATATAAACTCCGCTGTGATAAGCGGATTGCATTTCCATTGGCGCGGTGATGAAAGGTGACCGTGTTTCTATTGATCTGGGTAAAATACAGTAGATCTATATGTCCAATAGAGGCTCGACCCGCTGTGGGGGCCTCTATATGGCGGACCGTAATCTTATTGGATCAAACATCACACCTGGCAGTGATCACTGATCAGTCACCAGTAATCCACGTAGATCCCATAGACGCTTTCGCCCGGAGGCTACCATTCCCTTTCCTACTAACCTGCATGTTGCCTGATAGGTACCTAAGTTAAACCTTCGAAGAGAGTAGCGAGATAGATACAATCTTTACATATGAAACAATCGACATGATACGGCCAGAACAACGCGATACAAGGGTAATACACCGACAACGATTGAAAGTCTCAAAAGCGTGTCAAGCATGCCGATCGAGGAAAATCAAATGCGATGGCAGCCGCCTGGGTAATCTACCCCATGCCCTAAGACGATATCTTTCAAATATGAAGCTGACATGAAAAATGAGCAGCTTGCGCCAGGTATCAGACCAGAAGAAAGTTACACAACTACAACACGGCTTCCGTTAGCAGCGAGGGCAAGAGCGAGGTCGCACGCAAGCTTGCCCCGGGACAGCCACCTCAGGAATTCCCTGTCATCGCTTCCGCTCCAGTTTCCCCTCCCAATTCGCGCCATGCATCTTTGATACCGACAGCCTTGGCCCCCACAACAATTGAGTCATGCTTTTCCGCGGACCTTTTGGAGGACGAAAGCCCAAATCAAAACCTCACATATTACGCGACTCATGGTCAATTTGCGGGCCAGGTCACCGCCGCTATAGATGAGAGAGCGGGTTTTATTTCACCCACCATGCCGTCTCTTGTCCCACTTGTCGATGCGCCCTTGTTTGGAAACTTGGATCTATCTATTGGATGCTCTACTTTTCCTATATCCACGGAAATGCCTGCCCGGACCGATGCGGATCAACTTGTGGATATATATTGGCGGTATGTCGATCCAGCTGAACCGATATTAGATCGCCAACAATTTTCCGAATATTACGCATCGTCATACTCCACGTCTTGTGTGCCACATATTCAACTTAGCATCATTCATTTGGTTTTTGCTCTTGCAATGCAAAGACAAGAATTTATCACTCTTGATAAACGAAATACAGAGGCAAACACTTATTTTAGGCGCGCATGGAGCCTATTTCCCGCCGAATCAATTCTTTGGGAGCCCGGATCACTCGAACAGATACAGTGCCTGATGCTTATGAACCGATACCTTCACTGCACCAACAATCAACCAAAGTCGTGGATGACTGCGGGATTGGCAATACGAATTGCACAAAATATGTGCTGCCACTCCCCAGAGACTTCTTCCACCGATGGCCCCAGGAATAATGCGCATTTGAAACGTAAGGTGTGGGCGAGCTGTGTCGCTTTAGATCGGTACGTTATCTCAAGACTAAAACATGATAGACATCCAGGAAATGTAGCTGACTTATATAGATGCGTCTCCTGGTCACTCGGAAAGACATCAGCAATGGCCCTAATTACATCGCCTAAACACTGCCAAAGGCAAGAAATGAGAAATAAGGAGACCTTTTCCTGGAAATTGGAGCTTCACGACATTGGCAACCAAATACAATTGGCCCAGATCCAGACAGGAAGTACACTAGCGGCGAGATCGGTCGCACGGCCTCTAGGTCAACAGGAGGAATATCACACTGCAGCAGTTCACCTAGATTCTTGTCTCAATGAATGGGAGGCTAGCCTCCCAAGCGACTTACAGTTACGAAACATCAAATCTCTGGAAGACAGAACTCCTCGAATAGAGCGATACTTACTACATATTCAGTAAGCCATTCATTCAATTTCCTGATCAATTTTAATCTACACTCATAACGATTTGCTTCACAGTCTTCTTCACTGTCGAATATATCTCTACAGACCAATACTTGCCTACTTCTATTCGATGAAGAATGACCGTCAATTGAAGTCCATCAATTCCTCAAGTCTAAGTGAGCGGCTTCTCAGGGAGGCTGCCAGAATGTGTGTCGATGCAGCCCAAGCTGTCACATCCCTGGTCGTCGAAACATTGGACCCTAGCCAGGATATCGGCATCCTCCCTTGGTGGACCCGGATTTACTATCTTCACATTGCCGGTGTGATTTTCCTCGCAGCCATGGTCAGACCGGATTTATTCACCGAATCAGTCTCTCAATCTTGGCAGCTTGTTCTAACAACTCTCCGCGCGCACGTCCACCTGAGTACATATGTTCAACAGTGCATTTGGACTTTCGAGGCCCTCTCGGCCAGAATCTCACAAACGGGCTGTGTGGAATTACAAAGCGAGGGCGAGCATCTGGTGGATGGTACAGGCTGCCGCTTTGACAACATCTTCGAAGATATCCAGTTTGACTTTGACGAATTTCTATTTGGAACAGGAGAAGTGATCAATCTTGATGGGCTAGGGTAGGTGCGCGGCGAGGTGATTCTAACCATTGCTGGAACGTGGCGCCAGCGAGGCTCAAGGGATACAGAAATAAACGTCCAATGTGTAGCGAGATCGCAAGTATAGTTGATAGCAAACGGGGTGATGTTTTTGAAGTAGCGTGTGGCTTTATTAGTACTTGTTACATAAAAATTAAACCTTGTTCTAAAAGCCCAAGGAAGATCATAAATTCATGTCTCAAGAATATCCCACTGTAGGTCGAAGTATCAACCACAGTTCAAGCAACACTTGTCGTGGCGGCACTATGCGCAGCCTCTTCACCCTCCTTCAGGAAAATGCAATTCAACTCAGAGCCGGGACTCAGGGTAACCTCAAACCGAAGCACCGGATCTTCAACTTTATCCTTCCCGCCAACGGGTAGCGCAATAATGCGCTCATAAGCCTGCAGAATCCGAATAACAGTATACCCCATCTCAATAATAGCAAACTGCTGTCCAATGCAAATCCGTGGTCCCCCATTAAACGGAATAAAATGCCATGGCTTGGGCTGCCAGCCGGAAACCCATCGCTCAGGAATCCACTCCCCAGGATCGAAGTAGTTCTCTGATCCCGGGCCGTCATACAAATCAGGATCCCGCTGCATCAACATCGTCGAGTAGAAAATACGCGAGTTTGCGCGCACTCCCACGGGCGCTAGCCCGTCCGGCCCACCGCCGCGTGGAAGCGTTGTATCGCGCAGAGAGTAGCGCACGTTGAATGGCACAACTGGATATAAACGCATCGTCTCATGTAGTACTGCGTTGAGGTACTTCATTTCTTTGAGATCGGCGTAGCTGGGTTTCTGGGCCTCGGCACCGACACCAAGTCTATTGCGGATCTCGTCGCGCAACTTCGCCACGACTTTCGGGTTGCGCGAGAGCTCGAAGAGGCAGAAGGATAGTGTTGCGGCTGTTGTGTCACGCCCTGCGAGGAGGACGGCGACGAGCTGGTCACGGAGGATGCGGGGATCGCGGGTAAAGCTGGCTAGGGCATCGAGGAAGGTCTGGCTCTTTGAGAGCTTTTCGTTAAGTTCGCCAGCTGAGCGGTCGAGGACGGTTTCAATGTATGGCTGGATGAACTCGTCCATTATCTTAAGGTTCTTGCGGAATTCGGTGCGTGACATCACATTGCTAAAGACACTATTTTAGGGTAGAATGTTAGATTAGCTTCCGCGAGGCCCCAATGACAGGCTGTGCTTGCGTTACACAGGATCGGGCATCACTCACCTGAAACGGAAGTACTCTGCCTGGCGTTGCTGCACATATCTGAACGCTTCGGCGAACCGTGTTGCCGGGTTATCTAGACTGTCTGTGCCCTTGCCGAGTAGGTAGTCTGTTGCTGCATCGAGGGTATACCGGAAGAAGAGTGATCCGACATCCACTATCCTGCTGCTGCTGCTGCTGTGCGAGGAACTGCCGCCGAGGAGCGGGATAAGTTTCTGAATATGCTTCTCGAAGATTTCAGTATCGACGATGCGGTCACGGAAGAACATGGGACGGATGAGCTGACGGGAGCGAGACCATAGCTCCCCGTCTGTGGTAAATATGCTGTCGCCTAGGAACTCCTTCCACTCCTGGTGGAAGGAGTCGCCCTTTCCGTAATCGGCGAACTGGCTGGTGAGGAGTGCCTTGATATTCTCTGGGTCCTTGGTGATGACCATTCGGGTGGAGAGTCCAGCGTCGAGTTCGGCTGTCTTCACATTTGTTAGACCGCCTGCTTGTCCGAGTTTTGAATCCCAGAACTCTATGTCGCGGTTTACTTGATTGGCTTGGTAGCCTTGGAAGATGAAGTCGAGAGCGTACGGGAGATGGAACCGAATTTTGGGAGCCCTGACACCGAGAAGAGCGATTTGCGCTGAAGCTTGAAACTTGCGGAATACACAAAATGCAACGAATAATCCTAGAAGCCATAGTGAGGTTCGACTAAGTGTCATCCATGCGAGAAGGTCTTCGATCATAGCGCCGTTGGGCTGGCCCAAGTTGGGCTAAGTCTGGCGTCTGGCTTCCAGGAAGCACGTTGAAAATAAGAATAAAAGAAGTGATATACATATTTCATAACATATACAAAGTAGAGAAGCCTAGTTTATGAAGATGGACCATACGGGTTTCAGCATTTATCAATCACGGGGCACAATCACCTCAATTTTCCGGAGAACCTTGGAATACCTGTAAACTTGTAGTGTCCAATGATATGTATTCCCCATATCCTAAACAGGTGTAAGGGGATGGCCGAAAGGAGTTGGGCTTGCGAACCCCGCTTTGTGTGACTTCACCCTTTGTTCATTAATCTCTCTTATTCCAAGGTTGCTTTGATATCCCAATATAGGGCTGGGCTAGACATGAATCCCCACTAGGGCCTAGTTGTAATCTCGGTTTAACACCGTAGATGTAATTCTTGTGGGGACACCGTCGATCTGGGGAAGATGCTGGATGGCAAAGACATCACACCTCGGTAGACAGGAATTGATGGCATATGATTCCACGAGGATAGATCGGCAGTGCACAAAGCACTCGCCTGCAGCCACATAAACATCCCTGCACTGCATATGAGCAAATTCTATATGGACGCCTGAGGCATTGACTAATGCCATATATTCCAGGTGCCCATAGTATTCATGTCTCAGGCAAGTCTGCTAAGAAGCAATTATTAGTCTTCCCTTCTCAGATGTCACTTGACCACTGAGTCCTTTGTCTAGATACTTCTCTTTGTGTGCTGAAACCATTCAACTCCATTCGTCGCTACACAGCTCGATAGCCTGGTAGGAGAACAATAGCTATTGTGAATATATAAACCCAAACTTAGCAGTCTCCAACTCCACTTCTGCTTATGCCTTTCAACAGCTCAAATTTTTTTCATCTCTTTCATCTGATTATTAAAACATGATTTGATACCCACGTACGGAGTACATGGTAGGTAGAAGCAAGAGCTCTTTTTGATTGATACCAAAATCGACCTTGACAGCATATGGGGTGGTTGTTTGCATTGTATGTACTGCCCCACCTCACCGCCGGCCAGCCACCACCACGTGATCAAACATCCGTTTTGGTCATCGGGTCTTTAGCTTCACTTCAAACTGTTTGCTAAAGTCTTGCTTTCTCTACCAGAACCTGTTACTGGTCTTTTAACTTCATTTCTAACCTCAACCACTACTACATACGGGTTTCATCGCATCTTCATTGTCAGTTGCACCGATAAGATCCGAAACACCTTTATCGGGTGGCGCAAGTTCTTTTATCAGCACTGCTCCCTCTTTGTGAATTTCTCACCAACCTGTCACTTTTTCCTGAATTCACAATCGCCTTCACCATGCTGCCTCAAATTACCTTGGGGACGCCTCTTGCGCAAGCAGTCGCAAATGTGATCCAGCCAAAATTGGTGGAGATGGGTTGGAGTGATGGCCAAGAGTCACCACTGATCGAATACATCGTTCTCATGCTGGTTAACGGCAAGACCGAAGAGCAAATCGCCACCGAACTTTCGAACGATTTTCTTGGCCTCCAGGAAGGTGACACTGCAGCCCTCGAATTTTCACAATGGCTTTTTACTCAAGTCGAGATGCTCAACCAACAAATCAACGGCGTTGCTCCAGCCTCAACCAACGCGACCATGTTGAACCCTTCGGCGATGGAATTTGACAACTCAGCCCAAGCGATGCCCAATCCGTTTGGAGAGGCCAATGGCCAGGATGCCGAGATGGGTGACGCCGGAAATGAGTCGATGTAGGTTTTTACCATGCCTTTCTGCTAATGTCTACAATATGCTGACGGTGCTCTCTAATAGCCCCACCGGACCGAAAGCGATGCGCAACGGCAGAGGTGGCAAGGGAAGAATGTTGAACCAAATCAATCGAAACCTAGATCGTGGCTCGGATGCAGCCCTGCATCGTGTGCGCGGACAAGGGAACGGGCGCATTGGTCACAATGGCCGAGGTCAAATGAGAGGCGCCGGACAGCAAAGTATGCGCGGTGGCCGTGCCATGGGAATGCCAGGCAACCCCATGATGCAGATGACCCCCGAAAACCAAATGCAGCTTATGTCGATGTTGGAAGAACAGGCCCGGATGATGTCTCAGTTCATGCCTGGCTTCATGCCACCCGCTGTTAACCCTGCTTTCCAAACTGGCGCCCAGAATGGCTCTCATGGTCGTTCGCTCTTCAATCGGGTCGAGCGAGGTGGCCAGCGTGGAGGAAAGCGCGGCTACAACAAACCGAGAGGGGCAGAAGGCGCAGATGTGGATATGGACAGCACAGCGGGTGGTGAACAGGATGAGAGCAACCCCGACAGCGTTTGTCGCTTCAATCAACGATGCGCCCGTCAGGATTGCCCATTCGCCCACCAATCACCTGCCGCACCCGAAGGCACTTCGATCGACCCTTCTGACACTTGTTCCTTCGGTGCAGCTTGCAAGAACAAGAAATGTACTGGACGCCACCCTTCACCAGCAGTACGATCCGCCCACCAGGCCGAGGCCATGTGTCGGTTCTTCCCTCACTGCACCAACCCCACCTGTCACTTCAAGCACCCGAGTATGCCAGTCTGCCGCAATGGAGCCGACTGTAAGACCGAAGGATGCAAGTTTACACATGTTGAGACCGCCTGCAAGTTCAATCCCTGCCTGAACCCCAAGTGCACATACAAGCACGCTGAGGGTCAGCGCGGTGCTTACACCGACAAGGTGTGGACTCCGCGCTCCGGGGAGCATGTCAGCGAGCGCAAGTTTGTTACGGATGTGGATGGACCCCAAGAGTTGATTAAGCCGGAGACCGAGGAGAACACCCAGAGCCATGAGCTGACTGCGTGACTCCGCCTGACATGACTCAATGAAGAAAAAATCACCGTTAAAAACCAAAACCCAGAAAAAGAAATATCCCACAACCGCCTTTTTCCGAGGCGAGGAATACCATGTACAATCCGATCTTGACCAATGAACGAGGAATGGCTGGAGGGAAAGGCGTTGATACTCTTTATGCATTTGCTTTTGTTTCAGATACTATTATCTGTCCTGTTCATAGATTCCCCCGTTGATCTTCAAAAGAATAATACCGAAGCGAAGACAGATTCGCGAATGTCTCACGAACTATTGTGCGAATTTGTATGTTGTAAATATCCACGGATGTTGTAGGGGGACGGGGACCCGGGTGGGCTCCAGGCCCAGAATCTCCCCACGTAGCTTAAGTAAGAACGGAAGGTTCCGAGGACCTTCAGGTTTAGCTTGATTTCTCCAACCAACTACGGACCAAACATTGCTCCGATCAGCAGAGATGCGGCTGCCATATGTCTCTAGGGCTCTAAGACCGAGACAAAGACAATTGAATCTTCTCCTTAATGGCCAAAAACGCACATACAATGCCGCCGTGCTTGGTGGTGGCATCACAGGCCTCACAGCCGCCTGGCAACTCGCGCAAGACCCCACATGCCAATCAATCAATCTGTTCGAGAAAACGGACCGGCTCGGCGGTTGGATCGACTCCGAAACGGTCCCTGTCAATGGTGGTAATGTCGTGTTCGAGTATGGGCCGCGGACGTTGAGGAGCTCGCTACCAGGCTCACTCCCTCTGCTTTACCTGGTGAGTATTGCTGGCGTGTATGTACTTGCAATTGAAATAGCTTGATATGCTGACCCTTTTGAAAGGCTGTAAACCTAGGCTTGTATAAGGACCTCATTGTTACCCCGAGCACGAGCCCCGCGGCCCAGAATCGCTACATCTACTACCCGGACCGTCTCGTTCGCATGCCGGCGCCGAAGCCTGAGCTTTCTTTTGGGGAGAACTTCGACAGTTTTGTGAATACTATGAAGGAGCCGGTTTTTAACAAATTTCTTTCGGGAATAGTGAAAGATATCTTCACTCACCCCCGGCACCCAACTGAATGGGCAGAGGATGAGTCTGTTGCGGACTTTATCGGACGTCGGTTTGGGCCCAATGTTGCAAATAATATAGTCTCCGCTGTGTTCCATGGAATTTATGCCGGTGATATCGATCGATTGAGTGCCCAGACACTGTTGGGTAGCGTCCGCAACCTTGAGGGAGGCATTGGGGGCATCGGTGGGTTGGTTTCCGGTGGAGTTACGGCATCTCTTATCTCCAGGGCGATTTCCAAAACAAAGACTCGGAATATGGATGATTATATGGCTATAGATGCCATGCCAGCGGGCCCTGAATTAGTGCGCCGTCAGCATGATTTAGAAGTCCTCGCGGCTGGAGCTACTACTTTTACCTTTAAGAGGGGAGTTGCACAGCTTGTTGAAGCACTGATCGCTTCCTTGGAAGCATCTGGCAAAATCAACTTCCGAATGAACACTGAGATCAAATCTTTGAGTGCATGGGAAAATTCTAGGATAATTGCGGTATGTGAACTATTGTGTTTTGCCAACTGAGCTCCCTCGGACCCAGGATTGATGCTGACTGTTAATAGATGGAACATTGGTCAACCAGGCAGAGTCAAATCAAGGGGTTTGATTATGAATATGTCATCTCCACCATTCCTCCAGTTGCACTTGCGAACGTCATGCGCAAACCCGAGGAGTCACGGGTTATGCTGAAGCCTGTCGGCTTGACCCCATCTCTACTACGCAAACAGGACTACGCCGTGACGGCAATGGTCATTAATCTCTATTACACAAATCCCAACCTTCTACCCGTGGAGGATGGCTTTGGATACCTCATACCGCGTTCGATACCCTACGAGCAGAACCCAGAATGCGGACTTGGTGTCATCTTCGCTTCGTCCTCTAGTGTAGGGAACGGAACTGATCCTTCGTCATCTGAACTCAGCCAAGATTCTGTACCTGGTACGAAACTCACCGTCATGCTAGGTGGACATTACTGGGATGGCTTCGAAGAGTATCCAGACCATGACACCGCCGTGAAAATGGCTCGCGATATGCTCAAGAGACACATGAATATCACTGATACCCCAAATGTCGCACGGAGTCGTCTTCAGAAGGATGCTATTCCCCAGTACACAGTTGGCCATCTGGATCGCATGTATACGCTTTCAAACACAGTTCGCAAGGAGTACCACAACCGGCTTATTCTCGCCGGAAACTGGTATAATGGCGTGAGTGTGGGCGACTGTGTCAAGCAGGGTATCCTATCTGCCACCTACGGCATTGGAAGAAACCAGCTCAATGATGAGCCCAGTCCGTGGCGCCCGTGGACTTCCTTTGATTATAAACGCTGGAAACTTGAGGGTGGCATTGTGACGTCTCCTGTTCGTCTGGTTGACTCCAAAATCTGATGCGATGTGACGGACTCATGCGGTTTTGCTACTTTTACTTGGGGATATACTCAAGAGAAAGGACCAAGCCATGTATAGTAAATGTATTTTTATGATAATAAGCTTTCCTTGTTCAAAGTTCCAAATTGACGGCATTGGCCGGATATATAGTCAATTTCTAATGTCCAATTCACCGCTAGCTCATGGTCGGTCCACAGAGGGTTAAACTTGATCTATTTGTGAAGTTTGTTGCCCTCTTCAGCCCTGATCCCACCAGGGTCAAGGGCGAGAGAACCCAGACCTCCGATTGAGGACTGGGGGATAGATGTGACAGCATCCAGAACCCCTCACAGGCGAAGCGAAGGGTGATTGGAGAGCAGGGACCGATCGGTTGCAATGTGCCCTACCATATAAGTATATAGGTAGTATTTCTCACACCAAACTTCCAACCACTTATCACAATGATGTAGGATAGTCTAATGGCTCCCAACGGGGGTCCCGGGTTGCTTGCAGGAAGCCCCGGTGACAATGATATGCACATTGGCATATACTCGACGCGTGGGTATGGGATATTGAATCTAATCTGACCCCGGGTTTGAACTTTTAAAAAGGATTCTCATTGCTGTCACCATTCTTTTTGTCACCATTGGAATCAAACCCCAACACATCCAGCTGCCGGACAAGTTCCTGAATTTTGATGACCTTCTCCAACTGCTCGGGCAGCAGGGCCTCTCCCTGCTGCTTCTTGTCGCGAAGATCCCGCGCCTGGCGGAGTTTCTTCTTCAGACTGCGGGCTTTCTTCTCCTTCTCAGCTTCGAGATCAACCGGCTCTTCAGTAGGCTTCTCTTCCTTCTTAGGTGTAGGTGCGGGGACACGCCAGTTGTTGGACTCCGCGCCCTTGCCCTCGACGGCGGGGCCGGCTTCGTCGGTTTCCTTAGCGTTTCGCTTGGCTTCACGCCGTTTGGCATTCTTGTTGCTGGCGGCAGTGGAGGCAGTGAGTGCGGGTTTCGCTGCGGTCTTGGTCTTGTCGTCTTCGCTGCTCAATGCTTCCGCACCCGGCACCCCGCCTTTTGCTCGGGTTTTCCATGCTGCCGCTGCCCGGTGCTTGTATAGCTCGACATCCTCAGGGGGCTTGTAGCCGGGGCGCACTCGGATCTCCTTGCGCTTGGAACCGTCGGCACGGACTGAGGAGGGAATGTATCGTTCGCCGGTTTGGGCATCGGTGGTGATGCCGGACCTCGCGACGTTGGAGGCCATGGTGTGGTGTGTGTAAGGTCAAAGTTATGTCAGAAGTGGTAAAATAAAAGATGTTTGAGAGCAACTTGACAAAGTCAAGCTCCAAGGCAAAGATCAATATCTTTAAAGATCAAATTAGAAAAAACAACGCGAGCATTGAAAGTTGAGTGCGGAAGGCCGGAGGCTCGGCCAATCAGCGGACCGGCAATTCCCGCAGATTCAGCCATTCGCAACTTCACCTTAACAACTTCAACTCTCGTTGCCCCATCCTCCTGTCGATTCTTTAATTTAGGTCGTGTGAAAACACCCCAATCTCTCACAATGGCTGGCGTATGTTTACACCCCCTCTCCTGGTGCTCCTATTTGCACTGTTATGTCTAGTATTGACTGACCTCTCCCATGACAGTTCGCAAACGCTATCTACTCGCATGTCTCCCCTTCCAAGACCCTACGATCGCGATCGAAATTGTCCAATTGAAATCTAACCGAGGCACTCTTCGCTGTGTTTAGGACCTTCATCCGCAAGAACACTGTTCTCCTGACCACTGCTTTTGCCGGCGCCTTCGCTTTTGAGCTGTGGGTTACATCCAGTCTCCAAGCGTGTTAAGACATGCTGTACACCTTCTACAGATTACTGACCATACATTGTCAATATAGCGCCTTCGACATCACCTCCAACAAGGTCTGGGACAGCTGGAACCAGGGCGTATGTGAACCTCTTTCCCGACTACAATACCCGAGGCTAGGACCTATGCTGACTATATCTCTCACCTTACAGCGCCAATGGAAGGACATCAAGCACCGTTACATGGTTAAGGAGGAGGAGGATGACGAGTAAATGCACTTGCCGAAAGTGATGTTGGGTATCTTTTACCGCGGGTAAAGGGGCATGGAAAGGCCACCGAAGCTCGTGCCTGTTGTTTCTCATCCCATATGTGGGCTTGTACGTGATAGATGGAACTCTGTATTTTGGCTTTCAATCTCCCTGGTCCTCTGTACGGTTTATTCATTTTTGCTGGCTTCGTATACATCCAAAACGAACATTCAAAAACATAGCGGATCGTTCTTACAGATAACGGTTCCTAATAGATCAGATTATTAGTCTTATGTTGTCAAGTACATAGGCCACTAATGTGACTACTGTCTTTTATAACTTCAAATGTTCAAACGGTGGCGTGTTTTCTGTAGGTCAAGCCGGAGCGTGGCTGTGGCGTTTACTGAGAGACCCGGGTCCATCGATGTCATAGCGAAAAATGTTACCTTCCAGTCTCTACTCTGTACAAATACTCTTAATTTGACTTCTTACTTTTATTTTTGACCGTTTGGACCTTGAGCTCCACATTCAAAATTCAATCGCGTATGACTTCACCGTATCTGTGCTGATCTGCTCGCCTGCATTGGTCCACCCTCACCCGTTGCTCTCACTTCCCCCCACCACAAAGTATCATTGTGTGAGCAACGTGAACTACATCTGAGAACTCCATCAACTCGATCCGGATCGATCTCTTCAATCCTCACTTGAAAATTTGTTTTCCGCCTGCACACCCGCGAAGAAAACACCTGCGTCGGACCATTACTACCTTGAGCGCATTGTCGCGACAACGGCGCTCCGTTCCATCACACACTTGTGATAGTCCGAGCGGCCACTACGATAAACCGGCCACAACAACAAATCATGCTCATGCTCGGGGAATGTGAGAAGCTGCTCGGTGATGGTCTTCTCCGGTTACCCAAAAAACACAACTTCCGCTATGGCCCCGCTGCCGAGAAGGACCTGCTAGAGCTTCTCTTCCGATCGCTTGTCGGACACAACGCAGATCTAGTACAACAGCTGTTCCCAGAAGGAACCCCGACCGGACCATGGAAACTGGCGGAGGCTCAAGGTGCCCGGGAAGGAGCCGAGTACAGCGAGGCTGCGCGGGGCAAGCGCTGCGGTCATATCTTCCGTGCTGGGGAAGCCACATACCGATGCGTGACCTGTGCCGCGGATGATACATGCGTGTTGTGTAGTCGATGCTTCGATTCCTCAGATCACACCGGACACCAATATCAGATTTCGCTTTCATCCGGAAACTGTGGCTGTTGTGACTGTGGTGATGACGAAGCATGGCGCCTTCCGCTGTTTTGCGCAATCCATACCGATAGTGGTAATACCAAGAGCAAGGAACGGGCGCAGCGGGTATTGCCTTCTGAGCTTGTGGCCTCAATCCGCTTGACTATATCTCGTGTGCTCGACTACTTCTGTGATGTCATCTCTTGCTCCCCGGAGCAGTTGCGGTTACCGAAGACTGTCGAGAGCATCAAGCAAGATGAGGAGGCCTCTCGGTTGCGTCCGGACTGGTATGGCGCTGGCGATGAAGAGGAGGAAGAACCAGAATTTGTGATCATGCTGTGGAATGATGAGAAGCATACAATTCGCGATGTCTCTCATCAGGTCACGCGTGCTTGCCGTGAACGAGATAGCTTTGGCCTTGCGCGGGCTCAAGAAACAAACGATATGGGTCGCAGTGCGATCAAGTATTCGAAGGACCTGAACAGACTCTTGGGCGTTTCTAAGATAATTGAGGAGATCAAGGTTACCGTCACGGTCCGCTCCGCGCGCGATACTTTCCGCGAGCAAATGTGCACAACGATAGTGGAGTGGCTGGCTGATATTGCCGGCTGTGAAATCCTTGAGGACAATGAAATTTTCAGACAAATCATCTGCGAGGAAATGCTTACGCCATGGAAAAAGGGCAGCGGGGGTTATAATGAAGATATCGGCATGAAGGGAATTGACGATCATCAGCGAACTGAAAATCTTCCAGGTCGCACGCTCATGATTAATCTGCCTAACCATGGTCAGGTCCTCTTGACCACCGACGATGACGAAGACGATATGCTTGAGGACGACGTTATAGACGAAGATGAAGATGAAGACTATGTTGAGGCCCACGATGCTGATGACGAAGATGACGATGAAATGGACATTGAACTCTCTCGTGATCAGGAAGAAGACGAAGATATGATTTTGGCGGGTGCAGATGAGGAACTTGCTCTAGCTGAGCGTATTCTCGCTGGACTTACTGGCAACCAGCCCCCACCTCCTCGACCGGCACCGGCTCAAACTGCAGATCGGTCCTCTGCCGAACGAGGCCCGTCTGAATCCCAAAGCCCGGGCCCTGAATCCGGCCCTGCTGGTTATATACCCATTCCCAAGACCCCTGGTTCGTACCGGCAAAGGCCCTCGAACACAGAAAGCCACTGGCAAGTCCGGCCGCCCATTCCCGCTCCAGGTGAAAAAGTACCTCCGTATGAAGACCTGTGGCAGCGAACTCGCCTAGACTGGTTGGTGCTCTATGACTTGAGATTGTGGAAGAAGACACGAACCGATTTGCGTGACCTCTACATCAGCACTGTTGTCAATGTTCCACAGTTCAAGCGCATTATGGGTCTTCGTTTGTCTGCATTGTACACAGCTCTGGCTCAACTGTACCTCATCGCGGATCGAGAGCCGGACCACTCGATTGTCAACCTTTCATTGCAGCTTCTCACGACCCCCTCCATCACTGAAGAGATTGTCGTGCGAGGCAACTTCCTCACGAAGGTGATGTCTATCCTCTATACATTCCTGACCACTAGGCAAGTCGGTGAACCACAATCCGTCGACCCCAACGCCACGCTGGCATTTGATGCTGGCTCGGTTACAAATAGACGTCTATATCACTTCTTCCTTGACCTCCGATACCTTCTCCAATCTGAGTATGTGCAGCACCGTGTGCGGACTGAGGAACAATATCTTCCCCAATTCCTCGATCTTGTCAAGCTGTCACAGGGTATTTGCCCTAATGTCCGTGCTGTTGGTGAACACGTTGAATATGAAACGGACGCTTGGATCAGTGCGTCAATTCTCATGCGGGAGATTAACCGCCTTTGCCGCCAATTCTGCGAGTCTTTCCGCGACCCTGAAACTGACAATGGTGACAACCTGCTGAGGGCAATCGAGACTACCACCACTACTGCGATTCTCCATTCAGCTGGCGTAGAACGCAAACGGTTTGATCAGGCAGAAATAAAGGATGAAGTAAGATTCAAGCTGCTGCCACCTTTCGATTTCGAGGTTGGCGCTTCTGGCCAAGTCCCCTGCCATCGGGTAGTTGAATTCGTGGTGGAACGTGGATCTATCAGTTTCCACCACGCCCTTCACTACACATTATCATGGCTTGTTGAATGCGGACGAGACATTAGTAGCGAGACTATGCGCGACGTTCTCTTTGACGCTGCCAATGCAGCAAGGAGTGAGATCCATGCCGCCAAGTCTGCCAACCCTAGTAGCGTTGATGATGTTTTGCTTGCTCTTGGACCGGAGGACTTACTTCTGGCCATGTTTGACTATCCACTTCGAGTTTGCGCTTGGTTGGCGCAAATGAAGGCTGGCATGTGGGTTCGCAATGGTCTCAGTCTTCGGCATCAAATGTCGCAGTACCGTGGAGTCTCTTCTCGTGACTTTGCCTACTACAGAGATATTTTCCTTATCCAGACCGCTCTAGTTACTTGTGATCCCAGCAGAGTTCTTGCTTCCATTGCACACCGATTTGGCATGGTTGAGTGGATGGCTCGGAACTATATGCCCCGTCCGGGATACGAAGATACCCAGATTGTGGATGTGGCAGAGGAATTTGTTCATCTACTGGTAATTCTCCTGACAGACCGAACATCTTTGACTGCTATCGATGACAGCACTCACCTCACCCATGAAAACATCAAACGCGACATCGCTCATGTCTTGTGCTTCAAGCCGCTGTCTTTCTCCGACCTTTCGACCCGCCTTAGCGACAAGCTTCTAGACTCGGACATGTTCCAAGATGTGTTGGAAGAGGTCGCCAACTTCCGCCCACCCGAAGGCTTGAGTGACTCTGGTACTTTCGAATTGAAGCCCGAATATCTCGATCTTATTGATCCATACAGCGCACACTACACAAAGAACCAAAGAGACGAAGCAGAGAATATCTACAAGGAATGGATGGCAAAAAAGACAGGCAAGAATGCCTCTGACATTGTTTTTGAGCCAAAACTTCGACCCATCAGCTCCGGCGTGTTCTCAGATCTCCCCCGATTCGCCGGAACGATGCTATTTGCACAGATTGTTCACCAATGTTTGGAATACGTCATCTCATCAAAAGAGTGTACACCAACTATTCCACCCACGCGTGTTGAGACTTTCCTTCAAGTGATTCTGCATCTTATCCTTGCAGCAGTGTTAGAAGACGATTCCGAGGAAACTGATATGGTAGAAGAGCATTCCAATTCATTCAACTGGAATGCTTTGTCAAAGTCTCGAGAGATCAAGGCTGGCCATTTGACCATTGTCGGTTTATTGGAGAGAATTTCCGTCACGACTGAATTCACCGCATCTGGGCCCAAAATCCGACACATCCTCAAACGTCTGTGGCAAAAGCGCCCTCGCACGTATTCATCGGCAACTGCGTCTCTCAAATTCCCCTTCGACCGAATTGACACCAACTCTCCTGCAATTGATGCAGACAACGACAAGGAGGTCAAGAAGAAGCAAGCATTGGAGAGACAAGCCAAGGTGATGGCGCAGTTCCAGCAGCAGCAGCAACAATTCTTGAACACTCAGGGTAACATCGATTGGGGCGAAGAAGATTTCAGCGATCTCGAGTCCGATACAGACACTACCCCAGAAAAGAAGCTATGGAAGTACCCTAGCGGAACATGTATCTTGTGCCAGGAAGAGACCAGCGATTCAAGGCTCTACGGTACCTTTGCCTTGGTTCAAGACAGCATAATTATGCGACAGACCGATATCAGGGACTCCGATCGAATTCGTGAGGTGCTCAGAACACCCACTAGTCTGGACAGGTGCGCCGAAGAAGTGCGACCATTTGGTGTATCCGGAGATAACCATACTACCATCAAGCGTCTTGACTCTTCTGGTGGTGAAGTGATTAGCGAAAAGATTGGGCTGAGCAAAGGGTTCAACGCAAAGAGTACACTCCGTGGGCCTGTGACTACTGGCTGTGGGCACATCATGCATTACTCCTGTTTTGAGCAGTACTTTACGGCGACACAGCGGCGACACACCCAGCAGATTGCGCGTCACCATCCGGAGAACACTAACCTTAAGGAGTTTGTTTGTCCTCTGTGCAAAGCTCTTGGAAATGCATTCCTCCCCATCACCTGGAAGGGCAAGGAAGAGTCTCCCCTTATCCCGCTCAGTCCTTCTGAATCATTCGACCAGTGGATTCAAGTAGGCCTCAAGCATTCATTGAACCAACAACAAAACTTCCCAATCCTCATGGAGAAGGAGAAGGCCTATCCTCAACCATACACTGACATCTTTGTTGACTACTTATCTAAGTCTCTGGTCTCTCCGCTCTCCAATAATATTGATGAATTGAGGGTCTCGTCTTTCCCGGCAACTACCCCTACACATTACATCACGCCAGCGCGCATGCCAATGCCCGGTGTTTTCCCTACCACCGAAGACCTCCCGCCTTCCAGTCCACTTCACCACGTGTCAAGTCCCTCGGACAGCCCTATGTCGGAATTGCTTCAGAGCTACAGGCGGCTCAAGAAGACATTCAAGACGAACCATGTCCATTCGATGTTCAACAACACTTCTGAGGCGAATGGCAATGAAGATCTTGTACACACTGATTCTCTAATTCGCAGCTTTGGTTTCAGCATTGCAGCAGTGGAGATCGCGCAGCGTGGTGTTGAGTCAGAGCCTGGCTCGACCTTGCTCGACACAATTCCTTCGTTGACACTTACCCACCTGCGTGTTCTATCAGAGACGGCGTTGACATATGCTGCTGTTGGATGTCTTCACTCGACGGGACCCTCAAAAGGCCGTCCCACAAATGAGTTCCAGGAGATGCATCGTCAAAAGGTCTGCCAGTTACTTGTCGGTCACCCTTGCTTGAGTGGCACAGCTTTGCTCAATGATGTTCGTAACATCGAGCCTCTACTCGCCGTGGATACCTTTGTTTTCCTCGCAGAGTCATCGTTGTCTCTGCTTCCAGTCCTTGATATTGATATCAGGCATCTTGTGCGGATGTGCTTCGTGGCTGAGATTGTTAAGGTCGCTGTCACTTTCATTCTTTGGCCACTGGGATTGAAGGAGGAACTCGCCACCCACCCCGAGGACCACATTATGGCTGCTGATGTATCCGAAGAACAATTCGGAGTGACCAAGCAGTTCTTCGACTCGATCGTTGCCGAACTGAAGGCGAACTCTGTCGGCCGTGCCGAGGGCTCCTCCTTCCCCGCAGAGAGTGGCTACGTCAAAGATGGGGAGGAAACTGCCACCCCAAGCATCATTACTGCCGTCCGGCGACTTGTTACGAGCTACGGGCTAACATTCCTGCGCAAGGCAGTCATCCTTCTCCATGTTCAGCACGGTGTCGAGTTCCCCAACACAGGATTCGCCGATGTGGAGTCCTCTGAGCTTGAGCGCCTGACCAAAGCACTTCAACTGCCTTCCATTGATGAGATTCTCATGTCCGTCAAGCCCGCACGCAAGACAAACAGCCCCTTCGACGCAGTCATTTCAGGATGGATCTTCCACTGGAACGCCTCGCGCTCAGGCATCCGCTTTGAAGACCACCGTCTCTGGCCCAGTCTGTCGCACCCTGCTATCTTCGAGCTTGTTGGCCTGCCCAAGTACTTTGATAGCCTGATCGAAGAGGCAAACCGTCGCCGTTGCCCCAAATCCAAGAAGGAGCTCACTGATCCCAGTATTTGTCTATTCTGCGGAGAAATATTCTGCTCACAGGCAGTCTGCTGCATGTCAAACAAGCTTGGCGGCTGCAACCAACATCTTCAAAAGTCATTATACCCTCCCACTTCATTTGCAAATACTCTCCAGCTAACCAGTCTTATCATAGATGCGGCAAAAACATCGGTCTTTTCATCAATATTCGTAAATGCACCGTTCTCTATCTGCACAACACCAACGGATCCTGGCATTACGCACCCTACCTCGACCGCCACGGCGAAGTCGACCCCGGTCTCCGCCGTAACCGCCAGCTTATCCTCAACCAGAAGCGGTATGACCGGCTACTACGCGATGTCTGGCTGTCACATTCAGTCCCTGCGACTATCAGCCGCAAGCTGGAGGCAGAAATCAACAGCGGTGGCTGGGAGACTATCTAATGGACACAAAAATCGGGTCCCTTTTTGCCATTGTTTTAATTTGCATGCGCTTAGATTTTGAATTTTTGATGGCGAATTGGAAACGATCGCGATTGTGTGTTTAGCCGCTTTTTTTTTTCCCGTTTCCTTTCGTTACTCTGCATTTCTACTATGCTTTCGTCTCTTTTTCACTGTATATCGGACATGCTTTTCATCAATAGGTTCATTCGGTAGTTACGATTCAAATACCAAGTTACGTTCAACTCAAATTTGGGTTGGATTTGTGAATGTATTATTAGGTTCCCTAATGCCGTTGTGTCTTAGATATTATATCTCACCTTATCTTTCTTTTTGTATGGATGTGTAGCTACGAATATATATATCGATACCCAATCTGCTTCCATATATACTAACTTTTACGGTCAGTCTCGCTCGCTTGTATAGTATGTAATTGCACTCAAGCTGAGGATGTCGTCAACGACGACCGCTAGGCTAAATACCCGCCCATCCACTCCTATATACTAAGCGCCGCTATTTCTTAAGGAAATACAAAGTAAAAAATTAAAATAGAGATGTCATTTAGCCAAATTGCCTCCATAATGAAACGCCTGAAATTTCCCAATATACATAGTCTTATCTTTCTTATCAGTGCCAAGCCGGATCTTCAGCTCTTGACATGAGCCTTTCTTAACTTCACCCATGCAACTTGAGCTCGCGAATCATGAATAACGAGCAGTTTCGCCGGCTAATAGCCGACCAGTCATCGTCAAAACCAAAGGACCAGAGCCCAGCACCTGGTCGCGATGCATCGCGTGGCGGCGCAACCCCGGGCGGGTCACTAGGGTCGCGAATGCGGTCCAGTATTCCCATGACCCCGTAAGTCGCTTGATTTGCAGATTGCTATTATTCCGGAGGAAGCTAACGGTTTTGGAATTAATATAGACGCTCAGTCACTGGCGTGGACTTCGCCCGCCAGCTCTTCGAACAACGCCGCGAGGGCGATCGACCTTCCAAGCGATTCAAGTCCTCCGCCGCGCCGAAGGGTACATCGTTACCCACCGGCTATCAGGATCGTGCACAATTGCGCAATGCAGAGGGTGAAAGTGAGAACAGCACGGGTCTAGAGGCGCGTATCAAGGCACTAGAAGATATGGTTAAGCTGGGACAAATCGACCAGGCTACATTCGACAAACTTCGCCGAGACCTTGGAGTCGGAGGTGACATCGCAAGCACACACATGGTCAAAGGACTGGACATGGAGTTGTTGAAAAGAATCAGAGCTGGCGAGGACGTGTCTCAAGCGGCCGAAAAACCTGCGCCGCCCCCCGAAAAAGAAGACGTAGACGAAGAATTTGAACGTCTGATGGAAGAGAAGGGACTTGAAGAGCTTGCTGCTGTACCAAAGCAACAGAAAGAAAAGAAGAAGGGGACTATGGCACCACCGCCTGCTAAGCCGAAGACTCGCGATGACATTTTGCGGGAATTGAGGGCAAGCCGTGCCGCTGCTGCTGCGCCTGCTCCGCCGCCGGAGTCCATACTCAGCTCAAAATTCAAAAAGTTGAGCGATGGAAAGCCAGAGAAGAAGCGGTTTGTGGAGCGTGATGAGACTGGCCGTCGACGCGAAGTACTCCTCATCACTGATGCCCAAGGAAATACGAAGAGGAAGACTAGGTGGCTGGACAAGCCGATTGAAGCGCCCGTGCCTCCCGCAGGAGACCTTATGATGCCTGATAAAAGTGTCAAACCCCTCGGTATGGAAATTCCAGCTGATATTGCTGCCCGTGCCGCTGCACAAGAGGCACCCGAGGATGATGACGACATCTTTGCCGGTGTCGGTGATGACTACAACCCTCTCGCTGGACTCGAAGACGACACATCATCCGATGAAGATGGCGAAGTGGCAGATTTGGCTACCCGTAAACCTGAAAAGGCTCTTGTGGATGAAGAGGAGAAGAAGCCTGCCGCCTCTGAAACAGCACCTGCGAAACATAAGAACTACTTTGCGACTGGGACCTCGACTACAACGGAAGAGGAACCTGCTGACCGGTCTAACCCCCTCACTAAAGATCCAACCATTCTTGCTGCCCTCAAAAGAGCTGCAGCCCTCCGACAGACCTCTCCTTCAGCAGAGGGTGAAGCCGAACCATCTTCCGATACAGCAGATCTTCGTCATAAGCGCTTCATTGAAGAGGCACGTCGCCGAGAAGCCATGGATGCTGCAGATATGGATATGGGATTCGGAGGAAGCCGCAACGAAGACGCAGAGGAGGAGGACGATGGTCCCCTGCTCGACTTTGACGACGACGAGCGAGGCGGGAAAAAGAGAAAGCGTGGCCCCAAGAAGAGGAAGGGTGACAAAGATAGCGTGACGGATATTATGCGTGTTGTTGATGGTCGCAAGAAGGAGACTTCATGAGTCTCATCGCCATGGACGCCAGGTCCTTGGCTCTCCGTTTTCACCATACATGTACTTTCAACTATGAAATCGACATTGGAGCTATTTGATACCCTGCTATGCTATGCGTTCTCTACTTGTCTATTAAACCCTGTGGGGCCGCAAAGACCATTCATTCACTAGCGTTTAGAAACCGTTGTATCAATCGTTTTCTGACCTTTACGGGATATCATTCTTAGCATGTAATGAAGACTACAAATACAAGTAGTCGACCACTTATCTGGTCTTGGCCCTCGACAACATAGGACTTTGATCATCTGAATACCTAGCTCATTCGATAGAGATGACGTTGGATAGAGACGTGATGCATAGCAAATGCTCCGATGTCCTTTATAGTATCTCGCTTGAAGGTTTTCTCTACTGAGTAGTCCCGTGGCCACCTGCGTCACTATTTACTAAGTATGGCTCAATGTATTCCGTCGATATCCTCAGTGTCGGACGGATAAGACGAGTGCTGGACTGAAGTCTAGACACATGTGATATCAGGTTTAAGCTTAGTCTCTACAGAGGAGGTTGTGTCTCGCCTCTGCAGATGGATATAAATATCTGTATATCTTCATAATACGCTACAGGATACTAAGAAACCCGGGTAGACATCAATATTTCTTAATGGGAGACATTGGACTTCCTAGACTGACTCCTGGAGACCTCGTTGTCGCATCTCGTTAGACAGGTCATCTGTATAACCAGTGTCTCAAGACATGGTACACGTTAACCTTAGGGAAAGTGCTACTTTCCCTTTTTCAGACAAGCTACTTTCCCCAAAATGGAAGGACCCCCAGAGTCACTCCCCAGCTTAAACACATAAATACCCCCCTCCTCCCCCCTCTTCTCCCAATTCTTTCTTTCCTCCTACATCCATCTTCCCTTCATCCTTCTATCCACTTTCCATCAAATCTCCACCCCCCCTGGGGGGTTTAAGACTTTTGTTTATCATTCACGGCTTCATGGCCATCTTCTCTCCATCACTATCTCTTTTTCTGTGTCTCTACAACTTGTTTGAACCATGATCCTCTTGGTGACCCCCAGCTGGTCACGTCACCTGGACCATGTTGACTGGTGAGTACCTTCCACCATTTGTTCCTTCCACTTCTATGTCTTGTCACGTCTGGGTGTTTCGTGTCTTGCCTTGTTGTCTCTCCTCTCCCTTCCCCTTCTTATCCCATCTCTATCACTCAATGATTTGGTCCCACCACCTTGTGATACTGCTCTGGTCCCATGTATTCATGGTATCATGGCATCATGTCTGCCCCTTGATACTTCATCATGTCTATGCTTATCACTCCCTCATGTTCCCCAGCGATGACGAATTTTGAAATCTGTTGTCCTGTTACTTAGCTAATAAATTGCAGAGATCAGACACCAGTCCATGCTTGTCATACATATCGACTCTGCTTGATGCATTCTTTCTACTCATGGGAAGAACTCATGGTGACCATTTATGCTCTAGGTGAGAACTCCAGCGTTATCAACCCCACGGTTCTTTTGGCTCGCAACGAGTGGAAGACCTCACCAGTCCATTGACTGACGCAGGGAAACTTTTTTCTCCTCTGCCTTTAGGGATCTCTACATATCCTAGTCGCTTGCCACTGTGAGCGCTTCCAATCATTTCCCCATCTACATGGTCCATCTTGAACAGTCCATCCTCCACCAATATATTCACACCAGGTGAGAACTCAAGCGTTATATCAACCCCCAAGGTTCTTTTGGCTCGCAATGAGTGGAAGACCTCACCAGTCCATTGACTGACGCAGGGAAACTTTTTTTCTCTCTGCTTTTAGTGACTTCTGAATTTTCCTTTATCTCCATTATCGGATCAAACGGGCCTGTAATACGGGCTACACAAACCACACATGTCATGGCACCACCGCCGTCGTTGTTGCCAACGCATACATCAACATCAGAAGCTGAAGCTTCCGCTCACAGAAAGCACATTCAGGTGAGGTCTCCTAGCCGACACAATTGGAAAGGAGGTTGAATGCAACAACGCCAACCTCCACAGATAGTTAGATAGAGTTCTGCGACGGGATCTCACCAGCTTTGCTGACGCTTGTTGGGTTTCCAGGTCCATACCAATCTCCAACCCGATGAACTATGCTTATCAACTCAAATTTGCTTGCCACTCGGCCCTATCTATTTCTCAAAGGTACCTGATGATCTTGATTAAGTAAGATTTTGCCCTGCACCTTCAAAGTCATACAATGGCCTAACCATGAACAGGTCCACTTTCTCTGAACATGATTGACTCTCTTCCGAGAACACTTGACACTCCACTGGGGCCCTGTTTGCGATCGGAAAATGATGTTGAGTTTTTCTGGCCTTGCGCGTGTCAGTTCGCTGCTGAGTAACAGTGGTCTGATGGTGAATATTCTATGTTGTCTCCACTTGAGCCACAGGACGGAATCCACGGTCAAGTTTCAGAGACCAGTCCCATTTCGCTGGGCCTACCCATCCCAAGGATAATTTACAAGCGCAATGAAGTGAGTTCCCGAGGTTGGCTGGATGGGTGGAACTTATCTCAGTCGCTTGCAAGACTGCCCTTGGGATAGGGTGGGTGGTCAGTAGGGGGACTGCGCAGATCCGTTCCCTAACAATATGTTCTCGGCTCCAATGAAGATTGCAAAGTGCATGACTTGGCAACGGGTTTTAGGACACGGAAGTCAGCGTTGCAATCAGCTGTAGCCGAGGACAGACGGTGGCGATTCCTTGAATTTCTCTGAAATTTGGGCATTGTCTGCTGGGACATGACTATGGACGCCATTCAAGGGCTTGATGGATGCAACATGTGGAATTCATCATCAGCTCGTTGTGACTTGGACACCTGGCAACTCTGTTTGTTCATCGGACAACCCATCTATGATGTTGATGATGAATTCATTGACCCGATTTAGCTCGCTATTACATACATGCTGCTATGCGGGGGTTGCGTCCCAGAGCCCGCTCCCGACGACAAATGGCAGTGAGTCCCCAGTACCCACTACCCTGTGGACAGGACTCGAGAAATTGATTCTTGGACAACCCATCTATCTGCTTACAAATGCCAAAACTACAATGAAGAGGCATACCTTGCAACATAACTAGACAACTGCTTTCATCGCAAATGTCATCTCAAAAAGAAAACAGAAAACAAAGCAAAGAAGAGAGAAAGGGAAGAAAGCAACACCGACCCTACCAGCAGCGGGGGAAAGCGACAGCATCAGCATCTCCTACACGGCACTTCTGTGAACATTCTCGTGCTTTACATTCGCCCACGGGCAACATCACCCACACCGGGAATTCAATGGCCCATTGATTGAGCAATGCCAATACTTCACAGGGTGGCAAGGAAATGAGCGAACTTCTCTGGCTCACCGAGCAAATTGTCGAACATGGTGGATGGACTGGGGATATTATGGATGGCGTGGTAGCGACAGTGAAGTTACAGAAGCTGAATTGGGCCATCGGGCTATTGGGGAGTCAATGTAAATAATCGAAATGGAATATCATACAACAAATCGAGCTTCAAGGATCTGAGTTTGTATCACAAGATGCAGGTAGAGCCACTACTAACGACTGCTTTTCGGGACAAATGTTTGGGAAGAATCAAGAGAAAAATAGCAATTGGTCGTATTATTCGTGCCCCTATTCACCAAAGACACTTACACTCATTCCCACTCGCGAACCTTCTGGGACGAACAACATGGCACGGAGTACGACACATGAAGAAGAACAATGGTACTTAGAACAGAGGAGTATAGGTAATTGGGCGGCTTTAAAGTTCCGTCAGATATCAGTTCTTGTCCAAACGACGAGGTCACGAACAGGACAGCACTTTCTTCTGTATCCCCACATGTAAAGAAAAGCTCTCCATTTAGAAAATGGGTGGAGTTTGTAACACCACCAGCAGTATTGCCAACGATCATTCTGAAGTTGACGAACTAAACGCAATTCCGAAACTGGTTCACGCCATAGGAGCTCAGTAACCCCCGTTTTGCGCACCCGGAGAAATGACTGGTAGCAAGCGAAGAGATAATTGCAAGTTAGCGCCAGGCAAACTTGATCGGTAACCCAGAGGAATTTGAAAAGTATTTCCACGATTTCTGGTGGAATCTTTTGTAAATTGTCGACTGGGAGGGGTTTCTGTTGGGTCTTCTGTTGGGTTGTTCGTCGACGCCGTTGGAAGATGGATTTCATCTTTGGGAGCGAAATTGTCTGGTGATTGGCCATATTGGAATATAGTAAAATGGTAAAGAGATGAGATGTGGGAAAAGGAAATTGACTTCAATGTTTCTAAGCCAGTCTCTTTTACGTTGATAGGCGTCATCAACTGCCATATCACCCATGGGTTTATATCAGCTTAGGGTTATACCGTTTCTCATGCTCAGGGATGGATACTACCCCGAACTTCATTGCCCGCTTCCTCAAGCACATCATCGAAACTATCTTCATTGTAAAACATATTAGGAATGTAAAAACGTAGGCTACTTCCACGTTTCAGACGTAACTGCCCAAGGCCCCTCAGGCAAGCTCTCGTCCAATACACCCCTCGGGGGTCTCCAAAGTAGCAGAATCCCCGGTGGTTGACACTCATGCACCAACCTTTCCCACTCTTCACTGGGATTCTTCCGCTCGCAATCAATATGCAACCCCATCACTTTCACATATCCACACCCCTCAAACAACCACCTCCCTAGAGGTCCCGACTCAATAAAAGTCTCATACCCCAATGAATCAACTCTTCTATGACCCCACTGCATCAAAAGCCGCCCGATTCCACGACGACGAAAGTCCGGGTGAACACCCATTCGATTCACACCTAATCAACACCGTCAGCTCTCATTCACACCACCGTTAACCTCCGGGAAAGGTAACACACCAGCATGAGGCCGCTGAAACCAGCACTGTCGCGGATACAGGAATTGGGTCGCAACGTGGGAGGCGTATTTGGCGCGCTCGGATCCGGCAGGGTACCAGGTGCAAGGTACTTGGTGCGGGCCGTTAGGGAAGGGATTCTCGTGGTAGAATATCCATTGACAGCCACCTACGACTCGGCCTGTCGACCTTTCAATGGTGTAGATGTAGTGAGAACCACATGTCTGCTCGTGTTTGGCCCATTGAAGGTCTGTGTCTGTGGCCTTGTCTTTGGCGCGGTCCTCTGGTGCATGGCCATTGACGGCGTGGAAAATGATGAAGGCAGGTCTAGAGGAAGGGTGGGGTTAATACGGGGATTGTCGTAAATATTGTGTACATAGGATACCCACTCGTATGGATGGAAGTTAGCGGTCCACAGTACGTCGTTCAAGCGTGCAAATTCTTCTTTAGTGGTGATTTCTCGAACTTCAAAATTTCTGCCTGTCATTGTTGGGGAGTTTAGAGGGAGAGGAGAGAGAGAGGGAGAGGAGAGAGAGAGAGAGAAGAGAGAGAAGAGAAGAAGAGAGAGGAGAGAAGAAGAGAGCTAGAAAGAGAGCGAAAAGATGAAGTTTATTTATCAAAATAGATGGGATCCTCCGTCTCATCGTTCCACAGATTGAACTTCTGAAAGCGATCTGTGTTTCAGAGATATTTCACGTCATCACCCTCGGCCTGGGGAAACTGGCGTTTATGATTATCTTCTATAACATCCTCTCCGGAAGCAGCCTCACGTCCATTACAAGAAGCATCGCAGTAGTGGTGTGCTTCTTAATACTCTGGACCTTGACGATGACAATTGTGGCATCCCTTCAATGTCAACCACCAAAAGTATGGGACTTTTCTGGGAAATGTTTTCAATTTGGTATATATCCACCACATTCATAGTTATGCCCCTACTTTAAATTTCGCTAACCTACTAGAAGACCGCATTGTGGAAATACTTCGGTGCCATGGACATAGCCATTGAGAGTCTGCTATTCCGTGTTCCAAGTGTTCTAGTCTCTCGGCTTTATATGCCAATACAAAAACGTCTAGTAGCTACCGCGTTCTTGGGTATGAACACTGCGAGTCCCTCGTTCTCGTTTCTATACTGGACCGAACTTGAATGACCAATGAATCTCTGTGGAGCAGAAAATCGTCGTCACGGGCATTCAGCTACGCCATGTCAATGAATTTGATTACGACCAGCGCTCTCTGTCAATGACTATCTTGCCCTGGATGATGTGCAGCCAGGTCCTTCATACAGTGGCAATCATATCGGCCTGCGTGCCGTTTCTTCGTGAACTTCTGAAATACCTCCCCAGCAGCATGTTCAAGCCAGCTGGGCTAGAGTGTACGAGTTCATGGCACGGGTTGGGATCAATTGGGCTTTTGGGTAGTGGTTCGACCCCATAATAGGGCGTTGAAACTTCATTTGCTTCATTAATCCAGTGTAGTTGCTTTCAAATCATAGCATAACAAGAAGACACGAGAGAAGATGGGACACAAAAGAGATAAATATGTCCGAAATACCAAGTCCTTGGTGTTTGTACCTTCACTTGGTTATTTCGGCGACCACTATCTCACCGGGTGGAGTCGATTTACCATATCTGGTGTGGTCAAATGAAGCGACTGCTTCAGATATTGCTTCATAATTTGCGTAACTCAATGGACTGGACATTGCCAAAGAAGCGAGAGTGAGGACGATGGTAATTGAGAACCGCATTTTTGCAGAGATAGTGAGCTAACGCCGATCCTCGATATCAGCCCATGGAACAAGAGGTAATCATTTGGGGGGATAGAAGTACAGGATACACAGTGCTTTGAAACAGTTTAAATAAGGGCTCTTGGTATATTATACCCACCAGAAATTTACTTGGATGAGCTAGGTGTTGAATTTATGTGGTTCATGCCTTAAAAGCCACGAGAAGATTAAAATAAACAATGGTTAAGAATCCGACAAGCTCAAGATTTAAGAAATTACCGCAGACTCTGTAACTGACATTGAAATCTTGCACATCCTTCTGTACGACTGAATATTCATCAATTTCACAAGGAACCATGTGACAAGGACACCTTGAGCAAGTGATTCGTGGTCGAATGTTACATCCGGAGTCCCCATTTAGCCAATAACTATCGTGTATGACCTGCTTTCTTTGAGAAACAAGCATTTGCACGTATCACAGTACAACTCAATCAGGACAAAAGGTGGGAGGACAGTGTGGTTGCGCAGGCGATCAATCCAACGGATAGTCTCGGGTAATCCGACTGGATATTTCCTGGCCACAGCACACACCATACGACTCAATTGCGTATGGAGCAATAATATTTAGAATATAAGTGGCAATAGCGTAGGATTAATTACTATCTGTTTTGTGCGGATGAAAGACTAGCTTAAAGCATAACGACTGCCTCTTTTAAGGGCTTGGAGAATTTTCCCAACACAAACAAACCTCTAACTATGCCATACAAAAATAAGAAGAGCGAGGCTGATAACCAGAGTGAGTTGGAACAAGGCACTAACAGAGTTCTAGGCATTGATCGGCCAGAAACACAGGTGGAAAAAAGATGCTGGGGAACAGTAATACTCGCTGTAGTACTTTTCATATCTTTTAACACTCAACATAGGGTGAAATTTCCTCCAGAGTAGACCTGATGACCTCAGCAAACAGATTAAATCTTGAAATGCCCCCGAAAACCATCAATCCCCTTATAGTAAGTGACTATAAGTTCCCCGGAAAAGATATTTTGCGTCTCTAACACCGGTGAATTCTTAGCGGGCCTTGCATTTGATGTTCCGATCCGATATTCCCTTCACACCGAATACAACGGGGACAAAATAACGCACTCAGACGAGATGCGGGACAGTATCAAACTTGATGCCATGCTTACTGTGGCCTATAGCTCAGCTATGGCGAAGGGAAGTATAAATTCCCACGTAGTTGACACAAGGTTGTGGATATTGGTCCGTGCGTTTGACCATCCCGAGGTCTCAAGCTAAGATTACCTACTTCCAACTTCTTCCTAGCAGCAAGTATCCACAGACAACTTCGGCGACAGGCTCGCGCGAACATTTATTTATTTCCATGCTGCTGTCACACTCGTGGAGATACAGATCCATCATGACGGAGGCCGCAGGTTTCGCAAGACATCAGCCACGCAAACCACGTCCAGAAAAGCGGCAAAAGCGGCCGCAATTGACGCATTTCCTCTGTCTCCCTCTGGTAAACACCAAATCGCTGCCACAGCTGGACTCATCGCTCGCCGCATTCAAAACAGCTCATCTCGCTGAACCTGGGCCAGCTTCCCAATCGTCTAATGACCAAATGGATACCTCCCGCCTAGGTCTTCCCAGCACAGCCTTTCGTCCACTAGGCACACTTCACCTTACTCTTGGAGTCATGAGCCTCACCAATAAAGAGCGTCTTGATCAGGCTCTTGCCTTTTTCCAATCCCTCGACCTGGCGGAGCTAATGAACGATGCGGAGCGAGTTGCCGCTCACTCGCAACCCAAAAGTGCACCTCGCCAATCATCGCCTTTGGCTGTTTCTCTCGAGTCATTACATGCTCTGCCACAAGGCAGGTCAGCAACCATACTACATGCTTCCCCGGTCGATCCTACAGACCGCTTGCTACCATTTTGTGTTAAGCTCCGTGATAAATTCATCGAGACTGGCTTCATCCAAAGTGAGCCTGATAGAAGACAAGGAGGAAGACAAAAGTCAAGTGGTCGCTTTGTCCAAGACTTTCCTCAGGCCTCTGAATCTGCTAGCAGTTCTGTCGATGTATCTTTACACCCACGAGGAAGCCAAACTCCCTCTGAACCCTCAGGCGCGTCGAGAAACCCGGATCCATCCATAACTATAATAACCCGAGAACCAAAACCGCAACCACGACCACTCCTCCTTCACGCGACCCTTGTCAATACAATTTACGTTCGCGGACGACAGGTCCAGAACAAAAATGCCAAGGTTAGAAACCAACCAGCACGCCTTACGTTTGATGCCCGCAACCTGATCTCACAATATCGTAACTACTACTCTGATGATAATCGAACTATCCCACACCCAGCCCCTACTGGATCTTCTGAGAAAACCGAAAGTCACCACCGCCGTGCGAAATCTTCACCAATCCCTAACAAAGACATTATTTCCTCCAACCATGAAAGTCAGTCGGCCACTCCTCTCCCACCGTCGCGCGGCTATCCTTTCATTTGGGCAAAGGAAATTCCTCTGGATACTATCTGCATCTGCGAAATGGGCGCGAGGAAATTACATCCTAGTGTCAACGATCATGGTTTGAATGAGCGCCTCGGCGAGAAATATACGGTCGTTGCAGAACGCAGTCTGAATCCATAACTGTCAATCTCAACCCCGCATAACAGCATTCAATAGCAAATGGTCAATTAAGCATGATCCTAGAATTCGTGTCTTTGACATATTTAAGAGAAACTAAATTATTTAAGATATTTGGTTCCATTGCTGTATTGCTAGTGATATTAATGAGTAACCTAGATCCCAAGCCTGCTTGGGTTGCGGATAGTACATGTGGTTGGTGGTGAATTGCATATGAGCTGAGGTGAAACGAGAACATGAGGGTGGTTTAAAAACGCACCACGGTCAAGTACCAAGAAATCATCTCAACCGACTCATGATAGTTTCTTGTCCCCGTTCAACAGACAGCTCCGCAGCCTTAGCCTTGATAGCAGTGAGCATGCTGCGCTCGAAATCATCACGGGTGCGCAGCACAGCCTCCACCCACGAAAGCTGCAGGTCCCAGTACTCAAGCTTGAATGATTCGTAAACCTCCACAAGCGCGGGTCCTTTTTCGGTAGCAAGGAGGCGAACAAGCCAATCCACCAGCCGCCACTTCTGCTTGATAGTACCCTCGAATGAGTCAGGGTATTTCTCAAAGAACGCAAAGACAGTGAGGACGTCGTCCTTGAACTTGTCTGTGAAGGGGTCGACGTGGCGGCGGAATTTAACACCCTTGTTGCGCACCGCAGATAGGTACCGCACCAGCAGCTCGTCGGAGAGTTCCTCGACCAAGATTTCAGCCAGGGATGGGTGCAGCACGGAGGCGTAGTCCGCCATGTAGTCCTCAAAGGTCGAGGTAATACGCTTCATGGCGAATTCGCCGTACCAGCGGGAGGTATAGAAGTCAGGCAGAACGGTGTCCAGATCGACCCAGAAGACAAGGCTCACGAACTGCGCCAGGCAGTGCGTGCTCAAATCCACGTATCCATCACGCAGTGCCTCCAGCTCGATTGTCGCTGTGGTGCCCATGTACTTGGGTGTGACCATAGGCTCGAAATCGGACTTGAACCGCGTCAGGTAGCCGAACGAGTTGTCCTCCTCGTTGTCGTCGATGCAGGAGATCTGGTCGTTGGCTATGCCGATCAGCCAGTCTTGCAGCAGCTGCACGCCTTCTTGGTCTGCGCCTTCTAATTGGTGCTTCGAGCATTCTTCGTCCACGAGGGTCTGCCATGAAGTCTGTCGGGTCTTCAAGGCACGGAACATCGCATCGATGACGCCCTCTACCAGGTCTGCGCGGTCTGATGCCCCTGATGCCATGACTTGTTCGTGGAGCATGCGCCACATGTCGGCCAGTGTCTTGGTGCGGAAGTGGCCTTCTGCATTGTTGTCCAGAGCATCCGCGGCACGCTCCACCAGAGACTTTTTGTCTGCGTTGAAGATGCGGTCCATCCATTCTTCAACGGCGCTGATGATGACGTCCTGCCACTTTCGGACTAGTTCTGGCTCGCGGTCGTCGAGAATGTTGGGTTGGAGATCTGTTGATGTCCAGCCAAGCTTCTTCATTTTCTTGTAGTATTTGTCGCTCCAATGGATGATGCTGAGCAGATTATCGGCTGGGAGCTCGGCGTCGTCGATCATGCTGAGCAGGAAGTCATGCATCATCTGGTGGTAGATATCGGTATATGTTTTGAATATCTTCCATTTCTTTGGCACAAGGCTCTGCATGCCTTGCTTGACCGTGAAGAGATCATTGAAGTACCACCGGAATTTCTTTTCCAGATTGTCTGGGTCTGCAAGGAAGGTTTCAAGGGTCTCTTCAAATTGGCCCTGGGCGTAAAGCTCGATAGCCTGGATGAATTTGTCCTTGTAACCCCGCACAGTTTTAGGGCCAATGTTCATAGACTTGAAACGACTTGCGAGGTCCTTGTGGTCTTTCTGGGCCTCTTGCAACGCTCGAACTGTATCGTCATTTTTCTCCTCGTTCATGACAACAACAGCAAGTCGAACAACCATGCTCTTGTTGTCCGCCTGCACCAAGGGAATGAGGTTCATGCAAGCCGTGCCAAGGTGATCATCAAACCACTCAATAACAGAATCCAACCCCTCAAAATACTCTATCAGAGTCTCTTCGGAGCTCTGATCCTCCGCCTTGCGAATCTGATCCATGGCCTCATCGCGGAAATCCCTTAACCGCGAGATCTGCATATGAGCCCGCAGAATATTAGGCTGGTTCTCCATATCGTCATCATCCTCTTTAAGCAAATCCTCCACTTCCTGGATATCCGCGCCGAAATTCTCCAGCCCCCGTTTCATCATAAGTGTAGCATCGAAATGTCGTTGAATCCGTGCAAGTTGATCAATCTGCGCAAAGTCCTCCACGCTGTGCTGCGACTCGGCGCACAGCTTGTCGATGCCCTGAAGCTCGTCTTTTGTTTTCGAGACTTGTCGCTGGCCCTCAGTCAGGGCACCAATGCTGCGTTGCACGGCTTCCAGCTGGTCTCGCAGACCTTCACGCAGCCGTGAGTCAACTGCCGTCTTCTTCCGCAGGTATTCCGCTTTGAGACCGCTGATCTTGTCTAGATCTTCCGGGTGCCGTAGGAGGTCTTCGAGTCGCGGCAGCGCGACCGTAGTATCAATGTTACTGGCTTGCGCCATGGTCACGGTACGGTATCAATTATCCCGTGGTGTTGCTGTGTTCCGGCTCAATCGCTCGAAGCTAGGTCGAGGGGTGAGGTGTCAACAATGCGGGCATAGGGCGTTGCTTGTGGGAAGGTAGTACGCGGCGAATTATGATATAAATCCAGGAACTGTCACGCCGGAAAGAGCGCAGCCCATAGTCTCCGCTTTCGAAATGTGAAATACTATATCAGCTATCACAGGCCGATAGATTGTCGTCGTTGCTATCATCGGATGCCTGGCAGAATTTACACGTGATATACCGCCTTCTAATTGAATTTGCGGGATCGCGATCATCTCCAAGTCCGCGACGTTTCTCCGCCAGGTCAAAGGAT
The DNA here is from genome assembly GCF_000769745.1 of Penicillium expansum. Taxonomy (NCBI): domain Eukaryota; kingdom Fungi; phylum Ascomycota; class Eurotiomycetes; order Eurotiales; family Aspergillaceae; genus Penicillium; species Penicillium expansum. The sequence continues at coordinate 152,346 of NW_015971429.1, forward strand.
CAATTGCGCTGCAGATATCGGCTGCAAATTCTCATTCCCTGATACTCCGATATTCTCCTGCATCCACCGCCTCCTGTTCCACCCATTCCGAGTCCAATTCAACGGCCCCGGACCACCTCTTAAATCATACCATCATCCAAAGAACAAACATCCGAATATCACACCCTCTCCATCTCCACAATCCAAGATGTCCTACTTCCGTATCACCCTCGTTCGCTCCGCAATCGGACTCCCCCGCCGTTCAACAGACGTTCTCAAGGCTCTTGGCTTGAAGAAGCGTATGGCAACAGTCTTCCACAGCGTCTCGCCCTCCGTCGCAGGTCAAATCATGAAAGTCAAGGAACTTGTTCAGGTCGAAGAATGCCAGTACCGCCTCACGAAGCAGGAGGTTCACCTCGAGCGCAAGCCTGATCCCGGATATTATACCGAAAAGAGCTGCTCTGAGCAGCGGGGGGAACTCGGTGGTCAGTGATTGTTTTCATTGAACTTCGCGTGAAATTGTGTGCTTTTTGACTGGGATTTTCGCCAGTCTTGAAGACTGAGACGATACCTGAGTCCTTTGAAATGCCTTTCACTCGGACGGCCGATTAATTGATTGATCGATCGCGTCCTCTTTTTTTCTGTCTTGGCTTTGCTTGCATGGAGCGGGTTGCTTTTTTATTCTTCTCTTTTGGTCATGTACTCTACGTCCACATCTATCGGGCGAATGTCTTTCCGGCAAACCATTGTATTATATGCATTATTACCGTCTAGTGCGAATCCAACACTTGAACCAAATATGTGCAATTTGAAAGGACCTGGATAATGATAACGCCACTGCACCAGCAGTTCAGGTAAAGACAGCCAGGGGGCACCGGGACTATGCCTTGGGAGCATGCAGTCCAGAGAGGCCGAGCAAAAAAGATACAAACAGGGAAAATTCAGATGTTTATTCAAGACTCACGCTTTGTACAAAGTGTCCAAGAACCCTTCTGCCAGACGGCTGACGATACTCTTATCGGGAATGCTGCCGGCCACACCGTACAGAGCAGAGGTATCGCCACGGTTGAGGATGTACGATTTGCCCTCGCGCTTGCGCTGCTCGGCCTTCTCAAGCTCTTTGCCGATGACTTCAGTCAGATCAGCAATGAGCTGATCGACAGCCTTGGCAGTGGGAATAGTGAAGGCACAGTGGATAGCTGGGGGAGATTGCAGGGCATTGAGGTGCCAGCCTTTGGCGGATAGGTCATCGGCGATATCATAGATGTCGATGGCACCGTTCTTACTGCGGAAGGCGACCACACTGACGATGGGGTTACCAATGACCTCCATGTGCAGTGAGATGGTCGCATCTGTCCGAACAGCTGTCTCGAACTTTCGTGCCGCGTTGATGATATCGGTGCAGCTGTTGATGTATCCGGTTTCACCGACGCTCATCAGACTGGCCCAACAACCGGCGATCAAAGCGCCAGGGCGGGAGCCCGCCACGGAGGGAGAGGCATAAACACCGCCCGACCAATCGGGGTAGATGAAGTACTGGTTGTTTCGGTATGATTTGTTGCGGTAGATCAAGACGGAGTTACCCTTGGGCGCGAATCCGTACTTGTGGGTGTCGACACTGATGCTAGTCACGCCGCGTTGGCGGAAATCAAAGCCACCTTCCTCCTCGTAGGGAGAGGGGAAACCGGCCTTCTTGAGGTGTGCAACGACAAAAGATCCCAGGCAGCAGTCAACGTGGAGAGGAATCTTGTACTTGGTGGCCAGCTGTGATAGAGCGGGGATATCATCAACAATGCCGTGGGGGAAGTTAGGCGCTGATCCGACAAGAAGGACGGTGTTGGGGTTGATCAAACGGCGAACAGCGTGCAAGTCGACCTTGAACTCGGGTTCTGGGCAAGCCACTCGGTGCAGCTTGATCTTGAAGTAGTTGCAAGCCTTAATGAATGCTGCATGGGCCGTATCGGGAATAATCCTGCGATGATTGATCAGTCCCGTTGCTCAATATTATAGTACCGCTATATCAACTTACATCTCAGGCTCGGTGACACCGCGCTCCAAGAAAGCCTTTTGCCGAGCAGCCAAGCAAGCCATAAGAATAGACTCCGTGCCACCACTGGTGGTCACACCGGCACCATCCGAAGGGGCATTGAAAAGAGCGAGAACCTAGAGCAGACATCAGCCGGAGAACTCCTTCGGAGCCCGTACTCCAATTATATGAATATAATAATGCATACCATAGCAACAACCTCAGCCTCCATCTTCCGAACACCAGGGAAAACATCTGGATGAATGGGGTTCGCGACACCAAACTGTCCAAACGCCTCAGCCTGTAGCTTCAACAGGTCTGCACCTCCATGATAAACGGCGCCGCTAACGCGACCATCTTCCCAGCGAGTATGTTCAAGCCCAGCCAACTTATCAAGTTCAGCGCGGACCTGCTCTGGCGACCAACCCTCCTTAGGCAAGGTAAGATACCGTGTGACGTCCGGCCCAGAGTTGACCAGCTTCGACTCGAGTTTCGTGATAGCAGTGCTCACTTGCTTATCAACCTGGCCGCGAACACCAGGGACGCGCAGGAAGATGCTGTAGCAGAATAGGCGGAGCGAAATGTAGATGTTGCGGATGCTGCCGAGGATGCCGTAGCCGCGGATGGAGTAGAAGGTCTTGCGCGTATACCGAAGGATGAATAGGATAAATACGATATTGCGAATTCTGGATTGAGAGCAAAATGCGTCAGTGGTGATTGCCTTTACATGTCTTCGGTTCCTCGATTCCTCCATTCCGCGGGGAACGGGGGATTACTCAACTTACAGGTCCAGGTTCGAGGCAGATAGGTGCGCGCTGGAAGCCCGGCCATAGCCGATCAGCTTGTTCTGCAGGGCAACTGGCAGCATTGAAGAGCTCATTGTTCCCCCTAGAAATAGTCCTGCAATAATGACGGGTGGGAGTGGCGATGGGGAGGTTTCACTTAAGTAGTACGTTTCGACCGGTTGAGCCTAGCGGGCCTCGGCTGCCACATGAAGCAGGCACTCAACGTTTTGCATTCAATGGGATATCTGGATATTATAGAAATTGGGTATTAATAAACTTGAAATAGTAATCATTCGATATTCTGATAATATCTTTACAAGTTCCTAGACCCTTCATGGACCCGTGGACCACATATGTTCTTGATCTTTGTCCACTGACGTAATTGGTCCAGACTATGTAGGTACCACTACAACTACAATATAAATTCACAACAGTCCAAAGTTCAGAATAAGTTACTGCCTCTTCTGCGTTATATGTACAAATAAAGGAGAACTCTCTTCTCCCAACACAAATGTGTTTTTGGCTCTCCCAAAAGAAAAAGAAAAAAAAAAAAAAAAAAAAGGAACTTTTCAAACCCTTGGATGGAAAAAATGTCAAAACAAATGAAAAAGCATCAAATCATCAGGTATACGCCACGTCTTTGCATAAGCCACTGTAAAATAGTGTGCAATATATGTATTGGTGAAAGGAAATCGCCTATACCGCAAGACCGGCAGCCTGAGCCTGAAGGAGCTCCTTCTCCTTGGCGGCGAAAGCGGCCTGCTCCTCGGCGGTCAGGTCAAGAAGGGGCTTGTTCTCGCCGGACTTCAGGTTACGGTGGTAGGCACGGATAATGCTGTCGGCATCATCGACGGCAATGGGGCGGATATCAGCCATGGCCTTGATCTTGGCAGTGCACTCCTTGTATTGAGCATCAGTCATCTCAAGCTTGAGCTGCTGGGCACGCGACTTGATGGCGTTCCAGCCAGTCAAGCGGGAGGCGAAGTGGACGTAGCGGGTCATGCCGAAGTCGGCAGGGTTGATAATCTCGTAGGTGCTGGGGTTGTTGAGGATAGCCTTGGCGTGGATACCAGCCTTGTGGGTGAAGGCGCAGAATCCGGTGATGTAGTTGTTGAAAGGAATGTTGACCTCAACGGCTTCGGCGACGAGGTCCTCAATCTCCTTGAGCTTCTCAAGCTTGTACTTGCCCTTGACGTAGTCACGATCGGCGACCATCATGCGGGCCATCAGACCACCGAGAGGGGTGATACCGTTACGTTCGCCGATACCGAGAACGGAGGTATCAATGTGAGTGGCACCGGCCTCGAGGGCACAGAAGGCATTGGCAATGGCACAACCAGTGTCATTGTGGAAGTGAGTCTCGATGTCACAGCCAACAACACCGCGCAGAACACGGACAAGCTCGTAGACCTGGCGGGGGGAAGCGCAGCCAACGGTGTCGGCAATACCAACACGGTTCACGCCAACCTTGTCCACAGCGGAGTAGATGGACAGGAGGTCAACCAGGTCGGAACGGAAAGAGTCTTCACTGGAGAAACGGATCTCAATGCCCTTGGACTTGACGAACTCGATAACTTCAATGGCGGCGTTCTTGATGTAGGTCATGTCCTTGCCGTGAGAGTGCTCACGGAGGTAAGAGGAGGTACCGATAACAACATCACTACGGAAAGTCAGTTATAAGTCAATAAAATAGAGACAAGATGCAAGACTCACACTCCGTCAACACCGGTCTCGACAGCAATGCGGGCATCATCCATGTGGCAGCGAATGTGAGTGAGAATCTGAAAAGCTTATTAGATACCTAGATACCAACAATAGTCACGAGACCCGGACAAAACCCTAACATACCTTAGCCTTCAGGCCAAGCTTGCAAATGGCCTCGCAATCAGCGCGGGACTGCTCAGAAGCACAGGGGCTGGTGAGCTCGATCTATAGCATGACTATCGTTAATCTCTGTTTATTAATATGAAGTCTTCGTCTATCCAGCCACTCACGTAGTCCACACCGAAGTCATCGAGAGCCTTGGCAATCTCGATCTTCTTGGCGGTATCGAAGAAGGCGTTGGCGAACTGCTCTCCCTCACGCAAAGTAGACTCAATAATCTTGAAGCGTGAGACATTGCTAAGGAAATCGGTGACGCCAGCGTCGTGGCCGTAGGGGTTGCGGGATGCGGAGGGGTGGGGGTTCTGGCGAGTCTCAATTCCAACGAAACCAGTGTGATCGCCGTCTAGATAAGATGTCAGTAAGTTATTCTGGTATATTAACTTTCAATTGACATACTGGTACCAATAGCACCATTAGCTTGCCCATTGGGCTCGGAGTCGGCACCGGTACACATAGTGCAGATGGTGGGGGTTGAGTATGTAGAGTCGAGAGTGGAAAATGTGAAGTTTGGAAGTTAAGGATAATTTAAAGTCAAGGTCAAAGAAGAGAATTGAGCGGTACTTAAAAGACGTGATAAAGAAACCTTGAAAAAAAGAGAAGGAAGAGTCATAAATTCATAGCGCCGAAGTAGTGGGCGGTGAATCTGAGTAATGGGCGCCCCCCTCGCCGGGCGGCAAAAAAAGAAAATTTTGATTGTGGAGAGGTGGGGGAAGTACTTTTTGGAGGAGTATGATAGGATCAAATGTCCTGCTATATTCTACAAAATATACAATGTACTTTTGTATACAGTATTTGGATGACTCAAATGTCTATCACTTCCAATTTCTCTCTTTCCCGAAATTTCTGATTGAAAACAAAATGTTCTTTTGGTGCAATTTGTTTTGCCTTGGAACCGACATCGGACCTGACCTGTGGGGTCTGACTCATTACAACATAGTCCACCTTAAACTTCAACTGATAATGATATTTTCTACATACAACACATCCATGGATACATACCTAGGCAGAGTTGCTCTTTAACAGCTATGTTATCTTTATCTTCAAAATGAGGATCCAAATATTTGGTTTTCACTATCCACAGAAAGTCCTATATCAACGGGGTAGTGATGTCATCATCATTTCCGGTCTTCTAGTTGGCTCGACATCTCTAAGGGAAATGATCTGCATAGATCTCAAGTTATAATGTAGACTTACGCCTAAGTTAACATAATGTAGAATGCTGTGTGTATTATAAGAATCACTCAAATTTTGCATATTTACATTACCGTATATAACATGTTATCATTGCCCTAAGGGCCAGGCGGTTCCTATTATTCAGCTTGCCACTTCCCGAGGTTGAAACGCTCACTAAGCATTGTGTGGAGCCCAGCAGATCTAAATAGACTCACTACAACATACATACATCCCGTAGTTAATGTTTATGAAAGATTCGTTATCAGTGGGCATCTGCTCATGCAACATTTATATCAGTGCTATAGCTACATAGCAAGTAGCACAAACCTGCCTCTATGGATAAAAAATTACTAACTTACCAAGTCCTTAAGGAGCTTGCATGTAAGTGTATTCTGTTTCAAACCAAAATTAGTCCATACAATTCTTGATGAATTTAATTCAGAATCTAGGTTCACATATACTTGCATTCTTTATCCACCAGTATATTATAAGGTGCGCAATGATATACTTAAATCATTATTACAAGGGCAGCTTTAGGTATTTAGATCTTAAGCTACAATTGAATTTCTTTCAATTTTATATAGATCCCTGGAATATCGCCAAATGCTGAAGTCTTGTGTACCTTTCTTCAACCCTTCCACATATCACCACCTAGTCTTGGTATTGGCGTGATAGCTCTATATCATCTAACCACAACTTAGTCCTTTTAAGGATTTCAGTTAATTCTTATTTTATTACCCTAGAATTGATGTCGTTTCGACAGTGACAATAGATGGTTCCTCTGGATCGACAAGAATCTTTAACACCCTATGGGTGTAAAGATCAGTGCTTTAAAACCAGAAATCGATTATATAGTTGAATCTGCACAATCTGCACGATGTTGTTTTGCAGGATTGCATTTCAATTCGGGATACATTCAGTCATCTCCCACCATTCTAATGCTACAGCGGTTATCTATAAAAATTGGAAAATGATTCCATATATATGAGATTCATATTCTAGGAATAAAGAAATCGATGCTTTTACAACATCAATTTTATACTAATCAAGTATTCCATACTCAAGAACCCTAATCCAATACATGCATTGTAGATCTTCCACTTGTTCCGTTCAACAAGATCGGAAGATATGTAGTTGTAAGCATCAGTGTATTCTAACCATGAGTAATGTTTAGCCTTTAATAGACCTGATGGCAACGAAACTTCATCTTTTGGTATACATGAAAGCAGTAGCAATAGCAATGACATCCGGGACCTAAAGTTGTGGGGTCGGGAGCTATGCAAGTCAGAATCCACATGGACCGAGATGATTTGCACTGAAAAAAAGATCTAATCGATTGCAATATAAAAATATCATAGTGAAAAGCCATCTAAAATCAATCTAGAACATTCTCTGAACTAATTGCATGGGGATGGCGCCATTGGTGCAGAACAGGAGGTGCGGGAGTAAATTCAAGGGTTGTGGTTGGCCAGCGCTCAGGCCAGCTGTCGTCCACGGGTCTCAACTAGCCATCTCCCTTTGGACACCATTCTTCCTCTTGTCTCTGACTGTGTCAATTCTTATCCGCCTTTCAGTCATTGGTAAGTGTTTAGATCTAGTTTCATCTCGTATTTAACTTGATTCATCATTCCCGAAACCGGTCTCACTAACTTGTTCCTCGCCTCAGCCATCAAGATGCGTTTCACGTCGCTCGTTACCCTCCTCCCTGCCCTGGCTTTGGCCCAGGAGCAGGTTCCCCTCGCCGACCGTGTGCAGGGATGGTTCAACCAGGTCAAGTCCTACGTGCCGACAGCAGCCCCTGTTGCTGCCCCCATCGAGAAGCTGGCCGAGAAGGTTACCGAGAAGAGCGTCACCCACGTGTCCCTGGAGAACTGGCAGTCCATCCTTGCCCCGGGACCCCAGGCCGAGGACTGGTTGATCTACACCACTGGTGGCAACAAGACCTGCTTCGGTCGCTGCGGAACTGCCGATAAGGCATTCAAGGTGAGTTGATGGTTTTCCCCGACGCGTCTTTTGGTCAAGTCCCAAAACCCTAACATCGAGCTCACAATTTCCAGGAATCCGTTCTGTTGTTCTCAGCTGATTCCACCTCACCTCAACTCGGATACTTGGACTGCGAGGCCAACCAGGTTCTGTGCGCCGCCTGGTCCGCCAGCGCTCCCTCCGTCCAGTACTACCAGATCCCCAAGGAGCCCTCTGTTGGCGAGGAGCGTGCCCCGACTCCTCTCCGCAATATTTACCTGAACGCCACTACCGTCACTCCCGAGACCATCTACGAGATTCACTCCAAGAAGACCTACGAGAATGTACCCGTCTATGAGGGCGCTCTCCACCCCGTTGACGGCTGGGTCGCCAAGTACCAGCTCAACATCCCCATGGGCTACGTTATCTGGGCTCTCGGTGCTGTCCCCAGCTGGTTGTTCATGATTGGTATCAGTTTCTTCAGCCGTACCATGATGTAAGTGGAAATTGATCTTGTTTGTCGTTTAATATCAGTCTAACCCCGAAATCAGGAGCCGTCGTGCGGGTCCTACTGGAAACGCCCCTCGCGCCCCCGCCCCCGCCGCTGGTAGCGCAAACTAGATAGCCTATTTTGGTCTATTTTGGTGTTTTGGGTTGTATATAATCAGTGGTAGTATATTGTGATGCGTCCAATATACTACTTGGGTTGGTTTGTGTTCTTTGTTGGGCAGACATCTGTCGGGGATGGAGCCTCATTGATCTTAGGCTTTTTTCCAGCTACCTTTTTAATCAACGTATCCTAGCTATCTAGAGGGATTTCGTAACAGATTCACCAAATGCATTAGTAACTCTTTGATGTCAACCTTGCTTTAGCTCAGTGATAAGAGCGTTATTGATTTTTGATACTTTTCCAAGAGTGTGGCCCTTTGCTACCCGATTATGCTGCGACCTATTTTCATAATGCACTTACTGTCTCCTCGGCGGAGGAAAGTTGTATCGAAATTGTACTAGCAATTGCCTCAATCAGAGCACAGTATTGCTTTGGGCCAAAAAACAGTTCAACTGCTACAATTAAGTCGTCTCAAACTCAAGGTGAACATGCTATAAACTCGAAACATTTATGTTACTTCCTCTGAGAGACCACTCACAGTAAGAGTCTGCTAACTAGCCTCGAGAAAGCGAGCTTGATTCTTTGACTTCACTTCCCACTGAACATCATGACCCAATATAGCCTCAACACTTCCAGCTCAAGCTGCAAAATCAACCCAATCGAAGGGTATACATAGCAAAGCCCTATTCACAAGTTAAGCCGTTTTTGCTGCTTTACTCTAGTTGCAACGCCAATAAGGGGGAAAGTATCTAAACAAGACTACAAAAAAGACGGGATAATTCTGATGGGGTTTTCAACTTTGGCTCGCCGATGTGGTTTTAGTGGACCTTAATGGAATTTCAGCTCGGATAAGGTCGGTTAGGTAGTCGCAGGGTGCCGGCCTGCAAAGCATGCACTTACTTGCACATAGGGTTCGTTATCAACAGATATAAGTTCAATCTTGAGTGTCAGTTTCTCGTTAATAAGAAAGTAATACTCAGTCCAACGTCAGTATCTTTTGCATGTCATGATTCTTATTTCGTCTTGGGAAATGAACGAGTTGGGGATACGTAAGTAGCGTCGAGCATACCCCAATATTACAGTAAGGAAGAACGAGTCAGTGCACATACTGTTGCCCATGCGTGGAACCTGAGATGCCTATAGCTAGCTAAATGCAGAATACATTACATCAGCGCCAAGCCTCGCTTGGCCCAAGTAAACCTTTTGGGTGCTCACTAAGCCCTGGGCAATAGTAAGCACTTGGCCGAGTACTCGGCCGAGTACTCGGGTATGTATGCCTAAGGCAGCCGTACTGCAAGTACGCTTGCCTCAGGCACCGAGAGGTAGCAAACCCTGCAAACCTCCCGGGAGCACAGCTGGGGAGTGTGGGGTTGCAGACATACAAGGAGGCTAGTGAGGATGAGCGATACAAGGACTTGGACTCACGGATCGTGTTCCGGTACTTGGGTGGGAATGAAAACTGAAAGGCCGATCATCAGAGCAAGAATTAAACCTTCAATGTACATAGCCCTAATTCGGAGGGTTGCCCAGTTCCCGAGACGGTGAAGTTGGAATAGACAAACTGCAGAGAGCGGTGGGGTGATTCTACCTAAATCAAAGGCAACTTTTTATTACAGTAAATGACCGTGAAATCCTGGTGACAAAAGGGTGCGATGAAGTCATTCTCAAAGGTGTTTCATATCGGCTTTCAACATATCTCGACCATGGGTGGTTGGGTTGGGAGAAATGCATTGCCGTGCGGATGTTGTATTTCTGAATGACTATGGCATTGAAAGGGTTCTAGATTGTTTGTTCTGTGTCAACTTAGCCTTGGAATCCTTTAGCTGATGAGTTAGGGCTTGCAGGAAAGGTTGACATATTACAGACTGGGTCTAGTAAGAAGACAAAGCCAGAACTAGCTCACCCAAGTCACAACACGGGCAATATTCAAATATATAAAATGTGAAGGCATATTAGGTCTTTAATACGTGTTTAATCTGGAATTTATCAAGAAATTTATCAAGCCAAAGAAAAAGAAAGGCGAGCCCAAAGGTGAGTGCAGTGGAACAAAACGAGAAGATACCCCGGGCGGTCGAGCTTCCCTCAAAATTTTATTCCGCGAGGCTGAGATCTCCAACCTCCAACCAACACAACTCAAAATGGCTGCTCCAGTACCATTAGACCGCATACCTCCCACAACGGCCGCCTACGTGATCGCAACAGCGATCATTGCAGGCGTGACCGGATATTTCATCGGCCAAGGCTCCTCGATCAGCCTCTTCAAAGAAAAGGAAGGGTGGCCGAACAGCTACGATGTGAAGGTCCACAGCCACTCCTCCGACGAGGAGGATGAATCAGACTCCGAAGAGGAAGAGACTGACGAGGAAGATGAGGGCAACGGCGAAGAACTGTCGAGCTTCAAGGACAATAGTGAGGAGGTGAAGCTGGTGCTGGTCGTTCGCATGGACCTGGGCATGACCAAAGGTATGCGCTCTACACGCAAAGCTTCAATTGTTCCTCGCATTTGTGTTGCAAGCGCTTACAATATCTTTCTTCTAGGCAAAATCGCAGCCCAATGCGGCCATGCTACCCTCGCCTGCTACAAATACTTCCTCGAATACGCGCCCAACTCGCCTATCCTCAAGAAATGGGAGCGCGGTGGCCAGGCCAAGATCGCATTGCAGGTCAAGTCCGAGGATGAGCTGCTGGTCATGCAGGCCCAGGCTATCAGCCTTGGGCTTTGCACGCGCGTTATCCAGGATGCTGGGCGCACTCAAATCGCAAGTGGCAGCAAGACCGTGCTGGGAGTCTTGGGCCCCAAGAGCGTGGTTGACGGCGTGACGGGACACTTGAAGCTGTTGTAAATTACACATATTATACGTGTGCTTCTTGCGCATTTAGATAGGCAATGACGATCATGACCTCGACGATTAGGTTTCCAATGTTACGGAATCCATCGCGTCCAGCATGCGACACGCTGTGGTACATCATTGTTGTATGCGAACATGGTTCGAATACGTGTATCACGTTTCCTAGACAACCTAGTCCCGCAAAACGATGACTTTTTCTTTTCAATCCAGAGGTTTACAAAATACGAGTTCTATGTAGGAGATGTTGGCAAGTCATGGTTATTCCCTAACCTCAGCGGCCAACGGCCAATCGGCAAAGAGATATGAAATATGACGCCGTCCGACACCAGGCTATCAAGCCGAGCTCACCAGTGGGAGCTCAAGACCCGCATCACAAGGCGCGAACAATTATTCTGAGATCTGTCGACCGGAAACCGTAAAGGCCATCCACAAAAATGATGGCTCCAAGCTCGTCGAAATGCCCAGCTCTCAACCACCACACAGAAACCAGTCAGACTGGAGCCCATGGACAGGAAATCTGGACACAGATCCGGTTTTGGTAAAGAAGAAAAAGAGGAAGGAAAAAGAGGGAAGGCTCTTATTTATGTCACAAGTGGGGCCGCTAAGATTTTATGACACTAGTCCTAAATAGGGATAGTCTGATATAGTCACATCATGTGACCCGATTGCGGTTATCAGGAAACCAGACGGCGTTGCGCTGAAGGCCATTCACCTCTCCATCTCTTCCCATTCTCCTCATTACACCGTCAAAATGGCGGACGCTCTATCTATTGAGCAAAATAACAAGATCCGAGTGGCTCTTGGTCTCAAGCCACTCCCAGTTCCCGGCGCCGGCCCGGAATTCAGAGAAGACGATGACAGCGAGTCCGGCGAGGAAGAAGACCCAGCCAGCACCCTCGAGTCGCGACAGGCGGAAAGCTACGATAACTGGAAGAAAATTCAAGACACCGCCGAAGCGAAACGAAAACGCGACGAGAAGAATGCCGCCATCAAGCGGGCGCGTGACATCGCTCAAAGGAATCTTCAACTGCAAGGATCTACACTAGGCGAGGGGAATGGTGATGAGCTCGATACTAAGGCCTGGTTGTCGCAATCCAAAAAGCGTCAAAAGAAGATCGAGAAGGAACGCGCCCAGAGACTGGCCGAGGAACTTGCAGAGCGGGAGCGCCTTGCAGAGACCGAATACACTGCAGCGGATCTAGCTGGTATCAAGGTCGGACACGCTGCAGGTGCTTTTGATGGCGGTGAAGATCACATTCTGACGCTGAAGGACGCTGCGGTTGATGATGAGGAAGAGGACGATGAGCTCCAAAACCTCGATTTGGTCGAGAAGGAACGAACCGAAGAGAAGCTTGAGCTCAAGAAGAAAAAGCCTGTCTACGACCCTACAGCGGAGAACCAGGGTATACTTTCACAATACGACGAGGAGATTGAAGGAAAAAAGCGCAAGAGATTCACACTTGATGCCCAAGGCTCGACCGAGGAGCGCGAAGCAAAGCGACAGGAAGTTTCAAACCAGTTGCGGAAGAACATTATCAGCCTCGACTTTGAGCCGGAAGTGCCGTCCTCCGATTACATGGACATCAGCGAGGTCAAAATTAAGAAGCCCAAGAAGAAGAAGGCTAAAGCTACAAAGAAGAGGACTTTCATGGACGACGACGAGATTGCCCCGGCTGCAGATTCGACCGATGCGCAAGGATCCTCAGCCATGGATATTGATTCAAATGGTGGAGTTCCAGTCGCTCCCCGCAAGCCCGTCAATGAAAATGTTTCCTTCGTGGATGATGACGATCTTCAAGCCTCTCTTGCGTTGCAGCGACGCGCAGCCTTCAAGAAGCGTAAGAAGATCAGCCCCGAAGAGCTTGCCAAGCAGCTTCGAGAGGAGGAGACTCAGACCCCAATGGACATTGAAAATTCGGATAATGAAGGCGAGGAGCCTGGCCTTGTCATCGATGAAACATCAGAGTTTGTGTCAAATCTACACAAACCTACACTCCTCGAGCAGGAAGAAAAACACGCCACAGCTGCGGCCAAGGAACCTGAAAGTCCCAGCGCAGAACCCGAAGGGGAGGGCGTGGAGATTGATATGGACCGTTACGGCGATATTGAAGACGAAGAGGAGCTTGCCGCACGTATCAAGCGCGATGAAGCATCTGCGGCCCAGCCACAGCAACTCACTGGTACAGGTCTAGAAGAGGAATCAACTTTGGACCAAGGTCTTGCTGCTACTCTATCAATGTTGAAATCGCGCGGTCTAGTCAAAGACAACGACAGCACCAGCCAAAACACACTCATGCGCGATCGCCAGCGCTTCTTGGCCGACAAGGCGAACCGCGAGTCCGAAACCGAGCGACGCGCCCGCCAGCAGCGTGAGCGAGACCGTGCCTCCGGCAAGCTTGAGCGCATGTCAGCCCGTGAACGCGAGGAACACGCGCGCTGGGAGAACAAGCAGCGTGACCAGCAGGAAGCGCGCCATATGGCCGATGTGTTCAACCGCGAATACAAGCCCGACGTCCAGCTACGGTATGTGGATGAGTTCGGTCGCAACATGAACCAAAAGGAAGCCTTCAAGCAACTCAGTCACCAGTTCCACGGCAAGGGCAGTGGAAAGATGAAGACCGAGAAGCGTTTGAAGAAGATTGATGAAGAGAAGAAGCGCGAGTCTATGAGCACATTAGACAGCAGCCAGAACACCGGCATGAACGCTGCTGTGGGCACTGCTGCGCGTAAGAATCGCCAAGCTGGTGTCCGCCTGGGCTGATCTTTTTTTCTTTTCACTAGCCAAATACCAATTTTACGATATCCAAAGTTAATCCCAAAATCCTTCCGCTGCTCCGTAGTTATATTTAGGCCTTGATCAGGCAACGTCTGTATATTTTTGATATAAGTTTATATATCTTGGAGAAGATTGTTGACAATTTCAATATTATTGGAATATGTACTCCGTAACTTGGTACGTATTTAGGGGACATATTTAGCCGAGTTCCTGTGGGGGTGTGTAAGAATCCAGGTGATCTCTCAGACACGGGGAAATGGAAGAATTCCTTACTCCAACTCTGTGAGGGGAAATTGTGTGGAGTTGGACAGCCTCGATCAGTTCACCGGAGATTTGACTTGCCGAGACAGCATTTTGGAGATGGGCTGATGTTGTATGTACGGAGTATACAAAGTAATCAGATGTTATAACATGTATACAAGATATGTATGGAATATTTTGTTTCACTTGACATTCCAGAGTGAACTCAACGTAATGAATTATACATTTGTAGACTCCAATATCAACTAGAATTGAATCTGTCCATTAACTAAATCCCTGTACTCCGTAAAAGACAATTGCATTTGATCCCTGCAATTTATCCGGAGGATGCAACCAATCCCATTTGCACATCTCTCCGTTGGTTGTACCTGGTACTTCAGCCGAGGCGGGGATGCATACCAACCGGTAGGTACCCGGTACCGCTATCACATGAGTCAGGCTAAAAACATCGGGACTACGTCTCCGATCCTTTATATTCTTTCTCTCTTCCTCCGGTTCTTCCCTTTCCCTTTCCAATCCCAATTATAGGAGATCCAGGTCTTGTCCTTTCGATTTTTCTTCATCTCTGCCATCATGCTTTCCACTCTCAGAGTTGCCAGCCGGTCGGTTGCCTCCCGCGAGGTCAACATGCGCACCGTCGTGATCGGAGCTAGACACGCCTCGGCCTGGGCCAATGTGCCCCAGGGTCCTCCTGTAAGCTTGGAGCTTGCAATCACCACAATCGTGGTTTGAAAGGCCAATTCTAATATAGCTCGGTTAATAGGACGCCATTCTCGGCATCACCGAAGCTTTCAAGGCCGACTCCTTCAAGGAGAAGATCAACCTGGGTGTCGGTGCCTACCGTAAGCCTCGCCCCAAACAATCGTCGTCAATCGCCGTGTTGTGCAGCAATGGATTAGACATTTGATTGCTGACCAGCTATTCCGCTATTCCAGGTGACGACAAGGGCAAGCCTTACGTTCTGCCCTCCGTCCGCACCGCCGAGGACAAGGTCGTCGCATCGCGCTTGGACAAGGAGTACGCTGGTATCACCGGTATTCCCGCCTTCACCACCGCCGCCGCCGAGCTCGCCTACGGTGCCGACTCCTCTGCCATCAAGGACAACCGCCTCGTCATCACCCAGACCATCTCCGGTACCGGTGCCCTGCGCATTGGCGGTGCTTTCCTCAAGCAGTTCTACCCCGGCGCGAAGAAGATCTACCTCCCCAACCCCAGCTGGGCTAACCACAAGGCTGTCTTCTCCGACTCCGGTCTCGAGGTCGCCCAGTACAGCTACTACAACAAGGACACCATCGGCCTCGACTTCGAGGGTCTTATTGCCGATATCAAGGCCGCCCCCGAGGGCAGCATCATCCTTCTCCACGCTTGCGCTCACAACCCCACCGGTGTCGACCCTACCCAGGACCAGTGGCGCCAGATCAGCGATGTCATGAAGCAGAAGGGCCACTTCGCCTTCTTCGACATGGCCTACCAGGGCTTTGCCAGCGGTAACGCCGACCAGGACGCCTTTGCTCCCCGTCACTTCGTCAAGGAGGGCCACAACATCGCTCTCTGCCAGAGTTTCGCCAAGAACATGGGTCTGTACGGTGAGCGTGTCGGTGCTTTCTCCCTCGTTTGCGAGAACGCCGAGGAGAAGAAGCGTGTCGATTCGCAGATCAAGATCCTCATTCGTCCCTTCTACTCTAACCCTCCCGTCCACGGTGCTCGCATCGCCTCCACCATCATGAACGACCCCGTTCTCAACAAGCAGTGGCTCGGTGAGGTCGAGGGCATGGCTAGCCGCATCATCGAGATGCGCTCTCTGCTCCGCACCAACCTCGAGAAGCTCGGCAGCAAGCACGACTGGTCCCACATCACCAGCCAGGTGAGATCTAAAAATTCCATTCTCTATGATCCAAATGACTAACATGCTATCCAGATCGGCATGTTCGCCTACACTGGCCTGAAGCCCGAGCAGATGGACTCCCTTGCTAAGGAGGTAAGATTTATATTCGTATCCAATTCTCCAGTTTGATTCCTAACAACTTTCCTAGCACTCCGTCTACGCTACCAAGGACGGCCGTATCTCCGTCGCTGGTATCACCTCCGGCAACGTCGAGAGACTCGCCGAGTCCATCTTCAAGGTTACCGGTTAAATTTAAAATCACCTAAAAGGGAAAATTTTGAAAGATATACGATAAAACGAATGTTGGGGAGAGAAACCGGGCCTGGGTTTCTCTTTGAAGTCCCGGCCCTTTTGTACTGATATCTAATGTCTCTGTTTCATATTTAGCATGGTTCGGCTCTGTCCGTCTTAACGGGGATTTTGGATTCATCTTCTACTTCTTCCTTCTTACATTCCAGTATCAATGTACTCTATAAACACATGGTAGTCCGTTCTGCTCTCGTCGACTCCCCAATCTTCACCCATACCTCTTCCTTCGCAGTAATCTTCACCAATTCCCCATCCCAGCCTTCCCAGTCATAACGCAGCCCTTGTCTAAGCTGTATGTATAGAGGAGCAATTTAAAAAAAAGTCAACATGTATTAAGAATCTGTCAGTTTCAAGATAATATGCAACCGAAGAGAAAGTTTGTCCAATGACCCCTGCCATAACACCAATTGCGCCATGGTATCCAGCTTTTAGAAACTCAAATGAATTAATATCCCATCATCCCGCTGACGCCCATATTCGAGCCAGCGCCGGCAGGGCCAAGGGAGGGACAGATGCAGCCTGGTGGCGCATCGGCGGCAGAGTACGGGTACCACTCCGGGGATGGAGAAGGGGTAACAGATCGGCCCATGACACGGGCTAATATGTTGGCAGGCGTACCAGCAGGACCCTGGCTTGAATGGAGAAGGCCGAAGCGGAGGAAGACTTCGGAGATTGTAACGATGATTGAAATGATGATGAGGACAATGATGATCCAGGTTTGGTCTGGGATGCGGTTAGTTGGGAGGTTAGGGAGCGAAAAGAAGGTCAAGACGTACGGGAAGTGCGACTGTCAGCAATCGAGTCGGATAAGATCTCTGCGAGATCGAGGAATACGCGACATCTCTCGTTGAGAACCTGGATCCGTGGTTTGATCTCCAGATACTCGCGCACGGCGATGTAGAGCGGGTACAGGGTTGGCTCGCTCTCCCAGAAGAAGTTCGGGACATCGAGCATATTAGATGCTGGTGGAAGTGTTAGCATGGAACTAAATCTCTTCTTTGCAGCATAGCGTGCAAGATGACACATAAAGGGGATTGGAACTTACAAAGGTTGACCTCAACACGACTCTTGAACAATCGACCCAAGATCCGGAAGACCTCTTCGCGCTTCATACCCAGTTCTCCTGAAACTGCAAGACGTCTGGGAACGTCTTTAGCGTCTGCCATCTGGCGGGCCATGACTTCCTCAAAGAAGCACAGTTTAGTGCTCTGTGAGATACCATGGCTGATAGCGAGCTTGATCATATGGTCGCCGCTTCGAAGAGTGATCATATCGTTATAGACTCGCGGGCGTGAGATCTCGGTCGAATACTCGAAATGGAACTCTTCTGTCTCAAAGTCTTCCTCATCAAGAGGCATTGTAGCCAGAGGAGTAGGGATACCAGTTGCCGATGATGTAGCAAATGCAAGATCTGCCAGCAGGTCCTTCTCCTGTCTCTCGGTAAAGTTCCAGAAGACGACGACGCCGTAACTGAAAACAAACATCTCAGCAACGTTGTATAACGTCCGAGCCGGGGCTGGCGGTGCCGAAGACGACGTAGCGACCGGCGGAGAGGGACGGTCTCGAATCAAAGTGTGGCTGTCGTCTGTGCTGTGCCTTCGGCGACGGAGTGCAGGCTCAGGCGAAGATTGCCGGGCTCCTTCATTGCTGTCTGGTTGCGGAAGAGGCGGGATATGCTGCAAGCCATCGGCACTTTCGGCGGAGCTGGCAGCATGCTCGTGTTCATTGGGGAGGTGGCTACGAGCTTCCTCAGTAATGCGATTCAAGAATTCCTCGCGATTTTCCTGCCGGGGATCGTGACCCTCAGGCTGTCGCGGCGATCCTTCATAATGGTGCTCATCCTCTGGACGATTGTGTCCACCGACGGAATGCTCCTCCGTCTCAAGCATATACTCATCATGATAATCACGAAGTTCATTTCGTTCAATCTCCTCATCCAACAGCGACTTGCCACCAGGGTATTTCAAAACAGGGCTACTCCGCAGACGATACCCCTCATGGCCGGGCAAAAGAGGGAGATGATACGCGGTGTAGAGACAATCATCATAAAGCTTCGTCCGCCCACCATGCTGCTCTTTAACAAAAGCAGCAAGCGATCCCATCTTATATGCCTGAGCCGTACAGTACGCCGTAACACGCGCAAGCTTTTCCGTCCGTCGCGCCTTCGGCAACCGCTCCGCATAACTCTTCGCCCGCTCAGGCGCAACCCGGCGTTTCTTCAAGACTTCTTCTTCGGCCAACAGAGGGGCAAGGTCATTATCGACACCGAAATCACCTCCAAGTCGCTTCGACACAAGCAATTGGTGTCTGATCCTTTCCGGGTCGACATTTTTCTCCTTGGCTAGACGCTCGACAAGCTCCTCGTCCACCAGGTCCGCACCATCGGAGTCATCGTCGTCTTCTTCAGTTTCGCCCTCCTCCAGCTCGCCGGTGTCAGGTAGAAGAACCAGCTTCTCGCTGACTTTGGTCGTTCGAGGTGGGAGTCGCGGTTGCGCGGCGAGTCGGCTCATCGTACCGCCGGATCCTGCCACTGCGCTTGAACTGCTATTGCCGGCGCTGGTTATTAAGCCCCCAGCTGCGGAAGCAAGACGGCGCGACCGGGAGATTGGTGGTGGGCCGCGCTGCTGCATTGAAGGGACATCGGAGGCGTATTGGAGGACGTTGTCGACTGTGATGAATCGGGTTGCGGGCGAACGGCGCCGACGGGTTGCTTGGGGCTGTTGTTGATCTCGGGAATCTGTGACCTGTATGGACGATGTGTGTTAGTTGAGCTTGGTTCGTACGGTTGATTTGATAGTCAAATCCCACCAAGACAGTTGGGCTGCGCTGGCTAGTCCCCCGTCCTCGGGCCGGGGGAGTCATTGTCAAACGAGCTTAGAATAAGTGCTTTAGTCTGCTTTTCGGTGATTATTTGCTGGCACTTGACAGCATAGAAGAAATAACCGGCCGTCGGTGTAACAATTGCTATGTATGATGCTTCGAGCCAGCAAGTTCGAATGGTCGCGAGGCTAAACCGAATTAGGAATAGTGCATTGAGCGGCCAAATGACGTCTACTGTCACAGTCACGTGCATGTTTGATTCGCCAATCCCGTGACGCTGCCACGTGTTACACCGCCCAATGCAACAGGGCCCACTATACCCAATTTGGACTAGCCGATACCAGATGGCGTTTTGGTCGATCTGGGGTAAAAGTGAAGATCGTCCGGAAACTGGTTCCATTTCGTATTGACTACAAAATGAAATGAGACTTGAGGTATCGATGTTTCGTTGATTAGTGAGATTTCATTTTTTCGGAGGTTAGTCTGGTTCTCCAATATTTGTTTGTTTCATTGGTGGCCTGACTATCCGACAACGTGGTGCTACTCAAAAGTGGAAACCTTGAAAATTGGGTCGTAAGAATATGAATTGCTATGGTAAAAATGAAGAATGTGACTTTAAAAAAACATAAAAACGCCGGGACTGCTGGCTCAGTTGGCACTCTTTCGAGTGCGACGTGGTCACCAGATGGGATAAAAGAAAATTAACGAAATTAAATTACGAATGAAGGCCATCACGAAGCTGTCGATCTTCCTCCCAGATTTCCTTCTTCATGCGCTGCAGATGAACGTGCTGCTTTTGCAGCTTATCAAGGTCCACCTGGGGCGGGTTGGGGAGTGCTGCAAGGGAGTCATGCAAGTTGCGGTACTTGGCATAAAAGTTCTTGAATTTCTGAGACTTCTCCCGCAGCTGCTGTCTCAGAATATCGTAGCTCATTGGTGGAGATGCACTGCCGGTGCTACCACCGCTAGAGGAGCTGACCGCTCGGCGCCGTTTGGCTTCCAAGTTCCCGGCAGGACGTCCTGCCTGGGCCACGGACAATTGATCGGATTCGGCCTTGCGCTTCAATGGGTTTGTGGTAGCGGTGGTCTTCGTGATACCGTTGGTCTGGGGAGTAGTTTTGGTAGCTTTGACAGCAGCTGGGGCTGCACGCCCCACCTTGCTGGGTTTAGCCAGCTGGGAGATGAGAGGTGATGATGAGGATGAACCGGATGATTGGTTCTGACTGTCAGCTCGGCTGCGGCTGCTGCTGCTGGTAGCATTGGAAACATTGGCAGGGGGAGAGGAACCGAGTGGAGACGGCTTCTGCGGTGAAGTAGAGGGTCGAGAGGGAGGACGCTTAGCAGCTGTAACCTTCGTGGCTGGTTTAGATGGTTCAAGCTTAGGCTTCGGTGCCTCAAGTTTAGCCTTGGAAACAGGAGCAGACGGGACTGAAGTAGTCTCGGTGGTGCGAGGCTTGGCCGGTGCCTTGATTTTCGGTGCTGGGGGCTTCGAATTGGATGGAGTCCGCTTGTGTTCCTTCGGTTGCTGCTTAGGCGCGGGTGCGGGTGCGGGTGTGGGCGCGGGCACGGGAGCAGCAGGGATGATATCAAGCATGTCGGTATCGTCATCTTCGTCCGAACTGTGTACAAATTCTGCGGACTTGATCTTGCTGTCCACTTTGACCGGGGCCTTCCCACCGGTCTTCTTCGTAACCCGTCCGGTGAGGGTGCTGTTGGTATTCTTGGGTTTGGCGGGTCGCTTGATCGGGTCCTTGTCACGAGCCTTTTGCGTGGTCGAAGTAGTCTTGGTAGCAGGCGCGGGTCCCTTAGCGCGGTCGGTCTCATTGTCCTTGCCCGAGTCCTCCCCGTTGGATTTAGCGAGTGGGGCGGCAGGTTTCTGGGGCGGGCCAGTACGAAGGTTCAAGCGGGAAAGGCACTTTCCCTTGCCTCGTTCAGCCTTTGGAAGAAGTGTTTGCCAAAGTTTGTCGGATCGAGAGATGCGCATGCGATCGAAGGCAGAAATTGAGTTCTCAATGGCTTCCTTTCGGTCCTCCTCGGTGTAATTGAAGCCAAACACATCAAGATCCTTGTAGACTTTGTCCTTGAGATTGTATTTCTCGGGGTTGATTCGGTTCACGACGCCGAATTTCTCACCGAGGGCGGTGCAGTCTTCGATGGTGGTGCGGGTTTGGCGGGCAAGAAACTTGGCCGATACGGCACGAACGGCGAGAAGGTGAATGAAGGGGACCTTGAGGGCTTCAAGCCTCGCACGGTCCTTGTTCTCCATCATTGGAGCAGATGTTGGAGTCATTGCGAAAGAGGGAGACTTGGGGGCACCCAAGATAGGACTTGCAGTGAGAGAACGATTGGCAGCAGTCTTGAGGAAACGATCTTTCTCGAGTTCAACTTTGGTGGTGGGACCTTTGTAGCCTGACTTGCTGCCTCGCAGAGCCTTTAGCTCATCCGGGTGTGAGATTATGTGAGTCTTCTTTGACTCTTTCCCCCTCTCATGAGCATTTAATTTTTCTTCTAAATCTGCCAGCGCCTGATCGGTGGCCGCGGTAGCATTTTTAGCCTTTTCAACCTCCAGACTATGACTTAAAAGCCCTGTGAAATACAGTGTCTCTTTATCGGATGAGCTATGGTAGATCTCAGATCGGTGTGTTTCGGGATACGCATGGAACATTTGAGATTTGCCCCCGTAGTGAAGTGAAGGATGTTTTCCCAGCCGGACTCGAGCCGGTTGATCTTTCCGTAGACTCTGAATCAGATCATCGAGGGTGCTTTGCACTAAATTCAACCTCATGATCTGATTTGGCTTGACAGAAAGATCCCCGGACTGATCTCCGAGGTGGAGAGACAGTCCGGTCTGGGGAATATTGAGACCGGTCGACATTATGGAAGTTGAGGAGAGGTCAAGATCGGGAGGAAGAGAGAGGGATTCGAGGTTGTGAGCAGGGTCGGATGGCAGCGTGAGAGCTGCAGGTCAGGCGGCCAACTGCACAAGGGAATGAGGTAAAACCATACGCCATAAGATCGATAGAAATATGGATATTGAGAAAGCAATGCAGACTGTAAAATGTAAATGGTAAGTGAGAAGAAAGAGGAGAAAGGGCAGAAAGGCAGCGAGAGCAAGGCGAAGCGTCGGAGAGTGGGGAGAGCTGACGGCGATTCCTTGTAAAATTACAGGGGATTTCCCGATTGGTTTTTTTGTATTTCTTTTTCTTTTTTTAATTAATTTGAAGTAATTTCAATGTATCGACTCCTACAAGTACTTTTCAATGTTCTTATACCTATAATATTTACTCCGTAAAGAGATACTGAATACAAATTACATGGATATAATCCTAAATCTCACTATGTACATTCGTTGTTGACTGTGATACCTTCAGTATTGTCCTCGTATCGAAAGTCATTCTGTCTCAGGGCCTTTGTTCGAACGTCAAGTCCTATTTGTAAAGTTACCTTGTTCCTCACTTTTCTTTTTTTCCCTTTTTTTGTTTTTTTCTTTTTCCACTCCTTTGTTCCAAAATAATTGTAACGCCGTACAGTGTACATCCCCCCCCTACAATATACAAAACCTACATACGTAACTAAGCGCAGCCGACAACCGCACCGAATCTAGGCTCGGATACAAATACAATACAAATACCGTGAGGAGAAAGAGAAAAAAGGTGACTCCATCCATAACGGGGCTTCCCGAGTCCAGTCTTGTTTACCGAAGCGGGTGTGGTCGGGTTTATTTGACTTCAATATAGATTAAAGGTTTGTTACTATGTATTTGTTGAGATGACAGGGAATATTTTTCGAATGGCCTCGAATGGGTGGTTTCAGAAACGAAATAGGAAATAGGAAATACATTCCAATCCCATATTCCCTCGCCAATGACAATCACCCCGGGTACTCACCCGACTATTTTACCCTGGAGATACCTTAAAGGAATGCCACAGCTTTGCCCCTCGTTCATATGCACCCAGGCACGGATATCCAACCCGAAAAGGTCCCTCAGGTGTGTTACCGTTCAATGTTTCGCCCTACATCGGACTAGTGGACTTGCTAAGGACTCTTACTCCTTTCGATAGGCTAACGAGAAACGGGGCCAATTCCTCGTACCACATGTTATCGGGCTCCTATTTTGATTACAGAGCATTTTAACCTTTCCAGGGTTATTGCAGGTTTTCCAGAACATAAGACGATTCCAAGTCGGTTATAAATCAAAGAGGTTCCACTGTTTGAACATTGTCTATGACATCTCCAGGGTACTCCGTATACATACGTTGTAGGGTAAATTCCAGGCGCACTTCCTCTTATAGGATCTACGGTTTCACAGCTGCATGGAAGGTCCATTTATGCATCCTAATGGAGCAATAGAGACCAAGCCATCAGGCTCCGGGGTGTATATTGTATTACGCCCTTATTTTATTTTAGTAATTATTCTTTGATTTTACTCTTTCTGTTCCTTTGCAGGTTAGCCCCCATATTGGGTGCTGGACTGGTCAATTCGAGTCCCAACACATAAATCAACTGTGGCAAATCTGAATGAGATCAAGTTACATCGAGAGTTCCCCGTAAGCAGTGCAGTGTAAGAGTAGAAAAGTGTAAGCAGTGTAATGACCTGCATGGTCTACTCAACCTGGACAAGTGTACATAAGAGGGGAATACCGTGGATCCCTTGCGCCATTCGGCTTATTCTCCAACTGTCTAGTCTGAGACAAGGGGAAAATAATACCCATACAACATATCCGGAGTACGGAGTACCCAGATAAATAGACCATTGTCTGCCTTGCTCTCCGATCTACGCAGATCCGAGCCTGCAGGACTGTCGGCTCCGAAAATCCTCTTTCGTCATCGGTTTAATCTCGTATTCAATGACTCAGGAACATTTTCAATCTTCAATTGTATGAGATGGGAGTATTTAGAACAAATCTACAAATTCCAAAATTATTCCATGTCCAATATCCAACTCATAGGCTATACACAAAATTGAACCCCAAAATGCCAACCCAAAACGACATCGCCAAACATTTCCGTTCCCTCCACCAACCCGGCAACCCCCTAATTCTAACAAACGTCTACGATGCCGCAACTGCCTCCATAATCGCCTCACTGCCAACAGCACCCGCGATCGCAACAGCGTCCTACGCGATCGCCGCAACGATCGGCGTCGATGATAACGCCCTAACAAAATCCCAAAATCTGACCGCGGTAGCCGCAATCGCCGCCTCCGTCCGCGCTATCAACCCTACCAAACCACTAACCGTCGATGTGCAAGATGGACACGGTGATGCCTCCGAGCTAGCAGATACAATTAAACAAGTCATCGAGCTAGGCGCTGTGGGGTGTAATCTCGAAGATATGGACGCGACTGGCGTGCTGCGGTCGGTGGAGGAGGCTACGGCGCGTGTTGGGGTTGCAGTCCAGGCGGCCAGGGAGGCCGGGGTTCCAGATTTCGTGGTTAATGCTAGGACTGATGTGTTGCTGACAGAGAATGGGACCATTGAGGAGGCCATTGAGCGCGGGAGGGCATTTTTGGAGGCTGGTGCTACTACGGTTTTTGTTTGGGGTGGGCCTAGTGGGAGGGGTGTTTCGAGTGTGGAGGTTACAAAATTAGTTGATGCACTAGGGGGTATGGTTAATGTGAAGATGAATTTGAGAGAGGGATTTCTAGGGGTGAGAGAGATTCGGGCATTGGGGGTTGCAAGGATTAGTGTTGGGCCGGAGCTGTGGCGAACTGCCATGAAGGCGTTTACTGAGCGAGCTGAGCAAGTGTTGGCTATGTGAGTACCTACGCCGTTATGCTTGTCTAGGTAAATTCGTGAATATATTACGTGAGTCATAAGTTAGGTATTCAAATCCTCCACTGCCTCATGCAGCCCAAAATAACTGTCTGGCCTTAACCCAACACAAAGTCATTGATCCTGCGCACACTTGCTGTGCGCATTCTGATAGATCACGATCCTGCATCATCAAGTCCGGCTACAAATCCCATTTATGCAGGTATTTCCATAACAGCAGTGTTCATCAACAACGCAAGGCCCATTATCCTCTCTACAAGACGGCCAATTATCATCTGTCGATCGACATTTGCTAGCGGCGCAGTAGCCTGAGCAACATTGGTTGTTCGGGGTGCCGAACTCACACGATGCTAGTATTAGTTAGAATGAGGTACGTTCAATGTTATATTTAGATGTAGTCTCTCGATACTTACAGTAGACTCCCGCGCAGGTGGGTGTTGGGACACAGGTTGTAATAGTCGTTGTCGAGGGTGAGGTAAAGGTTGCTGTTGTACATGTTTCAGTAAGGACGCAGGCGTCAGCACTGCCGCATCCTCCTGCTGGACAAGCTGCTGCTTCTGTTTGGGGGAAGATGTAGTTAGCAGGTTGTCCTTTGGTGTAGGCGTTGGAAATACTTACGGCTCAGGGCGAGGTGAGTGAGGAGAATAACAAGAGCCTTGTAGAGGTGCATGTTTCTTGTCTCAATATATAACTCTTAGTTATGCGAGAATATAATTGTGGTCGGTTGATTGAAGAAGTTTGGAGTAAAGCGCTTCTATCGGTGTCTATATATACACCATACACCAAGACATGCAAATGCCTAAAGCATCAAATTTAGAGCAAACCTTGGATGAAACGACCATATGACTTGATACGAAGTCATCTACACCATTTGATAGTGATGTTTCAAACTCAGACCCTTCGCCACTACCCCGGACTTTCCATCTCTGCCGCGGTCGATGTTCTCCCAACGCCACATAAATACGAGGGTCAACACGAGGAGTTCGATCAACTCGAATTAGATTGGCTTTTATGTGAGACACTATTCATCATTCAAAATCATACTTTATTGGCTTCTGTTGGTTTATAGGAACGTGATCAACTATGATGTAGCTGGACAAAGTTGCCGACTGGTACAGCTACGGCTTGGATTCGATCATTCTAATTTCTCATCTCAGGTCATGGATAGAGAATAAAATCCTCATGTCACATGTCAACACATATTAGATAATACTAAGCCTAGAAATCGTTCATGTAGAGAATAAATAAACAGCACGAACTCTTCACTATGTAACATGTACTTAGCGATGTCAACTAACCCCAGATTCGTCTTGGCCGCTCACAATTCAGCGACGAATTCTATCTTGTTAGATTCTCAGTATATGTGTAGTGTGTAAGATATGACATCTTCTTTACCATCGATATCGTTCATAGAATTCATGATAAAATGATTAAATCCTCCTCAATCTTAACACGAACTTTCCAAGCAAATCTATGTGCACAATTAATTATATCCAAGTCAAATCTTGACGGTGAACTATTCTTAGCATTCCATCTGATATTCCCGGGGCATTTGAAGCATTAGCGCAACGATGCAGTAGTTTCAGCCACCGACTGCCAACTCAAATACGTAGGCTGGCAGGTATTCCATGAACTTGCTAAAGATCATCGACTGAACAAATCTACCTTGCCACAAGAGTCCGGGCCATTCAAGCTCTGGTGTGATGACTTTCGGCCCTCGAATGTGCTTCTTGATTCGGACTTGCAACCCTCGGGGATTATCGATTGGGAGTTCACATATGCGACACAGGTCGAGTATGTTTCTACGCCGCCATGGCGGTTGCTACTCGAACAACCAGAGCACTGGCTGTGTGGCATCGAGGCTTGAACATCTGTCTATGGTGAATGTCTGCAGAGCTTTCTTAAGGTTTTAGTTGGGCAAGAGAAGGTTCTCATACACTCTGACCGGATGGAAGAGAAGGGACGGCTTCTTGGGTTAGTGCGGAAGAGTTGGAGATGCTGAGATTTCTGGGCCAGTTATGCATCAAGAAATAATTTCAACTCTGATGGAGTTCACTGGCAATATATTAATTGTCGTTTTATTAGGCCTATTGGAGAGTCAGAGGATGCCTGGGAAGCAAAAACCAAGCTTCTTGATGAAGCAAAGAAACAGGCCATGAAAGCTCTTGTACATCAGAAGATGCAAGAAACGGAGCAAAGAGTCCTGGAATTGGATCCTATCGAGTGACAGGCTTTTTGTTAGAAGTCAGTACCTCTTGGTCCTAGATATAAGTAGGACTTTATCCCGGAGACTAGGTACCTTTTGTATGGGACCATCAAAAAAAAGATACTAAAATAGTGTATGGGACGTTTAACCCCTCCAGGGCTGCGCCCCCAAACCCTTTGAGGATTGGGGGCGTGAAGGCGAGTTGGGCTTTGCGACCCAAGCTCAACTCAGATGCTATCCATCATATCACCCCCGGTGTCATCAAATTAAGATCAAAGTTTGCCTTCATTCGGTATTCATGGCTCTCCCAAAGACAGAGTGAGTGACCTCCAACGTAGACACATATATACGACATTTAGCGGAGGCATTACCGACTGTCAATAGACGAATACAAAGAAAACCCGAAGCTAACAAATCCCACCAGCTTCCCCGCAGTCCGCGCCTGCATTTTCGACATGGACGGTCTCCTCATCAATTCCGAAGACATAGTCGCTCAATCCACAAATCACCTTCTTAAAAAGTACGACCAGCCTCCTTTGACTCCGTCAATCCGAGCCCAGCTCATGGGCGTCGCAGACTCGACAAACGGCGAGATATTCCATAACTGGGCCAAATTACCCATCTCTCGCGAGCAATTCGCCCTTGAATCAAGCCAAGAAATGCAACTACGCTTTCCGGATTGCATGCCGCTACCTGGTGCGGAGAATATTTTGTCGGATCTTAGTCGTGCACGGAGCGCTGCTTCTGGTGATAAAATTCAGCTGGCTTTGGCATCCAGTACCAAGACGCATAGTTACGAACTGAAAACTTCGGGGCCGGAATCGAAAAGACTGCTTAGTTTCTTCCGCTCTGATAGGAAGGTCTTACTTGATGACCCGCGCGTGCGACTGGGTCGAGGGAAGCCAGCGCCTGATATTTACTTGGTCGCGTTGCAGGTATTGAATTCTGGGGTAGAACCTAATGAGAACCCAATTCTCCCTAGCGAGTGTTTGGTTTTTGAGGATAGTATCGCTGGGGTAGAGGCTGGAAGACGAGCTGGGATGAGAGTTGTCTGGGTACCGCATTCAGATGTAGCGGTCGAGTATCAACCGAGGCACAAGGATATCCTGGCTGGGAGGTCGGGGAGATTTCAGGTTGGAGACGACTGGCAGCTAGGAGAAGTTGATGACGGCTGGGCTGAGAGTATACCGAGCCTGGAGGACTTTGACTATGAGAAGTATGGCCTTGATGTGCTATCTTAGATTATGTCAATGAAGCAGTTTCAATTCGATTTGGTAATTATGCAACATCAGGAATCTGCTCCCACATGTAAAGAAAAGAAGACGGAGAATAGGGTTTATTGACGGGCCCAAAAATCAACGATCTCGTCAAACTGTTCCTTCATCAAGGCCTCTAGATCCTCGTTGGTGATCTCCTTCCTCAAGCAACAAGCAACCTCATAGGTAATAGAAGCATCTTGCATCTTGCCCATCATCCCCAACAAATCGCACTTGAGAAAAGTAGTACAAGCGATCTCGCTTTTATACACATCCGGATCAACAGACCGTATGTCCAGTGCGTAGTTGATCATATCCCCAAGACAAATCAGAAAATCGTTGAGCCAATCAGGAGCAGATGGTAGGAATTTACATTGCCACCTCTCTGCGGCCCAAGCGGAGTAGGTGTTCTACAAACTTATGGGTAATATTTGCAGTGTTAAAGTCCCTGTCACCCACCGTCTCGCACATGTGATGCCGCGGTCTCCGGTGGAGATGACCAGCGGAATGCCAGTAAGTGCATCGGAAATTTGCCGCGCTGTATCAACTCCTGGCGCGTTCGAAATAGTAGTGAGATGGCTGAAGAGGAATAAGCTGTGCTTCTGTTTCTGCGAAAGTGGACCGAGATCGAGACCCGAAGGCCTTCTTGTAAGCATGCTCTTACTCGATGGGTCGCGGCTAACGACTAGAATCCATGCACTGGATTGGGGCCAGTAGTCCGTCGAGAGCATTGGATCATCTGCGTTATCGAATATAAGCAGCCAGGTTGCTTCTGAGCTAGCTTCGCCTGGTTGAATAGAATCATTCGATCTAGGATATCTTCATGACCGCAGAAATCCTTATTTGCAGAATGTATGTTGAGAAGGAAGCACGGCGAGAGAAGGGATTTCGTAATAACAGATTTTGGTACAGTGAATACCAACTCCAGCCCCGAAAGAGATGTTTCTTCTGTTACTTTGTTCGATGACCATTCGGCAAGTGTCAGTAATATCAAGACATGGATGAGTATTGTGTTTACCTTTTTGATCTAGTTCACTGGATAAGTCGCTCATCGTTGAGTATTGATATTGCTCGAGTCTAAATGCAACAGGACGCACAGCGTCATGCAAAGTCCCACAGAGAAACTTGGTGAGCTAGGGTAGACCTTCACCAGTAAGACTCTTTGTAAAAAGATGAAATGACAAGTTTCTTTGTGTTGAGATTTAGACCAATCACTATTTCCATCTGAGTACGGGTCGAACATGATTTGCGAGACTGATATATTGGTATTTCGGCCGCAATCTAGTCATCGACTGTCTCAGTTCATAGACAGATAGCGTTCAGCTACAACGTCAATATAGAACACGAAACAAGCTCTACAACATGACTAGGGTGACCCTGAATGCCTTCATAAAGCAGCAAAATCCAGTAAATGGAGGAGCATATTTACGTTTATTCCTGGGGCCTGTTATATGAAGATACTACCTACATATCATTTGATCCGAGAAGAAACGCAAGTGTGATGAATGTCTATTATCATCGTTTTAATATACAGAAATGCAAATGCTAGTAAACGACAACCTCATTTGAAAGATGGTATTCGTCAGAGAGCAGCCAAAATAAGCAAAAGACACCAGAAAGAGAGTAGTCAAAAAAGCAATACAATAATTAGATGTATGAAACAATAAGATAAGTGCAACAAAATAGACACGCATAACTAAATTCAAACCAGACACCAGCATCAGGAGTCTCCCTAAAGCAAACCCAGACCCTTTCCCGAACCCATCCATACCCAAGACAATCCCTAGTCCAACCATCTATCTATTCCCATGGATGCAGTTCTTCATCTGATCGTGTCTCGGTAATGTCATCCGCAAGCATTTAACAAAAGAAAATGGGGGTGTTGCAAAGGCGAGATGACATCTTGAAACAAAACAATAAATCGCAGATTTGGAAACACGATCAGACCGTCCGACTCCTTCCAGTGCGCTGGTTTCCCACCAATATAAGTACAAACGGATAAAATGCATGAAAAACAAAGGAAATAAGAAATCAATCGAGAGGCATAGATGTATTCTCTCGTGGGAATCAAGGGGCTTATGCAATGAAGTTATTAAACAAAGGAAATAATGGAAAATTCGAGGCTGTTGCGAGACAATTGGTGTATGAATCGCATCATACAGCAGTGGACCATGTGTGGTCACCTCGAGGCTTCATTTCGTAGTTCTCCGGCTCGGTGCTGGTAGGTCGACGAATGGTAGAGTTGGGGAAGTACATGTGCGGCGGCATCGAGGTCGGGTACGCGGGGCCAGTGGGCTCAGGGTAAGTGAAGTCGTTGGCCGATCCGGGCGATGGCATGCTACCGTGGGACGGTGAGGCCCATCCAAGACTAGTCATGTGTGGGCTGCCGTTCACGCTATTAGGGCGGTGATCACTGTTGGCCGGGGGCTCAAGAGGTTGAGGCGGAGCATAGGGATGCGAGGTCATAGACGGCCGGGCGTGGGGCGCACTGCCGTAGCTGGACAGCGAAGGAGAGGTCGCAGTCGGGGAAGCCCGGGGGCTGCCTTGGGGGAAATCCCCACGTACATGAGGCGGGATAGGACCGGTGCCCATGTAGTAGTCGCCGGCAGAGCGGTGCATGTTCAGCGGTGGGAGCTCGCCACCAGGTGACATGGACGGGTGCTGCGCGGGTGACGGTGTAGAGTGAATGGAAGCGTGCTCGGAAAACATTCCTTCGCCAGGACGTCCGCGATCCTTATTTTGTCGCAACTGGGCTTCTGTTTCGGCAGCGGCTTCTTCAATGGTCCCAGTGTGATGGTTTTGGTGGCGTGTCAACGTCGTACGGCGGGTGAAGGTCTTCTGGCAGTTGGCGTATGGGCATTTGTATGGTCGTTTGCCAGAGTGGATGCGGCGATGTCTGGCCAGTGACGACGAGTCACTAAAGGGCTGAATAGATGTTAGATGTAGCCAGAAGAAAGAGAGGAAAGATACACACCTTGCCACATCGCTCACACATATGAGGCTTCTCTCCGGTGTGTACACGGGAGTGTACGGTCAAAGCCGAGCGTTGAATGAACTGCTTTCCACATCCTGGCCACTCGCAAGCATGTGGTCTAACTCCGGTGTGAATGCGCTCTAATGAATTGTCAGTGACCGCATCTCCGAAGTTTGTGGAAGATACATACCGTGTCGAGCAAGATCGCTACGCCGTGCGAAACCCTTGTTGCAAGTTGAGCAGTGAAAAGTCTTTGGTGGTGGTTCAATTCCCGCTCTTCCCTGTTGGACAGGTTCCTGCTGCATCTGGGGATCGCCAGCGTATCCCGCAGGGGCATAAGCCATGTTCCGAGGGGTTGAACCCGTGGGCTGTGCATAATAGAAGGAATCGGCAAGTCCGGTATCCATTTGCATGGGCGGGGGACCGTGAGGAGGGTATGCGTTGACAGGGTTGTCCGAGCCACCTGATTCGCTCTTCATTGTGGGCGAAGCTCCGGTGTGTAACTGTGCACTCTGTTGAAAGTACTGTTGTTGTAACTGAGCTTCGGCGGCGGCGGCGGCTGCAGCGGAGTTTTTCCTGTTCAGGATGGTCGTGAAGTCCATGACCCGACCCAGCAAGTAGCCAAGGGACCGCGGTCAAGGACTGCTTTCGAAGACGTCCTTCGGCAGACCTTCCACGGCTAGTATTCCGACGAAGTCCGATAGGTTATTGGATTCGAAGTCCTTTACGCGTAAGAACTGGTTGGTGTGAAGGATGGCGGGTCGTTGGGAGGGATATTTGGGTCACAAGTAGCAAGCTCTGTAAGTCACGATTTAGTCAGAACCAGTTTTCTATACAGTGAATCGTCCTCGATTCTGCAAAAACTCCGCGAGTGCACAGCTCGTAGGAAGACCTTGGACCAGAAACTCACCCTGCGTGAACCTGTATTACACGTTGTGTCTTGGACAGTCCCTCAGCGAAGAATGGGACGGGGTAAATTCTCCACTTTTCTGCAGTGGAATGCAAGGTTGCGTAAGAGGTATCGATGGATGGGCTTTCTGCCAAAAAGCCAAGCTCAGAGAATAATGTTGTGGTCGGCTAGAGGCGGAACGCGTGGTCGTTTGTCGGTCAAGATGGAAGAACGATTGGTCTATTATCTCTGTCAAGGTTCCTATGCGGGAAAAAAACAGCCGATGGTCAGCATGAAACGAATATCAAGATGACGGTTGCGATTCCGCCTTATTTCCATCACAGTACTGTAAGCTTGTGATCTTCTCGCCTATGCGCCGCGGTCCTCGGTGACGGTGAGGGAGACCAGTCACAACACAAAGTTCTAGGAAAACGAAAAAAACAAGGCCAGCACACATGGGGAAATTGTCCGGGTTCATAAAACCCAACATAACAGAGTAGCCAGAGAGGGTTGGGCAGCCAAGGCGAATAGGCGAGATGCGTCATCGCTGGCAAATCGCGGTCAAGGCAAGTGAAGTAAACCACATCAAAAACACACCTTTTGAGGGAAGCTCGAAGTTCCAAGATATTATAGAGAAGAGTAGAGGGCGAAAGGGAGAATGTTCGAGGGGATCAAGAATTCGCGCAAAACGGGTAAGTGGGAGGGGCAGAGGAAAATAGACAAAGAGATGAAGATTGAAGATGGAAAAAGAAGAAAGGAAGAGGGTTAAAAAGTAGTAGAAGAAGTAGAAGAAGTAGAAGATGAGAAAGGGGGGGGAAGAGAGAGAGAGAGAGAGAGAGAGAGAGAGAGAAATAGGAAATATGATTATTACATGATTTAGGTGATTTAGGTGTGGTAGGTGCCACTGTCTCTTGCATCTTTGTACATCATTTTTTTATTTTTTTTTATTTTTTGGGGATTTACTTGATTTGATTCTTTTTTTATTATTTCGAGGGTTTTATTGAGTCAAAGTATTATAATCCTAATTTAAAATCTAACTTCCTATACTATATTGTCTACAGAGTATAATATAGCTATATTCCAAAGTTATACTCCTATATAATACATTCAACACTCTCCTAAACTCAACTCCCTTTCTAGAAGGGCTAGTTCTCCCTAGTCGGACCCAGCGAAGCCCGCTAGAAGGAAACCTGGCCGCACCAGAAGGATCCACAACGTGCCCTTCTCCCCATGCGAATGCGAAAATGGATACAAAAGGCCGATCCGAACAATTTCCTTATTTTTATCCTCAATATAGCCTCCTGAATTTTATCTTTTTTTAATACCCTGTGATGTGATTTTTATTTGCCAAACCATGACCCAAATCAAGGATAGAATTAGACTAATAGGGAATAAATACAGTCCCATACATAGTATGAAAGGGGCGCCGAACTACAACCCCTGAAGCTAAAAAGAAAATACATGCATTTCCTATCTGCCGGATTTTGCGATAAAAAATACGAAGGGCCAAAAAAAAAAGAAAAAAACAATACCATTACCAAAAAAAGAAATGGAAAGACTTCGGTGATCAACCATGACATGCAGGTTTCTCATGGTGCGACACATGGAGTGATTATACTTATTTTTATATTGGGAGATTACCTCGATAGTCTATCCCGACTATTGTTAGCCGAATACATCGCAAAATCGAGATTTACCTTCTAGAAGGTTGCTGCTATCACGATGGTAACCTTGTACTCTGTATCTCACGCAGCATATATGGGTTACACTATTTACGCGGTTGGTGGGACGAACTCACTTCAACTGTCTATTCTCACCCTTCTCTCCTCTCTTCTCTTCTAACCTGAACTCTGACGATCCTGCGGTGGAGCTAACCCGGTGTGCATCGGTAATTACACTCAGCTCATCCGCCCCTTTTCTCCTTCCGGGGGCACTAGAGGGCTCCGGCTGGCCTTCAGCCTCTAGGAACCCACTCCACTGCCACAAAAGACGGCACGGATGGCTCTGCCAAGCCTTCTCCTGACCTTCCAGAAGGCCGCCAGAAGGAATTTGGAACATCCGTGGAAGCCGTGGAAGCCGTAGAACGAAAAAAGAAAAGGAAATGCGCGGCCCATCCTGCGCACGGTTCGGAGCCTTACCAGGAGATCCTCTTTAAGCCTGTGCACTATACCTTTTATATCGAGGGATTAATGTAGGCGAAAAAAATAAAAAATAAACACAGCCCAACATATGTTGTATGCCTAGAGAGAAAATAAAACATAAAAAAAAGGGGGGAGGGGGGGGGTTTCGGGCACCAGGATGACTAGTCCAGTCATATTCTGACCAGGTGACTTTTCAGAGCAATTCCTCTTCATTGGCGTGATCATCTATCCTCTTACAGTCTCTCCCACACACACACACACCTACCGTTCTCAGCCCCTTGCTAAGCTAACACACATCCCTGGTAACTGTGACGAAAGTGACGACACCCATCATCCTGCATAATGCACTTGCCAGGTTTGGTCTAAGCTGGGTGTCCTGCGGGGAGTTGCGGAGATTATCTCCTTACTATATTCCAAGGTTTAAACAAATAGCATGCAGATCCGTGTAAAGCCGAATAATTAAGACGCTGGCATTGTTAGGGATTTGATGAACCAATGACTGGCAAGCTGATTTATTATAGTTCACCATTAACATTTTCCTTGATTTTGCGAAATCGCCAATAAAACAGAAAATCGAACCAAGGCGGGTCAGGCCGACGCACATTGGATGGCTCGACACGGGGCGATTCCCACATGGTTGTGGCTGAGACGTGTCTTGGTGTATCAGGTCCACGCTAGTCTCCATATTTCTATTAGTAGAACATTTCCCTTCAGCCTGTAAACTGCCCCTAGGATGGAGCATGTCCTGTACAGATCAGTTTTGGGTGTGTTTTATGTTTTATGGCTGCAAGGTTGGTCTCTGACAAATTAGGTGAAATTTTCCCTCCCCGGGCCCCTATAGGGTGACTCTTATGGCTCTATGCATATTGGCCATGGAAGATCAGACACGCCCTATTTGATTGTACGGCATACAACATGCATATCCAGACCAGGTATACTCCGTACATGTACCGAGAATAAAAAGGAAATGGAAAAACGAATATCCACAAAATCCAGGAACAGCCGCTGACGCTATGACCAAAAAGGCCCATTTTTCTGTCTCTCCTGTCGCAGATTCCACTGTGATGTCACACTCCTCCTGGGGAAATTGAGCACTGGCCCACTGATATGCCTAACTCATCACACCAAGGTAAATAGTCACAGATAATTCAACACTAGCTCGTCTCATCTTGCTGCGTGAGTCCAACTGCAGAATGCTAATATCCCTGGCAACACTCAAATATACTCCGTACAAAACACGTGGCGTAGAAGCTAATGCAGATAACCCTGAAGCATTGCGTTACACTATGCCCCATGCTCTACGGGAGCGACTCGGAATAAAGGAAAGATGTTATATGTTGCTGTGGATGGATACAGGGGATGTAGACTGAAACAGCACAGCTTTAAATCTCCATCTCTTATTCTAGTCCCGACTGCCTTCTGATGACTCAAAATTGCGCATCTGGTTCTGTTTGATGAAACTTGATCCAGATGGTTGGTCATTGTCGTTAGGTGGTCTCCATCTCTCACTCTCCCAAAATAACAACTAGGTTTGGATCATATATACTGGTACTAACTGCTTACTGCTTACTGCTTACTCCTCGCTCCACTTGGTCTCAAATCCATTATATTGTGCATAATATTCTTGATCGACATTAACGCCGATCGATCTTCAGGGGTTCCATAGGATCTTCGCTAGGTCACGGTATTCCCCTACGATGTACGGAGTACTCCGTACTCCGTGCGAAATTTTACTGCAGGCCGTTATTTCCTCCGATAGATGGTGGCCAGATAGTACACCGTGTGTTCGTGGGGCTATGTACATCCGCGAGAGGGGTTTATTCCCTTCTCAATTTTATAGCTCTCGGCTGCCATATATGTACACGCATATACATAAGACAAAATTTATGTTTGATTGGTTTAATTTTAATATTATAGTTCTGGTGTTCAATCATTTATCCAGCTGATTAAGGTTTGGGAGTAGGTTCTTGAAAATATATATTTTTCGAATAGTTGCGTAAAGAATACTCCCGTACATGGAACAGTAAACCACATGTTTGACACCTACATAACTATCTACCTAAGTATACGGAGTAGATCAGGCACAAAAGATCAAATATCGGGCATATCCACATGGGCATATGCAAGGGACCGGGATATTAATCGGTTCCATGGTACGGAATAATGTCTATCGGTGAGCTATGGCCTCCAGGGGTTTGGCAGCCTTGCTTGCCATGGTAGACAGGCGGGTCTTACCCACCTGTTCCCTTTTCTCTTCCTTACTCTGTTCTTTATCTGCACATCTACAGATGTTTAAAGCCTTGCTTTGCAGAAATCTGTGCCCAGTTCTATATTGAAAAGGCTTGAGCAGTTTAATGTAAATGCGAACGACACAGCCGTTACCCGTACCATTAGAACAGCCACGAGACCTACTAGGAGCAAGCAACCTATGTTAGTCCTGAGTACTTTGTACTTGAGAAGATCGTTCCACGGAACTATATCTCAACCAAGCTATAATTTGGCAGCATGAGAGGTAATCCAAAACATCCATATCACATTATTCAACTCATTAGAGTACACAGAAGGTGTATCCATCATCTATAAACAATAAAACTCCACTCCATGCAAAGTGGCATTCCTTTACCTGCACCTAAAAGTGGGCTCACTGAGCCAGCAGACCGCCAGGGCCCGCAGACCAATGTAAAGGAGCCCGTACACATTCCGTACATGTACAAGGCATAACAAATTGAAAACTTATCTCTTGCGCCATGACAGCTCCAAAATTTGATCACCGTTCCTCTCGTCGCGCATAATATACCACTGAGTGATACGGTCGTTCTGCTCGTGGACGGCATCCTGCAACTGGAAAGATTGTTTGTGCTCATCCTTGCGGCGGAGGGGACCCAATTCGTGTAGGTAAGATTCCTCACTGGCGCCGTTGTGGGGTGACCAAGTCTGCTCCATGGCGAGATCGTCCTGGTCCGGGTCGGCGTAATACTTGATGACTGAGAATCCGTTCGTTAGGATCCAGCCGTCGCCAAAGTGCCATTTGCGGAGGAGGCAGCTGTCGCCGCATAGCTCGGAAACCACCGCTAGCTTCGGCATGTCGGTGTGGAACCAGGACTTCCAGTGGTGCACTGTGAGCGGAGGCTCACGACCGGACTCGAAGAATCCAGAGGCGTCGTTCACTAGATCCAGCTGACGTAGACGGTGGTCTACCGTCAGTTGGGTCTGGGTGTAGCGGTAGACACACATGGCGATGCGGCGGTCGCCTGTGTAATCCATCGCAGAGCACTTGTCGTACACGTTGGTAATTTCCGTCAAGAGGGGTTTCGATAAGAAGACGCCCGCGCCTCCAAATCCAATTATTCCGAACGCCGCGATCTGCGGGAGAGACTCTGACAATCCGCCAATATACATGGAGGTGGTGTGGTCGTACTTGGCGAGCGCATCCACTAGTCTGGACATCGACAAGAAGAATGTGTCGTCGTCGATGATACAGCCCCATTGGGTTGTTTCCCGAGCATTTTCCTTCAAAAGAGGGATAAGTGCGAAGTATCGATTGAGATAGTCATCGTCCGACTCTGTGATGTGGAGGTTAATCCCCAGAGCGTCAGCCTTGGCATTGACATCCCGGATTCCGTTTTCCGAGTGATCCGTTTCGATGAGTGCGAAAATAC
Organism: Penicillium expansum; assembly: GCF_000769745.1. Classification (NCBI taxonomy): domain Eukaryota; kingdom Fungi; phylum Ascomycota; class Eurotiomycetes; order Eurotiales; family Aspergillaceae; genus Penicillium; species Penicillium expansum. Next base: position 190,564 of record NW_015971429.1, read on the forward strand.
GAGTGCGCGTGTATCCAGCCCAGTGAGCGAACGCATCCAAAGAATCATTCAATCTTTCGAGACTGGTCGCGACTCCAAAATCGATGTGTGCTGCGTCCGCCAATTTCGGTGGCTGAGGAACTCGCAAGGATACTGGTATGGGAATTGAGCACCCGTCCGCCGCTCCGCCAGTTCCCCTTGGCTCTTCCAAGAACGGCTGTTCAAGCCACTGCGTGTAGGGTACTGGTTCGTCCGTCATGTCGAGTATGATCTCTCGACGTGTGTATTGGGCGACTTTGAGAACATTTAAAGATGCCAATTTGTCGTAATCGAGATCGCACGAGACAGCGGGGGCGAGGGTGATATTGGCAGCTGTTTGCAGGGGCAGCTTCACTGGGTCGACGGAGGGCCATAGTACGGCGGCAAACCCTACCACGAATAAAAAGACAACTCCAAACCGGAGCACCTTTTTCCAGGCCCATGATGCCCCCGGAACGGAGCTATCCCGAGCGCCTAATATCATATTTTGTGTTGTGAGATTGTGTTGGGTTCTACCGCATTGCGGAGATAAGAATTTGGTCTAGAACACAATCAAGGGCCGACGGTAGCCGGATGAAAGTGTCGTATAAATATGCCCAGATGGGTTGGAGAGGTTAAAAGAAGAAGATGAGGATGAGGACGAGAAAGAAAGAAGAGAAAGAGAGAAGAGATTGAAACGGAACGACTCAGGTTAAGGGACGATCAGGGTTCCATGGGAAATGGCCAGGGCCAATTCCTCAAGGGGCCTGAGAGACGATCGATGACGTTGTGGGGATCCATTTGGCGGAAGTCACGTGCCCTCGTATACAGATGCAGGACTCGGTTCCCACTGCACTCCGTACCTGGTTGGACATGATATTCAGGTACGAGCTGCATGAGCTAATGAAGGGATATCATTAAAGAAACAGCATAGTTTTAGTGTAATTTCTTTACTTCAATACCAGTTAACAATCTGATTTTTTCTAAATCCCAAAGCAGTGTACAAAGTATTCCATACCGAGTACTTCGGTACAACCCTGCCAATGCCAAGACCAATCCAGCGACAATCCCAATCTTCTGACTCGTCTCTGATCATCTCCGGTCCCCACATCCGCGCGTCCTCTACCCGTGTGTAACTCCGACCAGTTGGCTTTGACGGCCAAGACGCCACATCGCCCTAGGGAAGCACTGCAATGGAGGTCAATGGAATAATATCCGGACAGCCGTTGTTGTACTCGATTACAGTTGGCATTTGATATGATAGTTTGGAGCCTCCCTGGTACATGGTTCACCGTTACTACGCCCTCGGCCCCACTGTCTTGAAGATCCATCGTGTTTTAAGACTCTTACTCTTTTCTTACGAGAACCCGTGGACATTCTCAGACATTTCATCGTATGGTGTGGAGCCGACCTAGCCGCCCCCAATGCCAATGCTAATCGGGCTTACTAGAGCTCAACTCGCAGAAGAAAGCCTATCCATCTTGTGCATTATTGTGTGAAAAAAATTTTGGTTCCTTTCCGGATTTCATCATCCGAATTATGCTCAAGATGCGTGGGTGGTGGCTTGCGTCGAGGCATACTACGTTGTAGACCGGCGAACGGCGGATCCCACGGGGTCTGGACCTTCAATTATCCTTTCAACGTCCCCATCTCCCCATCCCTAGGTCTTCTATTTCTGTTAATCAAGAATTTGTTTCACAAGTAGTGTGAATTCAAGTTAAATGTATTTCATACAGAAATGGATATCATCGAGATTAACAAATACATGTATCGTGAAAGAATGCTAAACAGGGACTACCATGGCAGTTCCCTTCCTCTCCTCTGTGTTTTTGACAGTATGAAGTAACATAGATGGAAAGCAGAGTGGCCCATACAAGTCCTCCCGCTAAAAAACAGATGGCTGTCAGTGCAAATGACCTCCTTTTCTCAGAGTTAGGGGAATTTTTAAACTTACCAAGTCGCCGGTTTCAAACCAATTTCGACCTGTGCCATCTTGGTGCTAAATATAGGACAATAGATTAGCGCGGAAACAAGGTTCAATCAGTTATTCTAGACTCACATAGGTGCCATCAGTATATTGATTAGGGTCGATTGGGTAGCCAAGCCATCTCCGATAGAAATCCTCCGCAGTTTGTGTTGTAAACATGTACGTCAACCGATAGAGTATGTGATCCCATAGGTGATCCCAGTTCCACAAGCTGTCAGGTCCACCATTGACCTTATCAGGTTCACCCGGGTTCATGATTCGTCCGATCTCCTTCGAGGTCCATTTACCGTCAAGATAAAGAGGTTGGGGTACGTGGACGGCTTTCAGCCCATGCCAGAGAGCAAGCGAGGGAGGCGTCATTTCAGAAACTAAACCCATTCCTCGTTGGATCTGTATGATATGCATCTGGCGCAATAATTTTCTCGACACGCGCCCCATGGCCACAGGGGATGTTCGCCTTGGAACATCTTCTGGAAGTCCCCATAGCATATTCTTGAACAGCCACTGCGTGTCAGTAGGATCGAAGATCGGTATAAAAGTGATGAGATCTGCCTCTTCGCCAACGCCCCATTCATACTCATCGTCTTCTGGGAAGGCAACCGGAGGCTTGGGGCCAATTGGGGTTATCTGAGGGATGCCCATCGGCCCCCAAACACTTTTTCGGCCCTGCATAGAGGAGCCAACCATGTTGACGAAGTTCTGCCAGATTCCATGTGTCCCTGGAATATAGAAGTAGGCATTGCGCTCCCAAAGATATTTCCGTGGCTGTCGTTTTGCAAACTCCGCGGACTTTTCAAGAAAATGGTAGGAGTGACCGGTGAACCTGGAATCCATTTCCAATTGCCAATAATACTCAAAGTCCTGAAACATTTGAGAAAATATTTGAACCGGTTGCCAGTACTGAAAATTCATGCTGCGGGATTGTTAGGAGACCTGCCAAAATTCAATACCCGTGGAATTGGAAAGGTACTATACCTATGTTCCTCGACTTTAGGATACCATGACTCCAACGTCTTCTCATTGAAGAGAACGGCCATGTCCCGGAACTCAGATGGGATAAACTGAGCCTTGATCTGCTTCATAACCTCGGCATCATCTGTATAGATAGGGATGCTCTCGTTTTTCACATGAACCAAGAGGAAGACCTCATACTCGCCACCGGAGTGTAACGAAAGCTCCATGACAAGACACCGGACATTCTGTTTGAGATTCTTGGTCCATTCAATGTCATGCCACGCACGTAGGATAATGGCTGATCGTGGTTTGTACTGCAAGCTATGTGGCGAAGAGGTTCGTTGTTCGCGAGGGAGGTTGCGTGCAGCAGAACGAGAGTGGACTGGTAGGGTGAGTCTGATTGGGGCAGAATTGGTCTCGCTTGGCGAATATCTTCCGACGTTCCTTTCAAAGCACTGTGACTGGAGTTCCCCCCAGTTGGTCTCGTTCCAATTACCTCTAGAGGCAGAGGCAGCGTGGGTGGTATTACTCTCGTACCCGTACACGCCCAATCGAGAAAACCGATTGGCGCAGACATTTCCGTCGACGCCTATTGCCTGATACGACCCGAGCAAGGGAAGGGGGAAATCTATAGACTTGTTAAAGATGTTCTTGGCTTCAATTGAGCTTGAGCTGAAAGTTACCTTTCTGGTGACCTGGATAAACGGACACCATATCTTGGGCACTCGTGCGGCTCAGAGTCTTTCCTCGTGGGCCCTCACATGCGTGAAATCTCCCTGCAAACTCATTGCGCCACTGCACATCGTTGTAATCTGGGTAGGGGTCATAAATGACAGGGGTCAGAGGGAAATGATCATTCCGTTCAGATGTCACTGTTAAGGTTCCGCCACGATAAAATTTCTCCTCCCTGTAGGGTGTGAGTTATTAGAGATATCAATAAGATATTCACACACGATATATGATCATATGGGGAGGAATTATGAAATAGAACCAGTGGATACCATACCGAACATCGCGTAATGTTCCAAACCCAACCGGCTCATGAGCAAACGGCGCTTGATCATCTTGTGGGCTCACATCCCGTGAGCTCCTACTAGCGACATCTCCTGGGTGGATAACAAGAGACCTAGAGAGTTATATCTTAGGCTGTGAAATTGAAGAAATAAACGGCATATAGTCTTGCCTTTGGTGTAAAACGTTGCTAAGGATGAACAATGATAGTATTGCGAAAAGTGCCAGACAACATCCTCGAGTGTAACGGCGAGACGCGCTCACCGAGTGTTGCATCGAAACTGGAGATTTGTCTCGTGTGAAGAACATTGAAAGAAATCAGCAAAGAGAAAAAAGAGAGAGAAAAACGAGGAAATGTGGCCGTTTATAACGGAGGCTCTATGGATTTCATTCAAGCATCAAGGGAAAAGCTCTGGAGTGACAAGCTTGGAAGAAAGGGCTTGACAGACGATTGATGTCCAGGTGCCTTCCCAAGGTTGTCTGGGTTTCGTAGACAATTGGAACCTTGGAACAACCTTGGAAAGAACAACCACGTGCCCATACCTAAGTAGGTCTAGCTGTGAAACAGGAACTCTACTTATGTATACATATATATGTACATATACAGTATGTAGGTACTGGGTAGTACCATGAGATAACTTAATGTCATATCAGAGGATTAGAGTGTTGAAAAACCAAGTTAATTCATCATAATTAACATGCAATTAGTTCCAGTTCAACGCTAAACCCTAATTGATTCCACGCATACGAAGATCCCTCGGTCGCTTAAAACTCGCAGAGCTCCTACGGAATCGAGATTAGCGGCAACGATGCAGTTTGACGCCTCTATCACATATCCCACCATACAAACTCGAGTATCCCGAGGCCTCAGTTTTACATTCTAGTTCAGGCTGCTTTCAGTCAACGGGATCTTGCAAAATCCAGTACTCAGTACTGACAGATCTCATTGAACCGATTCTTCATGATTCTTCATCACATTTCTTATCACATAGTGTATACTAGCCAGAAAGGAAGATAGGACTCATAGGGGTGGAGGTGAAGCCATAAATATAGCTTCATCCCCGGGCAATTAAGAAGATTAGACAGTTTTCAATTCATTTTTCATACTACAAAGTATTCCTTTGTAAAAGATTTAAATCCCAGTTATTACATGCTGTTTAGTGTACTATTTTATAGTATATTATTCAACATAGAGATCGTTGTAAGATATATCACTCTATATATAATTACATATCACTGTCGATAGTTGAAGTATAACTATCGAATGAATAAACTATGCAAGCAGCGAAACAAGTCCTGGGGCTCACAACTTATACCCAATCAATCCTACTGAGCAAGCCCATGCACTTGTGGCAATCATGCATCGGTATTCGTGTATTCGTGGGCGTGGCCAAGTACCGTGGATGAGTGTAGAAACCATTGCGAATAAACGGCTTTGCAGCCATTTCTTGCCCACTTGCCGTCTAGTCCTTCAAAGTGGTTATAGTGATTGTTGCCATACGATTCGAGCAATTCCCAACTATTTTTTTGTTCTCTGAGATTGGCACAGGCAGCTCATCGCCATGACCCGGGGCTGTTCAAGCCATTGCTTCCTCGCTGATCTGTTTTTGTACTCTAACCCGCTAGTTCAATAGATTGGGCAGTGTGTTGGTTATTATAGACAACGCATGAATGATAAGGCCTTGAATGTTACAGGCTATGTCAGTGAATATTGGTCGATCATGTCCATACTTCCTATCGGTTAGTCTAGGTCGATGCATCTACTACCGACACTCCGCCGCGTAGGTATATGACTTCCCCTCTTGGAATAATGGCTATAGCTCCTGTAAACACCATATTTCATCTCGATTGGGACTTATTATTCCTCAATTATATATGAGAGACCCGGCGGGAACAAATATTTTGAGGAAGATCAAATAGGACACGTGAGCTACGGTGGGGCACATGGCGTTGAGCGCAGAAACCCCCCATCGGGGAAAGACCAGTTCCGCACATTGGAGTTTGAGTTGATCTGGGGAAATCGGCAACGGTGTTCTTTGTATAAATCCCGTGGTTTTATTTTTCATCTGATATTGAAGTTACCGTCTTCTTCACTCCCCTAATACCCCTTTGAAGGTTTCGACCAAACCCCACCATGGTTGCGCAATCGCTGGCCTCGCTATTGCAGCGGGCATCGATTGACGACCACGAAGAAGTCCTCCAATCGTGCAATGCAGTCCTCGCCAAGTCCAAATCCGATTTGCAAGCGCAACACATGAAAGTTGTTGCTCTATTGAAACTCGACCGTTATGAGGAAGCTCTCAAGACATTCCAGGCCGGAGGCGATGCGCTGAAGCAGAGTGCAAGCTTGGAATACGCCTATGCATCATACAAGTGCGGAAAGCTTGAAGAAGCCACAGAAGCCTTGACTCGCACAGCTTCTGGGCGTGGTGCTAGTCACCTCGAGGCACAAGTGGTATGGTACCCCATCTGTCCTTCTGTCGCTTGAAGACCAATGTTGATTGTCTTGTCATAACAGCGCTATCGTGCCGAGAACTTCCGACGGGCAGCCGAGCTTTACGAACAACTCTCGAAAGATACAACATCTTTCGGACACGAGATTAACGACTTGAACATCAATTCGTGGGCTACCGATGCCCAGCTTCAATGGAAAGGGGAGACGGAATTCGTGCGCCACGACCGATTGTCGAGAGAGGATTTGGAATCATTCGAAACAACCTACAACGCAGCTTGCTTGAACATTGCAAAGGGAGCATTTAAGCAGAGCGAGGTCTTGCTCAATCGAGCTCAAAGTCAGCATGCCGCCGTCTTACCCAAGACTAGGACTTATACTGACGTTTTGCATAGATATCTGCCGGACATCGGAGGACCTTTCACCTGAGGACAAGGCTGCAGAGCTGCTGCCAATTGCAGTACAGCAACTTTATGTCCTTATTCAACTTGGAAAGTTGGAAGAGGCCGAGGCGGTTCTCAAAGATATCTCCGTAGACAAGTACGTTGAATCATACCCACTCGAAACTCATTACTTACATCATTTTCTAGCATCACCGAGTTATCGACCAAAAAGATTGCCCGCAACAACATCGTCCTCGCTCGTCCGACTGCCGTCAATCCCTACACCTTATACAAGGCCCTTCACGACACCCCAGATGCCACGAATAACGATCGGTTATTTGAATTCCAGGACCGTGATCTGGTCGGCAACTCGCACGCCGCAGACCTCCTTGTCCAGAAATACGATGGCATAATCCGGTCCACAGCCAAGGCACAGTCAAAACGTCCAAGCCCATCCGCCGACGCCATCACCAACCTTCTCTCTGTATACAACGCCGCAGCACACGCCCAAGGCGAAACCGGCCCGCAGGCCCTTAGACAGATCGTCCCATTGCTGGAGCGACGGCCCACAGACATCGGGCTTCTTCTGACAGTGGTACAGCTCTACATCAGCAGCGGCAACACAACCTCTGCTATCACAGCCATGGAGCGAACCCTTCAAAGCCTGGAGGGGTCAAATGAGTCCGTTCGCTTCAACCCGGGCCTTCTCAGTGTCCTCGTCTCCCTCTACCACCGCGAAGGTCGCATGGTCCAGATCCGCACCACCCTCGCACAAGCCGCCTCCTACTGGCGCACCAAGCCCGAACCGCCCGCGTCCCTGCTCCGCGCAGCAGCCGCCTCCCTCCTGCACTCTGAAGACCGTACCGACCTAGCCACAGCCGGTGATCTATTCCGTGCTCTCCACCAGCAAGACCCTAACGACCGCGTCGCCATCGCCGGTTATGTCGCCTCACAAGCAACCCTGGACTATGCGCAGATTGAGTCCGAACTCGACCGCCTGCCGGCAGTCAGCGATTTGATTGCCGATATTGACGTTTCAGCTTTGGAATCCGCTGGCATTTCTCCCTCCGCCTCCTCAGTTGCCGCGGCCGCTGCTGCCTTTGCTGGTGCCCGTAAGCGCACCGCAGCTAGCGACGACCGCGCTAACAAGCGTGTTCGCAAGTCCCGTCTGCCCAAGGACTTCGATCCCGCCAAGAAACCAGACCCCGAGCGCTGGCTGCCTGTGCGTGACCGCTCTTCTTACAGGCCCAAGGGCAAGAAGGGCAAGCAGCGTGCTGCGGCACTTACACAGGGTGGTCCTGTCAATGAGAAGGCGGAAGAGTCTCCCGCTCAGCAGCAGCAAAAGTCCGGCGGCGGCGGCGGTGGCTCTAATGCTAAGAAGAATAAGAAGAAGGGCAAGCGATAGTGTAATTTCAGACAGATAGATGATCGCTTGAATGCTACCTACGATACATTTTACTCAGGTATGTATCTTGTATTACATATTGAAAGGCGCCTCAACCCCGAGAGGGCAGTAAAATAAATTCCTCGCCAGCTGTTTTGAAGCCAGAAGACTCCGATTATCCCTTTCGCCGGATTTAGACAACGCCCATAGAGCCAGCTCAAATGGCACTAGCAAACCCCTCCAGAAAACCAGACGAAAACTGCGCCTTCTTCTACCCCCTTTCATACCGCCTGTTAGGAAGTCAACGCTCAACCCAACGGAGTCCGAATGGTACCACATTGGCGGTTGTAGTGGTCAAAGATCATAAGCAACAGCCGCAGATCCATGACAGCGTCGTCAGCAGTCGTTTTCGCCGACGACCCCCCACCAACCAGATAAGAATGCAGAGCCAAGAATTCACGCTCATACGCCTCGTCACAGGTACTGACAGTCTCCGTCCGCTTGACACGAGGACGAGGAACAGCATTCTCAGTCTCGTTAATCTGATTCCCATTGACATGATCCGTCTCCGCCGTCCCATCCGCCTCCTCAACAACTACCCGCACATAAGTACCAGTACTGATCTTCTCACCAGGTCGCGGGAAGTCATACTCCACGCTGAGAGTCTTGTGCGCGCCGTAGACAGTCAAATGGGCATCACACCGTGGCACGGCATCAACACCAGCTTCATAGAGAAGCGTGAAGGGACGACCGCCATTCTTGGCGGAATTCGTATAGTGGAAAATGGCAGAGTAGAACGGGTCCGTGATAGCGACATTAGCAACAGCATCCGGGAACCCCAACGACTCGCGCATCACCGATAGATCATGACAGCCCAGCATGCCGAGGTAACGACAGAAAGCGACTCTGTCCCGAGTGAGGTCATCTTCGGAACCGAAAACGTCTTCCAGTAGCGCGCGGAACTGCTCTGGGTTATTGTTGCTTTTCATTGCCGGCGTGATGTCCTTCGAGGCTGGCGCGACGATGTTGTTCATTGGGCCGGCGATGTGTCGACAGCGCGCGTAGTACACGCGACCTAGGGTGACGAGTTCTTTCTTGAAGACTTCTGTGAAGCAGGGCGCGTAGCGACGCGCGCATCCGACGAATACCTTTGGGCCGTCTGTTTCGTTGGTGCCGTTGAGGGAGCGGTAGGCTTTGCCTTTCTTGATTGCTTCGCGGATCCGGCGCAGGCTTGAGATGCTCATTGTGAGGGGCACTTCGACCATTACGTCTTTGCCGGCTTCGAGGGCTGTCACGGTGTATTGTTCGTGGTACTCCATTGGGAGGAGGTTGAGGATGACGTCCACCTCTTTATGGAGTAGGACATCTTCCACGGCTGTTGTGCTGTAGGTTATTTCGAAGCGGGATTGGCATTGGTTTGCGATTTCGAAGTTGGAGTCGTAGATGGCCGTGAGAGTGTAGTGTGTTTTGAGGGAACGGAGCACCGGTAGGTAAGTGGCTTGGACTGCGTTTGTGGCGCCTAGGATACCTAGGCGGAGGACAGGGGTGGACATGATGACGGAGGAGTAGGAAGCTGCAGATCTGATGGGTAGAGATGGAAGGCAAAAAGCCGCGAGATGATCGAGCTTTTGGTAGATTATCTGAGGTATGACTGAGAAGATGAATTATTTCCTAGGTAGCTTAGGGACTAAGAGAGTTGGGAATGTGTAAGTGAGCAAAGTGCGAAAACTCAAGTAAGAAAGAGAGATGCTTCGATGCAAATTTGCAATACAAAGAAAAGAGAGTAGTGCCCCTGGGAGCTGTGTAGAACCATCCTTTTTCAAGGGCTGGAGCATGCCCACCTTGTGACATCATTGTCCACCTGCACCTTTCATTTGAGTTTTACCCCAGATTTGATCTACAACCAGTCAGATCGGATGCATTTAGTATAGACAATCGTAGATTATCTGTCGATCCTATATAGATGTGGTATAGGCTATGTGTACAACAGATATTGGTTGAAAAAGCCATCATAGCGCTTAGTGACAAAAGGGTCATACTCCTGACATAACCTCATCTGCTTAGAATAGAGCTTTAATTATGATAGCTGCCTGTAGGCCTTTTTGAGCGATCTTTGTAACAATATTCGATGTAAGAACAAGATTAAGAATTATCCGGCTTCCGAGCTTCTAGAAAAGTGGGGAGGTGGGTCGCTGTAAATAGAACTACAGCGAAGTTAAGCTGAACCACTCCGTACTTTGTATAATGATAAAAACAAATGAATAAAATGACTTTGTAGTTTCCTACTAGTTCTGACCCCTGGGGGCTTATTGGATCATGGAAATTATGATAGGTGGGAGAGAAAGATGGCTGAATTCCAGCTACAGGCCGAACTCTATCTATACCCACAAGGCCGCCAAAACTAAATGTAAAATAAACGACCAGTGTCCACCCACCAAAGACATCAATATCATACAACAAACTGGCTGGTCTCACTTGGGTCTTTTAAAATCATTCTGAATTTGGTGTGACGATTCTAAACTCTCTAATTTTGTTTGTTTGCTAGGATAGTTAAGTCGAAGCGCGGGCGTTGACAACCAATGCCTCGCCATACATGCTCACATCATACCCATTCTCTTCCAAATATGCTTTGAACTTGGCATCCTCTGTCTCTAGCTCTCGCGACATATCTGGGATGAGGAACCAGGCAACCAGACCACCCACCACTGTGAAGGCCGCACCGATCAAGAAAACTGCTTGCTGTCCTTTGGCGGTGGTATCGAAGGAGTTCTGGATTGGGGTGAAGACTTCTGTCCCGATCGACGCCCCGGCTTTGCCAACTGCGGCTGCAAATCCGAGGAAATGACCGCGCAGAGGTGTTGGGAATGACTCCGAAGCACAGAGGAACGTCGAGACACCAGGCCCCATCTCTCCAAGTGCTTGGAAGATTCCATACATGACTATAAAAAGTGGGAAAACACTTTGAATAGGTTGCAGCGCAGCCCCCAGAATAAATCCCCATATAGCCCAGATCATGAACCCTAGGGTCATGGTCTGTTTGCGGCCGATTCGATCCATCAGGATACCACCAAGCAGGCATCCTGGAAGATAAAAACTATTGATGACGGTCTGGAAGTTCCACTGTCAGTTTAAGCAGCTAAGAAATGGGATTATGGTGACTCACTCCGTATCCAATATTCTGAACTGTAGTGTTGTTGGGGTTCAGCTGCTCAATTATGGTGGACGAGAATAGACCAAATGGATATGTGACAAAGTCATAGCAGAACCAGGCCATGGCTAGAAGCATCACACATTAGCCACTACCACTGCACAATTCAACCAAACCGAACGACTCACATGTTCCAAGCATGGGCTTCCAGTAGCGTCGCAGTACCAATCCGTAGGGATATTTCGATTTGATAGCATGTTTTTGGTATTGAGTAGAGTTGACCATCCGAACGCGGAAGAAACAGATTGATAGTGGTAACTGATCCCAGTGTCAGAATTGTTAATTCTCAATGAGCTTTACCACGCAAGGGACTTACCACAATACCCAGACCGAATGTAACGCGCCAGACTCCTTCAGAGTTTTGTTGGCTGTAGCACGCGAGAACAATAAGAGCCACCAGGCCAGCTGCGACAAATCCCTATCATAAAGTTAGCATGATCCTCGTCCACGTTGTGTTAGCACTGACCAGATCAATAGCAAAATCGGTGGTTAGTGCGACCAAAAAGCCACGTCGCTTCCGGAGGTGAGCTGTCTCATCGGCAGCCTCGGTAGCACTGGTGGCACAGACAGGATATTCTCCTCCAGCGCCAAACCCTGCAATGCCTCGTGCAACAATCATCATCCAAAACATTCTTATTGCGGCGTCAGTGATGGATTTCAATCAAAAGTTTTCAGTGTTTGAATAAGCATACCCTAATTGCGATTTTCCATGAGAGGCAGTTGCCAACACCACTCCAATAATAAGAAATACCGTTGCAGCGACAATACCAGTTCGACGACCAATGCGGTCAATCAGAACGCCAAAGAAAAGCATGCCAAATATCTCACCGATGAGATACGAGTTCGATAGGCGCGACTTTATAGTTGAAGACATTCCATCCATGTAGCTGGACCCATCAGTGAATTTGGCCAGAAATATTCTGGAAACAGGGCTGCTCACAGGACTGAGAATAAAGGCTCCATATAGCCAACTATTAAGCAGTTAGAAAGGGAGAAAAACAAGACATTTGAAGATGCAGATCAACACGTACTGATTTGAGCGTTGTATCCATCGCTGAACAAGGCCAATCCGGAAATAGCTACATTGAGCACACCCGAGCGTTTCTTCTCGGGTTCCCGTTGCTCAATATCCCAGTTGGTTTGCGAGACTTGCTCCTTGGGATCTTCCATCTTCATAACGGAGTCACTGGGAGATGTAGCCATATTGACAAGGATGCTGAACAAAAGTTCAATGGGATATGTCAGGGAATTTATTGATATCTATAGAATCTATCTTGAATGGCTCTACACAGAGATTACTCCTAAAAGGACCAATGATAGCGTGGAATAGAGACACGATAGACTCGGTGGGAAGTGCGAGATGTGTCTGTGGGTACGTAGTACTAAATAGAGGTCTAAGCTCCCCGGGGCCGCTTGCTTGTCTTAAAAGTCTACCTACGTACATGAGTACGGGTGACAGAGCTCCACTATTTCGGCAGTTCCATGGTTGGATCTGGCAGTTTCCTAACAAACATGTCTTGGCAAGCCCCACATAGTCTCCTTAGTCTCCTTTCCTGAAGTCAAATGGGGTATCTGATCGCAAAACCTATCGGAGCTTGTCTTTCAGCCATGTGTTGGAACATGGTATCCCGAGAGCCTTAGTCTTCTTGAATACGGCATTATCTGATGATTAAGCCTATCAGAGCTTATTTTTTACTCATGTGCTTGTGCATTTTGCACGGTGGATCTATATTTGTCTTGCTCAAAAAACACTCATCTCGGTGCGAAGTGCGGCACCTTCGGAATTCCATTACAGTAACTTACTTCTCGATCTATCTACAAAATGCGAGCTTCTAAGCCCTCCAGAGTTTCACGATCGCCTTCTTTGTGTATACCTCCTTCAATCTACCGGTAACAGAATGAATAATTTCCATTACTCGCTCTCTGCCGAGCAGCTTCAGAGTTTCCAGGAGTGTGGATACCTGCTGGTTCGCAGTTTCTTCACTTCCGAGGAATCGGAGCTGTTGCGGGAATGGGCGCAGGAAGTTCACGATCTTCCATGCACCCCTGACGTGCCCTGGATGCCCTATCAAGAGGTGAATTCCGAAGGCAAACGCGTGCTGTGTCGTACGGAAAACTTTGCCAACTCGCATGCCGGATTCGATAGTTTCCTCCGAGGTCAGCGTGCAACAAGTGTTCTTGAACAGCTTGCAGGGGAGGAGATGCTTCTTTTCAAAGAAAAGATTAACTACAAGTTGGCAGGAAGTGGTAAGTGATGTCCACCTTATAGCCCCGACTCGATGGCTCATCTACCTTATAGGTGGTTTCGATCCTCATATCGATGCCAATGCCTACACACATGTTAAAAACATCAAGCATTTGACTATTCTTGCGGCAGTCGATGGAATGAATGCAGCCAATGGAGGTCTGGAAGTGGTGAACGGCAGCCACCGCATGGATATTCCTCTCGGTAGCGATCGCTGTATTGCAACGGATTGGGTCGAAAGCAATGTATGGACACCGGCTGAGCTTGAATCAGGTAAGAAACTGAAAATCTCCCAACAGTTTCATCGCAATTTCGTTAATAAGTGTAGGTGATATCTTGATTTTTGGCTCGTACCTGGCCCATCGCAGTGGCGCCAATGTTAGCTCGAAGGATCGCCGTGCAATCTATGCAACGTACAATTGTGCCGCCGAAGGTAATCTGCATGACCAGTACTACTCTGACCGTCAGAAGCTCTGGCCTGCCACACACATGCGGGAAAACGGACAGTCCTATGAGGAAGGTCGTGCGCGATATGCCTTTGGGTCCCCTATGTTAACTGTGGATTCCAAGGTCATCCCGGCTTGATCGGTGCAGGCAAGCTGTATGGTATAGTAGCAAGTAGAAGGTTGATTCCATGTGATCTAGAAATGTTGTAACAAAGATATTGACTAGTCCAAACAAAATCGCTAAAATGTATGTGTGCTATTGAAATAAACTGGTCAGGTCCACACTTCAAATTCATGTGGGGGACCACCGGCATGATGACCGAATATTTTAGTATACCCTTCAATTGGGCCGAACATGTAACGGAAGAGCGTATATAAATGCTCCCTTCCACCTTGCCTCTTTCTAATCTCGTTTTTGTCCACCCAGACCATTGTTCCCTCCAACGTTTCTCCTGTTCAATTAAATTGCATTATGAATCAGCAGTCACCCAAAGAAAAGGCAGAGGCTTTGATCGGTGCTCTAGAAAAGTATGGCCAAGGTGACTACATTGGGGAGTCGATTAGCCAGTTAGAACACTGTCTGCAGGCGGCTCATCAGGCCCAGAAAGCGGGTACGTATTTTTCTTACGATCTCTCACAGTTACTAACATTATTCTAGATGCTCGTGAAGAGTTGGTAATTGCAGCTTTATTACATGACATTGGTCAAATTATCCCTTTGGAATCCACCAAGGAGGCGCGCATGAATCTTCGCGAAAGTACGGAAAATGTCGGCCGGGTCGGCCATGAAGCTATCGGGGCATCATATCTTCGATCTCTTGGATTCAGCGAGGCAGTGTGTCGCTTGGTAAATAGTCATATCGCAGCAAAGCGGTATGTGATCCTCAGCGTGGCTTTTGCGAGCCCAGACTCACCTTTTAGGTACCTGACTGCTACTGACCGAGGATACTACGAATCTCTATCATCTGCCTCGCAGAAATCGCTGGCTTTTCAAGGCGGCCCTTTTCGAGATGCGGACCTCAAAAATTTTGAGGAAGATCCACTTCGAGATGACATGGTCTCGCTTCGACTATGGGATGATGCTGCTAAATTGGACGGAATTGAGGCTATCACACCCCGTGCTGGAGTATACCTGGACATGATAATCGCGCATTTGCTTCGCGAAGGCTGAGGGAGTCATACTGTATTGGTGAAATTCCGCCTTGGATACCTGCTTGCATGTCCGATTTTAGCTAGAACGATAAAACACATGGTTCTTCCAAGTCCACGGGCGTACTGTTCACTGAGTAATCACCGTGTCCGCCTGGGCAGCCTTGGGGCTATGGAATACTTAGTGGGGGGGGCCTAAGCACCATTATAAAGTGGGAGCGGGAAAATCGTAACTGCGCCTTAACATCCGGTGTAATATGTATAGGGCTGCATACAGCGACCTGGTGACTTCATTTAAGGTACTTCAAGGTACTTTATTTGTGGGTAAAAGCAAGTGGGGGGAAAGGTATCACTAGGTACCCGACGTATACAGCTCAGCCTCACTTGGGCGAACTTAAGAGGGGCTATCCACATCAGGCAACGTCATCGAACCTTGGAATTCTCCTCTCGTGATACTCCAACTTTTGCCTGCGTCTTACCTTTTCTCTTTTCCCCATCCAGTTTATTTATCATGGGTGTAGGTCTTCCACATTCCTCTTCCTCTTCCTAGACAATCCCTCAATCTGACCCATCACCTTTAGTTTGCTTCGAAAATCGCCGCAGCGCAGAACAGCGAGAATAGCCAAAGGATGGCTAATAGTGGCTCATACGGAGGTGCCCCTCCGTCAGGATACACTGGGGGTCCTCCTGCAGCCTTGCAGACTGGTGGATCAGTAAGTCATATGTTCATTTCTGCACCTGTTTCTGCTATGACTCGCAGTTCCACGTCATAGGAAAAAAAAAGAAAGTGCTAACGTTCTCAGCAGAGTCAACAGCCCCAATACCAGGCTTATTCAGGATCCCCAGCCCCCCAGGGATCGGTAAGCCATTATTTTCCTTAACTCTTTTTGTTTTTCGTGTTTTTCCCCCACTTCCACGATTGACCCCTCCACGGTCATCATTTTTCTGGAACCATGTCGGCACCTTACCAAGGCTATCCTCCATACGGCGGCTCATCTCAACATCAGAATCCATCATCTCCCTATTCCAGACCTCCGCCATCTACACCCTACCCCGCATCCCAGCAATCTCAACAATCCCAGGGCTATGGCCGCCCGCCTCCGCCCCCACCCCAAGGCCAGCCCTATCCATCCGCTAGCTCGCCCTACCCGGGTCAGCAACCGGGACAGCCTTATGCTTCCCCTAGCTCGCCCTATCCAGGACGACAGCAATACCCTGGACAACAACAATACCCCGGACAGCAACAATACCCCGGACAGCAACAATACCCCGGACAGCAGCCGTCATATGTACAAAAGCCCCTTGCCCCTGCACCACTGCTTGTCTCTGTATTTCGTGTCTGACCTCACGTCGGATTATCTTTGAATGCTTAATGGTTGGAGAAGAATGCTAACGGAAACTAGAACCAGGCACCCCCTTACCCTACTCAGGGAGCTCCGTACCCCGGTGGCCAGGGCCGTCCTGGACCCTCACCTGGACCACCAAGTGGACCACCACCAGGCCAGTATGGCGCACCCGGTGGCGCCCCCCAGTCTGCAGCTCCCCCGGCCACTCAGCAACAGGTCGCAGCTTACCGATCACTTTTGATTTCCACGATTCAAGAGAAGAATATTCAAAGCTTCTACCCTCCGGACCGACTGGATCGGCTTGTTCAGACGCTTGCCGCCGAAGCACCGGGCAAGCTCAACAGGCTGATTCATGAATGGGCCGTGCCCATGGAGGTTGCGACCGATGTCATGAAGCTCGCGCTGTTTGACGTGATTCTCTACGTTGATGACAGTGGATCTATCGAATTCGAAGAGAAGGGACTCCGAAAGGATCAACTCAGACAGATCCTCGGCATCGTAGCTACTGCTGCATCTACTTTCGACCAGGATGGTATTTCTGTCCGATTCATGAACTCCAGTGAGGTTGGCGATGGCATTCGTGACGCAGAGGATGTCAACCGTCTAGTGTCCCGAGTCCGTTTCTCGGGCCTGACTCCCTTGGGCACCAACCTGAAGACCAAGGTCATTGACCCGATGATCGTTCAACCCGCCCGGGCCAACCGCCTCGACAAGCCCGTGCTGGTGATCACCATCACCGACGGACAACCTGCGGGCGAGCCCCATGGTGCCGTGGGTGATGTCATTCGCTACGCAGTGGAGGAGACCTCGCGGACCCGTTATGGCCCCGGCTCCGTATCTTTCCAGTTCTCGCAGGTGGGAACGGATCAGCGGGCTCGCGACTTCTTGGGCTCTCTGGACGAGGACCCTCACATTGGCCACCTGATCGACTGCACCTCCAGTAAGTTCCACGTGGAATTCATAGTGGATCTAGCTAACATGGCGTTCTAGACTTCGAGGTTGAGCAGGATGAGATGTCCCGTGCTAACCCACCCGTGCACCTCACTCGCGAGCTTTGGGTGAGTGATCCTTTCTGCTGATCATTGCATAGTATTGAACTGACTCCCGATGTAGTGTGCCAAACTGATGCTCGGTGCTATTGATTCCTCCTATGATACGAAGGATGAGCGAGACAACGAACGTCGTAATGCACCTCCACCTGCATCGGTCAGCCAGTACGGGGGAGGAGGAGGCTACGGTCAACCTCCGCCACCCCAGGGCCAAGCTCAGCCTCCGTATGGTCCGCCCCCTGGTGCCCCACCGACTTCGTACGGTTCCCAATCCGGCTATCCACCACAGGGTGGTCAATACCAACAGCAATCCCCCCAGCAGCCACCCTACCAGGGATCGCGGGGCTATGGCCAACAGCAACAGCAGCCACATGGGTATGGGTCGCAGCCTGGATCTGGCTATCAGTATGGTGGACAGCCACGCTATTGATAGAGTGTGACGTCATCAGGCTTCCAAGTTTCCATTTGTTTTTTTTGCCTGGGGGCTTGAAGGGATGGTTGTGGTTGGTCTCACTTTACTCCACGTAGTGTCCATGAATCACGAACGCTTTGTACCCAACTTGAACTTGAATATTATTATCTTTTAAACTGGAGGCCTTCCCAGGCTGACATGTATACCTGCATCTCTTGTGAATAGGCCTGCTAAGGCTACACTGCAACGAATCAGCCCGAGTTCAAGGCGTCAACAATTGTGAGACTCTTATTTGTAGAAACATTTGGATATACAAAAGCGTCGTACATGACCTACAAAATGATACATGTTAGCGAAAAGGGAAATAAGTCAGTGCGGAGTACTATGTACAACATCTGTTGTACCTCCAGGTTTTCCATTTTCCTCTGCAATAGGGCTGCAGGGTCTAAGGAATGTGAGGTTGGCCAATAGCAAAGTATGCAGTTCTGGATCCAGCGGGCCCTTCGCCCCAATGCAGCGAGGAATCATCGCATTTGATTGGTCGAATCTCAATTTAAACCTGGATGGGGCTGTGCCTGAGCGTAAGCGTGGGATTATTGTATGGTTGCATCTTACGCGTTGCCTAGAACTTTACCATGAACGGGTTTTTTGCCATTGGACGTTTTAGACGGCGATTTTTCTAATGTCCACTGAACTCATGTCTGCCTATCAGAATCTGTCTGCCTATGATTTTGTCCAAAGTAGATTGAGTGTAAGCCAGTTTGGAACACTAGGCCGTTTTGGGTTGACCATTTTCCTCCAAACTTGGTCTTGGCCTTGGCTACTCCTGGTATCTGGTTTTTTTACTCTTTTAGTCTTTTAGTCTCTTAGTCTCTTGGCCTCTCTTTTTTTTCTTCTATAGGACACTACCATTGCGCCCTTCCCTTCTATCCTTGCGTCCGAAGGGAGTACTCTCGTTTGCTCAACCCTACACCTTCGTTCTACAGGGGAACTCGTCTCCCCCGCTAAAAGAACAGCAGAAGAATGACTGTCTGATCAGTGCATTCAATCGAATATTGAAATTGACAATTCATTATTGAGGAGGGAAAGCCAGCAGAGGAAGGATCCAACAATCTCGGAGGAAAAAGAAAAAAAAGTACCGAGATCGTCGGGGCCTGTCCCGCGCATTCGTGCCAGGAATTCGGCTGCCGTCATGTCCAACGACAAACCAACAGAACCTACAGAGGGCACCCAACCCGAGCAGAATGATGCCCTCCGACGCCCATCTCTTGTGCCATCACGAACCCCCTCCGACTCCGGGCGGCGCATCTCCTCCCAACATGTGCGCTTTTCAACCGATCTCGATCGCGAGTCGGCCGAGGAACAACGACAGACAAACTGGGACCGACGCCCCAATTCCCGCGGCCTAACGGTCGATACGGCGCTGGCGCCTCCATCTGTTCGACCTGCTCCCTCGCCCACCTCCCCGCTCTCGCCACCCAGTGCGACCCAAAATGCGACCCTCTCCCCCGTTTCCCCATCGAGTCCTGAGTCCGCCGGTCGGTCTCGGTCGCGAAATCGTGGATACTCGCTCCGTCGCAGCATATTTAATAAGGCCATCATTTCGACGGAGAAGGATGATCTCGCCCTGGCTGAGCTGGGGGAGGTCAAGGAACCCTCGTCTGATGTGACTCCCGCCCAGGCCCCGGCTGCTGAGACGACCACTGCCCCCGATGAGAAGCATTCTCTAAGTGTCGCGCCAACGGTGACGCTCGGCTCAACCCATAACGAGAATGCTTCCCCTTATGTCTCCTCTGACTCTTCGGAGAAGGGTCTCAAGGAGCAGTTTTCCGTGTCTGTGGCTCAGGAGAAGTGGCTACAGAAAAAGGCGACTACTGCAGTGGCTGTCGCGCGCGTCCAGGCTGCTATGACGTCTATCCAGAAATTTATTCTGCGCATCAAGGATATCCCACCTACTCAGGATGGGCGGCATATTGACTTGAATCCGTCTATGGTAGGTTCCATGATTGATGAGCGCACCGGAAAGCCTTATATTGGCAACTTCATTCGTTCGAGCCGTTACAGTCTCTGGAGTTTCTTCCCCCGCCAATTCGTCGCCCAATTCACCAAAGTCGCCAACTTCTACTTCTTGATTGTCGCCATCCTGCAGATGATCCCTGGCTTGAGTACCACTGGAACGTACACCACCATCGTCCCGCTTTTGATCTTCGTTGGTATCTCGATGGGCAAGGAAGGATTTGATGATTGGCGTCGCTATCGTTTGGACAAGGAAGAGAACAATCGGGATGCTTGGGTGCTCCGCCCAGGCCACGGGACGATTCAGGACGGCGCCTCTATGATAAGCAACGCTCAAGATTGGGAGCGAATCAAGTGTGAGGAGATTCGTGTCGGAGACGTCATTAAACTTGAGCGCGACCAACCGATTCCCGCTGATATTGCTCTCCTCCACGCCAACGGACCCAACGGCGTCGCCTACATTGAGACCATGGCTCTGGACGGTGAGACGAATTTGAAAAATAAGCAGCCTTGCCAGCCCGTGTCCAAGGTGTGCTCGACTGTGGAGGACATCAGCTGCAACTCCTTGCACTTCGTCGTTGAGGACCCCAACTTGGATCTCTATAAGTTCGACGGTCATGTTACCGTTAATGGCCAGGAGAAACTGCCCTTGACCAACAACGAGATCGTTTACCGTGGTAGCATCCTTCGCAACACTGACCGTGCTCTGGGTATGGTGATCTATACTGGCGAGGAGTGCAAGATCCGCATGAATGCCAACAAGAACCCGCGTATCAAGAGACCCGCTCTCCAGGACAAGGTCAACCGCGTGGTCATGTTGATCGTGGTGTTAGTTGTTATCCTAGCCGTTGTCTGCACCGTGGCCTACAAGTTCTGGTCTCGCGATGTGGAGCAACATTCTTGGTATCTTGAAGATGCTAGTGTCTCCTACGGCCCGATCTTCACTTCGTTCTTAATCATGTTTAACACCATGATTCCCATCTCTCTGTACGTGAGTATGGAAATCGTTAAAGTTGCCCAGATCCTACTCTTGAACGATATCGACATGTATGATCCCGAAACAGACACCCCGCTCGAGGCGCGCACATCCACCATCAACGAGGAGCTCGGTCAAGTCAGCTACATCTTCTCGGACAAGACCGGTACCCTGACAAATAACTCCATGCGCTTCCGTAAAATGAGCGTGGCTGGAACTGCGTGGTTGCACGACGCTGACCTCCAAGAGGAGGCTGCCCGTGCAGGTGACCACACCAAGTTGATCCACAAGAAGCGCAGCGCAAAGGGGAAGAAGGCAATGGGCCGCAAGTCCAATGTTTCCGAGGCTCAGATGCCCCGTCCATCGAATGTTTCTGGGCCTGTTGATGGTCTCCGTCAGTTTGGCCGCTCGGCTACTACATACCGCACCGAAGAGATGCTCGAATATATTCAGCGCAAGCCGTACACCATCTTTGCCAGAAAGGCAAGACTTTTCATTCTGTCTATGGCCTTGTGTCATACTTGTATTCCCGAAGAAGACGCAAACGGAAACACCACTTTCCAGGCTGCCTCCCCAGATGAGTTAGCTCTTGTTCTTGCAGCGCAAGAACTCGGATATCTCGTCGTGGATCGCCAATCAAACACGTTGACTATCCGCACACAACCGAACGGACCGGACGAAGCCACCAGCGACGAAGTGTACGAGATCATGGACGTAATTGAATTCTCGAGCGCGCGAAAGCGCATGTCCGTCGTTGTCCGCATGCCCGACCAGCGCATTTGCCTATTCTGCAAGGGTGCCGACACCACGTTGATGCGTCTCTTGAAGCAAGCCGATTTAGCACGTGAGAAGGCGAATGAGATCGAGCGCCGTGCAAGCAGGCGCAAGAATGCCGAAGCGAACCAGGTCATCAGACGTAACAGCGAGCACCAAAGCCGGAAGAACAGTGTTGTTCGGAGCAGTATGACCCGGCCTAGCTTTAGTCGTCGACGTTCGTCGATTACCGGCCAACAGGGTTCGGCTCTTCGCGCCAGTATCGATGTATGGCTGCGCGATAGGGAGACGGATGGTGGTATGCGGAACAGAGAGGCTGATAGTGAGTACTACAGCCCTCGGCCTTCGGCGCAGATTGGCAGACCCTCGGCCGCGATCTCAGATTCTGGAAGCTCTACGAATGGCGACGGCGACGACGACGAAGATCTTGTGGAGGAGGCACTGGTTGTTAATGAGGCGGCTATTTTCGAGCGCTGCTTCCAGCATCTGAATGACTTCGCTACCGACGGCCTGCGGACTTTGTTGTATGGCCACCGGTTCTTGGATGAAGCGACCTACACCAACTGGAAAACTGCCTACAATGAGGCTTGCACCAGCCTCGTTGATCGACAGCAGAAGATTGAGGACGCTGGTGAGCAGATTGAGCAGCAGCTGGAGCTTACTGGCGCCACTGCTATCGAGGATAAGCTGCAAAAGGGAGTGCCGGAGGCTATTGACAAACTGCGACGTGCCAATATCAAGATGTGGATGTTGACTGGTGATAAGCGGGAGACTGCTATCAATGTCGGCCACTCGTGTCGTCTTGTCAAGGAGTACTCGACACTGACTATCTTGGATCAAGAGAATGGCGACGTTGAGCAAACGATCGCAGATCTTATTGAGGAGATTACCTGTGGCCGTGTGGCACATTCCGTGGTTGTGGTTGATGGCCAGACACTTTCGTTGATCGAAGCGAATGACGTGGTGCGTAAACAGTTCTTCCAACTGGCTGTCAAGGCAGACTCGGTCATCTGTTGCCGAGCGAGCCCGAAGCAAAAAGCGTTCTTGGTGAGATCGATCCGCAAACAGCTCACCGACGCAATAACGCTCGCCATTGGAGACGGCGCCAACGATATCGCCATGATCCAGGAGGCCCATGTGGGTATCGGAATCACTGGAAAGGAGGGCTTGCAGGCAGCACGTATCTCGGACTACTCGATCGCGCAATTCCGTTTCCTTCTCAAGCTGCTTCTGGTGCACGGCCGGTGGAACTACATGCGTGCTTGCAAGTATACACTCGGCACGTTTTGGAAGGAAATGTTGTTCTACCTGACTCAAGCGCTGTACCAGCGCTGGAACGGCTACACTGGCACTAGTTTGTACGAGCCATGGAGTCTGAGTATGTTCAACACGCTGTTCACCTCGCTCGCTGTCATCTTCCTGGGTATCTTCACCAAAGACCTCTCGGCATCAACACTTCTTGCCGTGCCGGAGCTCTACACCAAGGGTCAAAGACATGGCGGCTTCAATATCCGGCTCTACTTGGGCTGGTCATTCATGGCGACCTGCGAAGCAGTCATAATTTTCTTCACGATGTGGAGTCTCTTCGGCCTCGCAAAAATCAACCCCAGCGACAACGACATCTTCTCCCTGGGTCTTCTCACCTTCTCCGCGTGCATCATCGTCATCAACGTCAAACTCCAAGCCCTGGAAGTCCACAACAAAACCTACATGTCGCTAATCGTAATAATAATCTCCGTCGGCGGATGGTTCATGTGGGACTTAATCCTCGACCGCGAATACACAATGTCCTCCGGCAAAGGCATCTACTTCCTCCCCTCCAACTTCATCCACCATGCCGGCCATAACCTCCTCTTCTGGACCGTCCTCCTTCTCTCCGTCTCAGCGGTGCTCCTCTTCGAATTCACCGTCTCAACCCTCCGAGCCCTCTTCTTCCCCACAGACGTCGACCTCTTTCAAGAATACGAACAAGACCTCGACATCCGCAAGCGCTTCGAAGAAGCAGCTGCCTCGGAACTCCAGCAGGGCTGGGACCATGGCACCAAGAGATCAAGCTTCGAGATCGCCCGCGATAACGCTGAGAAGGCTGAGATGGATGCCCGGGAACGCCAGGTCCGCGAGCTGCTCGCCCGCCCCCGTGTGATGGACTCCAAGCCTAGTGCCAATGAAATTGAGCTCGATGGGTTAACCACCGCCAGCGCCACGGCTAGTCATAGCAGCAGCACGCCGAGTCGCAATGCCGAGACGGGCCGTGGTCGTCAGTCTGGCTTCCTCAGCCCCGAAGATGCTAATGCGCGTCGGCGCTCTGTTGAAATCCAAGATCTCTTTAGTAGGGGCTATGGTGCTGTGCGCAAGGGCCAGCTCAAATGATTCAAGATTGAAGATTGAATATTCGATTTTTATGATTGGACGGACTATTTTCTTTCTTTTCTTTTTTCCCTTCCGCTGTTATTTTTTTTTCGTCCACCATCTTTCTCTCATAGCGATTGCATTTGCGAATCCCGTCCATTCACTTATCATACGATGCCCGAGGGCATCGAAAGGCGTTGTTTGACTTTTGACTTTTGATTTTGGGTTCCTGTCCACACTTTCGTGGTCTCTTTCCTTTTTATTCGCTGTTCGGTCTGTTGCACAGTCGACCGTCGGTTCCCAAGATACCCTGACTCTCATCGTTGGCAGTCTGGATTTTCGCGTTAGATATCGGGTTCTAGTTGCATACGTGTGATTCCCCCCTTTTTCTTGCGGATGAGGTGCAGTACATATTTTTTACCTCATCGAGTTATTTTTAATATTGAGATTTGACAGCGGTTATTTTAGTCATCTCGTATGTTTTATTGTAGTCTATTGCTGGATCAAGGAAGTGGCTGCTACAAAGGCCATACCCGAACAGAGTATAGAGCTGAAGGAGAGCAACTTATATGTCACGCATTTATCAACTACCGAGCTCGACTACGTTGTTGCTTTTTTGTAGTCTCTCTGAACTATTTTTCGAATTGTTTCCAAATGTCTTCCTTCTCTGATCCTCTTTTTATACTCTCTTTATATGTCTAGCCAGCTCGCTATATACACCACACTGTTCTCGTCAACTGTTATACTCTGCCGCTGTGGTCTCATATCCAAGCGACCGAAGTCCTTTCTGATCTTGTATCCTCAATCTCATCTTCTGGGTCATCTAGCATGGGCTGGAAAACAATTTCCCCATGATCCCATGATCCCTGACCCTTCCTCCAAATCACCGGAACCCTACCAAGATCCTTACATTTTACCTGCTCAACATATTCAGCAACGCCCTTCCCGCCCCTAGACGCACCCAGAATCAATGCTCGATTATCCTGATAGTCGAAAGGCGGAAGATCCTTCCACCATCGCATCCGAATGCCCTCCCCGATGACCAGAAGTGCAATCAAACCTGTGATCATCGCACTGGTAATAATATAGGCCTGCGATCCGACCCGCAGAGCAGAGACTTGGACCACTACGGGTGTGGATTTCTCGAATTCACCAACCACCAATTGAGCCGAGGCATATGCAACTAGCATATCGTCGACCAAGGATGTAACTGCGTTCTCCATTCCCTTCTTCACGATCTGCGTCTCTGATATATTCTCACCGGTGACAGAAGTGCGATAATCACTAATGCTGGCATTGAAGGCGTCGCCGAGCGTCGAGCGATAGAAACTCGTTAGATCATTGGAGATGAGTTCGAGTTGTCGCATGACAATGTGGGTTATGTTGTGATGGGGGTCGATATCAAGGACCGGGCCCACTGATGTTTCAGACGCATTGATTTTGTTAACGCTGATGTTCCGTCCTAGGATATCGACCGAGACGTTGAACATTGCCGGCTTGAATGTGACGGCACATTGGATCTGATTCAAATTATTGTAGTAACTCCCTGCGACGATGGCCATGTAACGCTTGGCACTGTACTCGGTTGGTTGCGCCGCCACTCCCACCGCAACGATTGGTTCTTCGCTGCGACCAATGTAGACTGAGTATTCGGGTGCGCTGAGGTTGCTGTCGGGAAGGAACCCGCGAACTGCGTAGAGAGCGGTTTGTGGAAGGAGTTGAAATACAAACATCGAGCTGGTATTGTATATGCAGTCGACTGACGCGTCGAGGCCGGTTTCGTTAAAGGTATAGTTCCTCGCGTGGGGTATGGCGACGAGACTATCGTCGGAGAGACCGGCACTTGCGCCAACCCCGTAAGACCGGCCGTGATAATTGTATCGGGTGTTGTCTAGTTTGGGGTGGTTGCGAATGCCGCCGTTGATTGGGGAGGCGGAGTTCACGGAGGATAGAAGTGAGCCCAGTAAGGCCACGCCCACTGAGTACGTGAAGTAGCCCTTTGTCTCGCGAATTGATAACCCAGTCTTGTCGATCTCCGCAGGGTATTCTTTGATTAAACTTATGTTGGTCCAATCTGGAACGAGTAGGGAGAAGGGTTGGGTGCCGATAGTATCTGCGGGTGTCAAAGCACCAGTCCATAATGCTGATATGACAGCGGACACATTGCCGAAAAGCACGGTAATGACAATCATCCAGAAAGGTAGAGAGAAGTTGTTTGTGGGAGTTGATAGTGATGACCAGAACCCAAGTACATTCAGAGAGACTGGACTTTGTGTAAATCGAATGCGAGTTGTCAAGTTGATTAGGCGACAGAGTGCGAAGACCTCGATGGCTGCTAGGATAGCACCGAAAATCTGGACTGCTGTCTGGACAGATGTTCGATTTGTATTCACAAACACATATAAATGGTCTGGAAGATGCCAGCTAGAGGCATCGCTATATACCAGAAGAATGCTCAGTGTTAAAGGGACAATGAGTAGGGCAAATAGAAGATGCTCAATCCATGAGTTGGATGGTGGTTGGTTCTCATGGTCTTCGGTGCTTTTTGATGAGACAAACAAGGGTTTGGGCTCATTGAAGGGCTTGCTCCGTCGCATTATCCAAAGAGGGCCTCAGATAGAGGTATATTAAAGTGGTATTATAATAGTAAAAGAAGCAAGAGCGCTCAGGTTTTGACAAGACAGAGATGCATTGGGTATTTAGAGTCAGTCCGACTGAGAAGCAGCGTGTCAGACAACGCGCTAGGGGGTTTATAACGCATTGATCTATCAAATCACAGCACGTTCAGATCTGCGTGGCTGATTCTCAAGCACCGGAGCCTCTTAGGGTCTCAAATTAAATGGGGGAGTTCTCGAGAGATAGAGCCGAAAACGATCGAGCCTCGCCTATTAAAAGTAGAGTATCCTAAAAATAGGATTCGTTATTGCTAGGTGCATATGATAAAACGAGACGAAAATTTCCATATGCTAGCACCTTTTTGAGATATGGCGGCTAATGAAGGGCATCTCTATGTCCTTGTCCCTTCATTGGTGGCGCACCCTCCCGTGACCCATGAGGCCAGTGCCTTGCCGCCACGCTAGTCAACCCCAGCGCGTAGGGAAAATACACAGTGCGAGAAATTCCAAGAAAGACTTGATGATATGCACATGTCTCGATGAAGTAGGAAGTATGATATTTGTTGAGGCCAGGTTGGTCGACGGCGGGAATACTATTCGTTAGAGGCCTGACAAACAAGGCCACAACAACCCTAGAGCTTCATCACATAGGAGGATTGCAGTGTAAGACACGATATCAGTGGATTAAATGCCATCTCGAACTAAATAAGAATAAGAAAATTGACAATCATTAAGTGCCGATGGAAACCGTCACGTGGCATTATCCCCAACCCTTCATTTTGCCGTTGACCCCATTCTCCTTTCTCCTGCATCATTATAGGTCGTATTTCGCGGGAAATACATTTCTTCAACTTCCTTACCAGCCAGCGAGAGAGGATATGACCCTGGGAGGTTTGTGAAACATGCACCGAGAAAAAGCGGCTCTGACGATAACCAGGCCCGGCTTGTATAACATGCCGTGAAAAGTGTCGCAAATGCGACCGGACAAAACCCGTTTGTCAAAGATGCGTTACCAAAGGCCTTGAGTGCAAAGGATACCCGGAAAAATTTCGCTTTGCAGGGTTAGCAACCCGGGGCAAGTGGAAGAACAGGGTGATCCCTGCCGTGAGCCGTGACCATCCTGTCCCGACTCAACCGGGCAGCGACACCGATCATGCAGATTCTGGCCATGGAGAGTTTGGTCACCAGCACCCAGGTGCTTTGACCTCATATGAAAATCAAAATAGTGAAACATCACTTCCAATTCTCGACTACCCTCGGCCACAGCCAGAGGGGCGAGGCGTGGAGTTGGACGATTTATTAATGCTGGAACGGACGGAACGGTTGTTGACGCATTGTGTGTCGATTTTACCCTCAGTATCCAATAACACTTGACTGACTGCTGGATATTTAGATGACCAGGTCATATGTCCACATCAAATCGCGCTTCCAGCTGCTGGCGCGGACAACCCATATCAAGTTTATGTTTTGCCGCTAGCATACGAACAATTAGGCCTGCTGTATGCAGTTCTAGGTCTTACCGCATGTCACATGGGAATAAACAAGGAAGATGTATATTTACGAGAAACACTAGCCGTTGAATATCGAGTCAGAGCTATACGCTGTCTTGGAGAAACTCTCCGAAACGGGATTTCTGGCGAGCTGGATGAAAATGAACGCGATGGAATTTTCGTTACTATTCAGATACTGTTACTCCAGGATGTGAGTTGACAATCTTGCGTTTTTATGTCCGATCTCGACACAGGAACTAATAGTTGAATGTGAATGAAGATTTTCGAATCGGGTATCTCCACCCACGGAGTTCATATTACAGGTGCCTTATCGATTTGCAACCAGTTGCGTTTGTGTGACACCCTGTCCAAAGAGGATGAAAGGACGATATTCTTCCTAGGAAATCTAGCATGGCAAGTCCTCTCACCAGATTTCCAGTTTTTCAATCCCAATCCTGACGCATATTCTACCAGGCTGGACATCATCCGTTCACTTGCAGATCCACAGCGACTATGCTTTTCTCCCGAGCTTCGTGAAGCCGTAGCCACTTTAAGCGACTTGAAATTTGAGCGTGTCAACGGCTGCCCACGCGAGATGTTCCTGATAATGGGCAACGTCATGGAACATGCCAAAGCCCATGCGACAGGCAAGATAGAAACACCAGAATACCAGCGCCTCCTTAATTCTTGCCGGTATGAGTTCTACTCATGGCGTTTGAAGGCTGACGGCTATCCCAACGACGATCCACGCTGGCCTGCAGTTGCCGAGGCATTCCGTCACGCATGCATACTGCATACATCTCGCTTGTTGGATGTAACCCAGCCAGCTGAAGCACCAATAATACAAAACTCGGTGACGGCAATCCTGGACTCCCTAGCGGAAATCCCTGCAGACTGCTGTCTAATCGAGTTGGTGGTCATGCCCCTCTTTATGGCCGGGGCTGATGCTTTGTCCCCGTATGCTCGGCATTATGTCCTCCTGCGATTCGACCATATTCGGGCTCACAGTGGGGTGGGTAACCATATGTCGATTTCCCTACTCAAATCTGTTTGGGATGGTCGAAGTAGACAGGCGAAACACGACAGCAGCAATATTCCATGGGTCTGGTTTGTGAGTTACCTGCTCTATGGGATATTTACTTGATCTTGGCTGACTTCTGTAGACTCGAGACTCAAGATCGGAGCGGCAACATGACTATCTTATTATATGAAGACATCGAGTATTTTTGTCCGTTTAATTTTGTGATTTCTTGAGGGGCCGAAATTATTGATTTGGTGTAGCTATTCAACATTTTCAATGGCCGCCAGTGAATGACAGCAACAGCTTGAAGACGCAGCTTTTAATCCAAGTCACGAAGCATCGGGGCGAACTCATCGAATATTTGGCGACGCTTTTCGGCCAGATCCTGAAATATTTCGGTCGGTCCAACGCTCCCACCAAGAATCTCATCACTTCCCATTTCCAATGCTTGGTAGGCATCTTCGGCATACTCCTCAACCGGCATGCCCATACCTCGTCCTTTCTCAATGCCCATATAATCGTGTAGTTCGGCTGTGTGAAACGTGATGATAAGTACAGTTCTTCATTCTCCATTCTCCATTCCACTTTCGGGGGGATGTGATTCAATCGAGATATCCACTTACTCGACACAAGAGGTGGGGCCAATTCGATCACTTTAACATTTGATTCCCTCAGCTGATCTCGCAGGCAGTATACAAAAGCGTTCAACGCAGCTTTGGCGGCCGAATAGGCAGGGATTCTCGGCGCAGGCACCAAAGCTAGAAGCGATGTTGTACTATCCAGAGCAGATTAGAATGTCTATCAATAGGACTTGTTTAAGAGATCGTGTACTAACAATATAAAGCTTGTTGGAGTCGGACTAGACAGCAAGAAGGGAATGAATGCCTGGGTCAGTGCAACGTAGCTGATGAAATTGACGTCCATCTCTGCTCTGAAATCACTCAAATCCCCATCTTTAGGGTCGGTCAACTTGTATTTCCGTTGGATTCCCGGATTGAGAAAAACACAGTCGATATCTGGATGTTGAGCGGTTGCGCTGTTTTCAAATTTGTGTTAGAAACTTCTAAGTTCCCCGGATATCATATCTCGAGGTGTTCGCCAACTGACTCTGCGGCGAATTGGGGAGCCCCGTCGATGTCGCTAACATCATATTTCATCGCAGAGGCTTTTCCCTCGCCGTGTTTTTCAACGAACTCGTCAAGACGCTGTTTCCGCCGTCCTACGGCAGTCACTTTGACCCCAGACTGGATCAGACGATCGGCCATCGCTCTACCGATTCCGGAGGTAGCTCCAACGAGCAAAACGTGCTTGTATGGGGATACCATCTTGAGATGAGATCCGATTGACCCAGACAGACTTATTCAAGGAATGGAGTGTTGGATCTGAGTTGATGGGCGGTGATTAGAACTCATCTTGACTGTTGGACTCATCAAGCGGTGTGTATATATGCAGGTTGAGAGAACCCCGCAGTATTTAAGTACATAAAGTCTTCCAAGTTGTCTCAGAGAATCGCGGACGTGATATGCGCTAGTAGTTGAACTAGTGCAGCTGCTTTTATAGAAATGAGTCAAAATAGTAGGAGGGCAACGGCCGATATTACGTGGATTTTGTGATTAGAATATAGCATCAAATGTTGTACTTGGGTTTGCTTCGTCAACTACCAACGTATCAAACGTTAAGGTGCATTTGAATCAAGCAATACCAACATCTTTAACCCGAGAAGTGCTACCCACTTTACCATTGTCCTCTCTTGATGCCACAGAGGTATCTCCCTCTACAGACGATGACTCGAGGGGGTCAATAGCCGAGAGAGCCGCCTTTGCCTTTGCTGCTTTTTTCTTATCGTGCCACAAGAGGAATTGAACAGTTGCAGTTCCCAAGACTGGAAATTTATTGTCAGTGGGAAACACGACTCAGACGGAGGAATGACTTCTTACTGAGCAATATTTGGAGTACGATTGACCAAGTATATCCCTTGGGAGCTCGAGGGAATGCTGTAGTTTTCCACACGAAGTTGGGGGCCTTTGTTCAAGCTGGTTAGGATTGTCTTAGAGGCAGGGGAACAGTAGAAGATACTCACGACAGCTTGTACAACATAAGCAAGGTCATTCGCCATCGCGACAAGCAGCGCTCGCTTTTCCGTGTCATCGGAGCAGATCTCATTGATCCAACTCAGGATTAAAGGACCGGCGCCCATCTTAAGGGAGTATTAATATTTGACGATTGTACACTTCACGAAATGGCAGACTTACTCCAATGTTACTCAACCAATAAACGGCCATACGGCCCTTGAGATTTGTGTAAAATGGCAACTTCATCATTAAGACGGTGAACAGGAGCTGTGCAGTAGTGGTAATCGTTAGCTGGCATATCATAACAATCATTTAACTGATATAAGGCTCTCTTGACTTACAGTAATAACGGCGCCGATGTAAATGAATGGCCAGCGAGCGCCACGACATGGCCCATCGGACAACCAGCCCCAAATCAATCCCATGACGATGAGAACAGCGGTCGTCGGAAGAGGTACTTATACGGGAGTTAGTTATTTCTGATCAGATGAAGAACCCGAAGTCGAACTCACAGTTATTGATCTGTGAGATAGTGTAAGTAGTCCCGGGGAGAGGAGGAGGGTGGGCATTGAAACTCTTCAGCCAATATCCCATAGCAGGTTGAGGGATGCCATTGTTCCAAAGGATGTATAGCAATGCTGTGGGGCATTAGTATAGTTTCATGACAAAACAGGCATAGAGTACGACTCACGAAGAAGATAAGTATGCCAACTCAACAGGATTGCTTTCGCCTTTGCCATAGTCCAAGGCTTCTTGCCAACACGTCCAATATTCTCCATTCTCTTAATTGACAGAAGATGCTCCTCTTCTGTTGTCCACCATGTCTTCTTACCACTTTGCGGTAGATTAGGGAAGAATACGTAACCAGCGAGCGCAAGAGGTAGCGTAATGATACCATCAATAATAAAAAGCCAGCGCCCTGTTCGCATCTGTCAGTGATTCTGTTCTTTGCTTTCATTTGATTTGAGGCGAAGGAGTGGGATTCTCGAATCCGAACGCCCGGAGAGGGAAAATTGAGAAGGATTGCAGTCACATACATCCAGCGTAACCATGTGTCCCATTCAGGTTTGTATATGCGGCGGCTTGGAGGAAACCGCTGAACAAAGTGCCGACTGAACCGGCGAGCCAGAAGATCATAGCCCGCTTTCCGATTTCTCGTGGTGTGTACCATGATCCTAGTAAGTAATGGATGCCGGGGTAAAATCCTGATCTATAGCGGGGTTAGTAATTGGCCACAAATTGTACATAGCATATTAGGTTTTTGACATACTCAAAAAATCCAACAAGGAAGCGCAAAGCGTACAGAGCCTTGTACGATTTGACACTAGATGTACAAATAGTTGCGAGTCCCCATCCTACCTCCAGCGTGGGGATGACCCATCGAGGCGAGATTCTGGTTAACAACAAGTTGGACGGAATTTGGCCAATAACATATCCCACAGTCCAGATAGACGTGCCTGTAACAGTCGTTGTTAGCAAGTGCTGGAAAGCTT
This sequence comes from Penicillium expansum, assembly GCF_000769745.1. Taxonomy (NCBI): domain Eukaryota; kingdom Fungi; phylum Ascomycota; class Eurotiomycetes; order Eurotiales; family Aspergillaceae; genus Penicillium; species Penicillium expansum. The sequence goes on from NW_015971429.1 coordinate 223,392, forward strand.
CTCGGCTTGTTTCACAAGGAAGGATAGAAAAAAGCGGTTTAGGCGAGAGTCAAAGCACATACTAGTCACTAGTTGATTGCCAAACATCTCGAGATCCTCTTCCATGCCACTGAGAAATGCATTGTTGACATTCGATTGGTCGATATTCTTCAAAAAATAACCAATAGATGCGAACGTGAGAACAAAAGCATCTACTTTAAAAAGCATCCAGCGCTGATCCGGTGGAAGGTCCCATGTATCCCACACATAACTTTTCCATGATCTGACAGGATTTACATAGTTTGTCTGGGTGTCGTTGTTCTGGTTCTCCGCATCTATGCTGTGTACCGAAGCGGCCGTCACTCGTTGAGAATCACCCGCGGTTCCCATCGTGCTCTGGAATTTGGCGCTGGAATACCCAGTGCGCAGATCGATAAATTTATAATACCTCTTGGTGGGGTTCAACCCCGGAAACTCTACATATTTTATACAACTAGCGAAATATGTCCTCAGCGGACCTTTTAATCGCGTCACTGAGAGATCTTGCAATCATTCCGCTGTGGAATGCGGCCGTTGAGGAGATAGATAGTCATTAAGCCCGATAGGAAGGTTAATTACGTCCTATAGGTTTATCTTGCGGGTCTCCAGTATACAAACATGGCGAGTCTTCGGTGTAATCTTGCGCAATACTCACGCAATTTGCTTTAAATCTGCAAGCTTTCACTTAAAAGGATGTACCCGTCTGGCCAGTGCTAAGCCTATCTCAAGGCTAAGAAAAGAATCAGATCATTTTTGCTGACAAAACTAGGCTTTTGTTGCCCGTGGACGGTTACGTGCTAAGACGCAATCCCTTGGTATCTTACGTGCTACCAACATCTATTCGAATAAAACATCCGACTATTAAAAGGACAATACCTCTGTTCTTCTAGTTCTCGATATAAACAGATTTTGGCAAAAAGAGGGTATCTAATTTTTGGAAGTCATCGGTATGTCTGTCTCTCGAGACAAATATGCGAGATCAACCTGATCTTCAACGCGGGCGTTGATGCAGATTACTCAAACCTCAGCATAATTATTTCAGCCTACGATCAAATACCAATGTCTAAATAGCTAAGTAACAAATCTATGAGCCTCTTTGCATTTGCCCACCCTATGTCTCATGGATTACTCCGTTCCTCGAAAAGCAATGGATTCACGGGCCAGGGGTACATTCATGTGGAGACGAACCAGCCACTCTGTCGGGACAAGGGCGTGAAATACTCACCTTAATTGCACTACCCACCAACCCCTTTCTCACTGCTATGAGGTTAATAGATCCGATGGCCCAATTGGTCTCAACTCTTCGGCGCACCCATGCACGTGGATCTTACGTGGAACCCCAGGAATGGCTGTACGGTGGTCTCAAATATTAAGATATCATCAGGACATGGCTGGCAGAAGGCATTGTTGTGATGGTTTTCCGACATATTGCATCGGAATTGTCACCTGGAAAGTCTTTACTCTACAGCATATGTACCGGATAACCTTTCCCTTTCCGTTTTAGTGCTCACCCCTTGCCGCTTTTTGATCACTGAGTAAAACTGAGCACGGCCCTAACTGATCACGGGCCATTACATAATCAACCGATCTGCTCACTGAGCATCACCTGATCATCATCTGAGCTAAGCTTCTCCAAAACCCAACTTGTGGACGGCTTAGCCCGCTTTTAGCCCTATACCTCACTAAAACCGGGGTCGCAATTTGAACGCTAAGGAGGGTCCTAAAATTGGACTCTCGACCCTTTTAAGGGTCACTGCTAGGACTATTTATAGATACGGTGGAAGGATTAAAGACCTACCTAGGTATGAATTGGGGGTGCTTAGACACTGGAGGATGACAACCAGAATTTTGTTGAAGGTCAACCTATAGTGTGTTCCATTCGCCCCTTTCTGATTGAAGTTAATTCAATTTGACATATTCATGATTCCTGCTTCATAATATATTGAACTTGGGAAAGACAGCGACACGACACTAAAGGATAATGACATTTCTATCAATTTTGGTGTCTACTCAGAAAGTGAGGAAGGTACTGTTAAATTCTTATTTGCTCTCGATAGCATTTTCCGACCGGTCAAACCCCCGTCGTAAAAGCAAGCAACGGAGTGATCTTATGTTGACATGCCGGGAGCAGAAATACACCGTAATTGTCTTTTCTGCGTCAGACCATGCTATGCTATCTATTATTGCATAGTGGCTAGATTGCTGAAACTAAGAGCGACTCAATATCTAAGCGAGATATGATTCTGTTACATATAATTGACTAACTACCACAGAGGCAGAATCTTTAGGGAATCAATCGAGTTTCAAAAGTTTTAATCATATCCAATTGGCTCTGTAGCCACAGAGATCGTTCCTGACCATTTGAAGAGTTGACTTGTTTCACATACATCAATTATCTCTCCCTCAAAATGGGTCTCAGTTATTCTGCCCTAATCGTGATCATTCTTGTCTGTTGCCTTTCATTAGTCTCGCTCGCGGCGGCTTTATTTGGCCACTGTTCTGTTGCGCGTGAAGTCCGATGGTCACCCACAATCGTGACCAGACTCCCAATTCCTAGCGGCTACTAACAGTTGGGATAACAGAGCGGATCAGGCTATGAACACCGTTGAAAGCTCCATGATAGATCTCGAGGCCCAATCCGGGGCAGACACGGAGAAATAGATTTCGATCTTGAAACAACATTTGAAGATGTCAAACGAAGACTAAGAGCAGACTATTGACCAACCACACTAGGAAGTGCGTTATGGTCCATATCGATTGATCACCTGAGAGCGGGGTAGACCGGGGTCCAGTAGTAGTTGGAAAGATCCAAAGCTGACTTCCCAGCCTCTTCAAAACCAGCCTCAACACGTTCAACACTTCATAAATTCAGTCATTTGCACATCGTCCGAATATAGGCTGTGGTATTGACCCCTTTGACAGCCACACACTCTGATTTCATGGCAATGGATGTTTCTCAGCTTCCGGACATCACCGGCTTGCTTGTCAGGCCAGATAACCCTCCACGAGAGGATGTCGAAGGAATGGATTACTCACGATGTGTGGCTCTATACAACTACCTGATCCAATATGCTTGGCTCGCTGAAGGCCGTCCACTGGCAACTCTGACTGGCAACAGCACCAAGTTTTTCACGGTCCACGGTGCTGAAGCTGAGGCTCTTCGTCCAAGACTTGATCCGTCGGTGGTGGCTTTCCTTGACAACGCTATAATACCTCCTTGGGAAGGTTTTAGCGAAACGCCACTCTCTATTTTCGCATCAGGACTCAATGGGCCACAATCACTTTTTGCGGAAGTTGAAGCTGATCTTGAAGACCAGCCGGTTGACAGCATGCTGCGCTTATGCTATGTGGCCTTGTCAACCGATGACAGTAATGGGGGTGTTATCTACCACCAACGCTATCATCGCGTCGCGATCTTTATGCATACTGATGACTGGGGCTTCGGGTTTCCAGTTAAGGATCATCCAGACGTTTGGAATCCATTCGAGACAGTGCTATCCCACTGGATCGACCTGATTCATATTGGAAAAGTCGTGGCTGCGCCTCATGAAGAGCCAGCGCTATTCGAATTCGAGAAGATTGGGCCCTGGGAGTGGCGGCCCTATAGCGAAGTCCAGGTTACTACGTGTGTCAACGCGTGGGATCGGTTGTGTCAGGCCATCGAGACGCGTATCTCGCAGCTGCCAAACCCACCATCACTGATCAGCCCCGATTCCGGGACTGATACGGATAATCTAGAGCCACTAGTCGCATTAAGCGTCCTAGACGCCGCATCGGTGCTCGATCCTTGCTTTACGCGTTCGTTTCTGTCACGCGCGAGACGACCCTCGTTCCAATACATCGCTCCAGGCCTTCTTCTACCCCCGGCTGACTTATCTGGGTTTGTGGCGTTACAGAAATTCACCGCATTGCCCCTTTCCCAGTATACCGTACCGCCAGTATGCCTTTTCCCCGCCGACACCGGAGACCAGCGTCCTATCGAGCTCACGAGATTTACAAGTCCATGGATATTAATGGAGGATTTCTATTCATCGTCTACCGATACGCATACACCGTCTCGTATCTCCGCGGGTCTATATACTACAGCAGTAGATAGAAAATGGGATGACATGGTCGAGGATGGATTTCAGCTGTTTCTCCCGTTTACCGTCAATGCTGGCTATGGCAGGAAGGTAGGCGCACGACAAAGCGATGGGGAGCTTGTTGATAAAGACAGGTTTTCAGGACTCTTTCAGCATGGATTCAAGCCTTTTGGTGGTAACTACTACCGCCCTCAGCGGCTGGAGCGTTTGTTGGATTGTTGGCGCAAGCTGGTTGAAGATGGCGTCTGGTCTGTTGGGCCGGATGGGGTAGAAGGTACAATCGATACTTTCAAAGATGCTGAGACTGAGAGTCGTTGGAGGGATTATCATATCCCTCCCTCGTGGTAGATATACCAATTCCATCCGGCCTTCAATCCGGAGACTATTTCTGCGCTCTACTCTGCGGGGTTGGACCAGGTAGTCACCCGAAGACGTCCTGAGAGGGATATGCAATTTCATAAGACTAGTCACGATCTTACGCTATTCCAATGTTAAACAAGTACGATTTTCTTAACTGACGGTGATTTATATAAAAATTTCTATCTTTTCCATCAAGCTAAGAGCCCGTCAAGGTGGAGGGCATCAAGTAATGCGCAAGAAAGAAAGCTCCATTGCCATGTTTAATGCAGTCAAGGGATGTAAACAAACGGCGCGTGTGTCACAGTGCTTAATACGGTTCCCGATCTCGTCTCGGACCTAGTCGTACTCGCTGCGAACGTGGGTCGGGACTCGCTGCCCGCCAGGACACCCGTGGTGACAGTGACGGTGGTAGGATCAACAGTCACCTTATCCAAATTGTAACTTTTAACCGCCTCCTTGGTCCACGAGTCAGCATCTGGGTCGCCCATATACATGTCCACGACATGACCATCCTCGTCAAGTACGAGACGCACTTCGGAGCGCGGGCCGTCGTCCTCGTAGATGATGTTGCATGTCCGACCGTCGATAGGGTTGCCATCCAGATCGACGAAGTAGAGATTGTCATAATCAAGGTCGAGATAGGCATCTTGTTTGCCATTTCCAAGGAATTTGAGGTCAGCGTGGCAGACGCCAGCGGGGTCGTTATACTTCTCAAGCGACGTGTACTGGTCGTTGCCGAGAAGGTCTCTTTGGAATATTGTCGGTTGAGAGTCAAAAGGCCGATACTGAGCGCTTGCTACCGGGGCTGGGTTAACGCGCCAGGACTGTCGAGGCCACCCATATGCATTACCGTACATGCTTATCAACGTCGCCTTGTCAGCCATGCATTGACTACCTAGCAAAGTTGGGAGAGGGACACATACGGATCATCGTCAAGAACACGGAACCCATGGTCAGCAACCGTGGAGGTCAAGATAACTCCAGGCTGGGCAGTATAAGTGTATGTAGCCCAGCAAAGCGAGTTGACCGTTTGCTCGTCGAAACCATAAGCATCTATGAAGTGTTTTCCACTACCAGAGCCGCGCCCCGCGGGCAGCGGCCCAAACGCCCTGTTTAAAGGTCAGAGATGATCGCATGACGGTAGCTTGAGTTTTACGTACCAGGTTGCAGGCGGTCCATCGTCATTGATGCGGCACTTGGTAGAGCGGTACGCCGAGCAAGGCCTCCATTGCGCGTCCTTCCAAGCCTTATAATCATTTCCCTGTCTCCCATTCGCAGGGCCGTTAACTAGACGGCAAGCCTGCGGGGAATTATTTCCTGATTCCTTGAGATTGCCCATAGGAAACTCATCCAGTTGACATCGGGCTACGTTGTTGATCGATGCTTGGGCCCGGGTTCGGTACGCGCTAATACGCTGAACAGCTCTCCACGATGAATACTTACGGCCGTTCTGGGCTGTCAGTGGTTGATAGACAGTCTTTCCGTTGAGCAGCTTGTTGATCGCCCATCTTTGGTTATCACAAATCTCATCCCAACCCAAGCCATAGCGGCACGTATATGTGACCTCACAATCGCAGCTAGTCGTCGTGGCGCCGTCGTTAAAGTCGAGAATCGACCACTGGCCATACGCAGTTCGGGTCCCAACTGTCGTTGGGACGCCAACGTTGGGTTTAGATGGGGAGCCGCCGAAAATCCACCCAACTATGCCTGAGATAATTTGCCAACCGACGTAGACCGCAGCAGCGGCGCCGGCAACTGCCCCTAGAGCACATACCGCCCCCTCCCCAATAAGGGATAGGCCGAATGTGGGCAGTGCTGCAAGAAGCGACGGGACGAGATCAGCGAGGCAGAGAGATCCCAATCCCAATCCGGAGAGTATTAAGCCAGGAGGCAAAGCACGCTCTTCAAGTCCATGGTCGCGTACATAGAGACTAAGGCCAGTATTAGACCCGCCTCGCTTGCTAAGCGCAGAAGTCTGGCCATAGAGCACGAGGTTGCCAGAATTTGTGATCGACGAAGGGACAAATCCAGTGCAGCAATATGCTTGAAAGCCACCAGTACAGGTCAGGTCTTCAATCTGCCCTCCATCGTTCTCCTGGTACGAGTTGCTATTACGGGCGACAATGGTGGCCTCGGAGTCAGAGCATGCCGGCGAGCAAGGCATTCCCACGCCTCTAAAACCCTCCCATTGACAGGTGCCCATTGTGGTTCCTGGAGCGCAACATAGTGTCTGGACTTCGCCTGGAGAGCATACGGAGTTCTGCTGGAAGCCAACAATTTGGCCGCGGGCTCCAGTTGCATCGAAATACCCGGTCGTACACTCCCCTCCGCATAGAGACCAGTAGCAGCTCGATGCGATAGCGTTCTGTAGCGTAGCATTGGCCATCTGCTCCTTGAATGAAGTGGCAGCTACCTCTGACACCCCGTTTGCTGTACCGATGCCCATCAAGTCGTTCATACTATCGCCAGCTGTGTTGTCCTGATCGATCGACCACTGGAAGAAAGCCTTTATTAGATGGTTTCTCAAAAATGAAAAACGATAATGAAAAGAAAAAATGAATGTAAGAAAGAAGAAAGAAAGGAAGGAAGGAAGGAAATCGGTCACTGTAAAAAGTGGTCTCTTACAATCATGATACCCCCAAGACACAAGCTATTAGCGAAGACCAGCTTCTGCTGCATTGTCACTCCATCATCGAAGCTTACCCACTGGTTCGTATCAAAGGCAAGCCAGCGGACCCCTGCAGTGGCATCATATGATTCGGTTCCCGTTCCAGCCGCTAGAAGACGTTTGATCTCGGCGTTAGAAAGCGTCCCGGATGACCGTGTGCACTCTCCCGCATTACCACCGGTGGTAAACTGGCATACGCCGTTAGGTGTGGTGCAAGACGGATCAGCGAGCGTAAAGGAACGCCCATACCAGCCCAGTCCAAGCACAACCTTGGACGGATTGACTCCAGCCCTCCACAGCAGGGACAAGCCGTCGTTGATTTCAGTGAGATTGGTGTGCGGGCGGATATAAGGCCCCGTGAACTTGTTGGACGAGTCCCACACGCCATGGATGTCGTAGCTCATGAAGTTGAACCAGTCGACGCTGGGCTCCATGTCAAGAACGTCAAAATGCTGAAGGTACCAGTATGAGGATGGAAGTGTAGTGCTGATTCCCAATCCGCTACCGAACGAGGCCCTCAATTCAGCCAGGAAGGTTGGGAAGTTAGCAAAATCGGCTGCGACGCCGCCTCGGTCGTCGGCGGCAGGGTATTCCCAGTCAATATCCACACCGTCAAAGCCGTATGTCTGCATGAAATTGCGCAGTGAAGTAATGAAAGCTTGCCGATTTGCCGAGGAGCTGACCATGTTACTGAAAGCATTTTGCGTGTTTGGCGTATTCGTTGCATCATTGAAAGACCAGCCGCCGACCGATAGCCACGCCTGCAGCCCTGGCTGCTTGGTCTTGAGTGCCGTGAAGCGCGAATAAAGGCTGGCCGCATTTGCGTCCATGGGCGAGAGCTGGAACGTAGACGGGTCGAAGAATGAGAAGGCAAAATTGATATGCGTCAGACCCGTCAGCTCGAGGTCTTCAGGTGTAAACACATCACATGGCCGCTCCGTCGCCCAGCTCTCGTAGTATCCGATGCGCCGCGCAGCCGCAGCGTTGCTACTACTGGAGCAAGAAGGAGTCGGAGCTGCTCCACAGCCGCCATACCCCTCCTGACAACCAGTGCCACAGAAGTCATCAGTGCTGCCGCCTGGGTAAAATAAGGGTCAGTATCTGCTCTCATGGGAAATATCCAAACAAACTTCAAACTTACAGAATCCATATTGCGAACAACACACGTTCAGAGGGCAAGTTGCGTTATTGGGATCAGCGTATTCGCCGCAAGGAGCTTTTGCGTCGCAGTTAGAAATGCAGACGTCAGCCCCACAACTCGAGGGGGAGTAAGAACAAACGCCAGTGTTTGAACAACATGCTCCATTTGTGCAAGGTACTCCAGGTGCGCAAGTGCCTACGGGAAGGTCTCTTTTGCGCACAGAGCCAGAGCCAGCGTCATGGTCAAGGTGGTCAAGTCTTTGCTTTGGATGCTCAGAGAATTGCCGGATGAGGGCCTCGTTTTGGAACCTAGGTTTGTTCTTTGAATAGGCCTCATAGAGAGGCGGCAGGGCCGAAGACGAGTTCTTTGGCAACTGGGGTGCTGGAGTGAACTCAGGCAATTGTTTCGCGTTGTTGCGTTTCCCATGGTTGTGTTTTTGATGACCTTGGGAAATCCCGCAAATTGCGAGAACAAGAAGCGCTGGCAAAAGGATTCGCATTGAAGCTGCTGCCAAAGCTCAACCTACAATGATATCAATGAGGACTGATGAGCAAAAGCTACTCCAGCCTTTGTCGTTGAAGTCTTTGGAGTAATGGCACAGCGACCTCCAGCCTATGGAGAAGACAGGAGTACAACTTTTTTAAACCCAGATATGGGGGTCACGGAGATTACAGCAAGACGAGAAGCCGATCACACGCCAGCGCCCATGATTTTCCATCCATATCGTTGAATTGATGGTGGATGCATGCCCGCCGGGGGGTATTCTGCTCCTCAAAATACCGCCAACTTGCCCAAACAAGCTAGTTCACCGAAGACCCCTGCAAAAGCTTGCGTCGGGGCTGATGTCCAAATGTCCCTAGCAATCAGGCGAGATCCTGCAGAGATCCGGACCACCGTGAATGTACGGAGTAGCGATGTTCTCGCACTCAACATTTCTCTTGACGATGCAGAAATAGACAAGCTTGTAGAGTCGCAGACCATAAGACCATAAGGTCGCGGAGCGGCACTTCAGGGTCTTTCGATCGTTCGGCTTGCCCATTGGATGTTCCAGAGCGGGGCTCCTTTTACAGAGCAGCGTCAGCACTTGTTGAACTAGTAATTCTTAGTTCCCCAGGAGGCATCAGAGATTACGCAGGTCGCCTCAGCCATTGGCTGCAAGAGACTGGTCCGGTGACTATATGAACTAGATACCCCGAGTTAACCGCCACCTAATTTCTGGTATCCTTGTATAGGCTGACAGGAAGGGAAGCAAGTGCGAAGTCACAAGGCACGAACTTCCGAATTTCCCGAAATATCCTAGTACCTGCATCATGCAGGGGAAAGCACGCAGAATTGTGGGTGGCGTGGCTATCGACGAGGGGCACTTCAAGCAGCCCTTCGTGAAGAGGAGAGGAAGAGAGAAAAGGCCCCGACATTTCTGTTTTCCATGCCTTCGGATCTATTCTCGTGCAAAGAGCAATTCGAGCATCATAGTTTATTGTCTACCCAATGGACAAAATGCTATTCTCCTTCTTGAGACTCTGTTTTGTTCTACTTACGGTATGGACAACTTGGGTTGCGGCCGATTTTGCGCTGTATGAAAACTATGATGAAGACGCCTTGATTGCTGGGCTCGCTCTGAGTAGTACGTGTCTTGCAGCACTGTGAGTTTTCGCCTGTGGTTCCTTCTCCCTAAAATGCCCTATCTCTTTAACACCTCACCAAACAGAAACACCACCGTCACTTGCAATGAAACCGCTGTTGGCCTATTAGGGCACGGGGCAGACATCCATTGTAAGCCTGCTATGTCCAAACATGTTGTTGTTTGCCAACGAAGAAGTCAAGCTAATAAATTAAGTCTGGACGACTACTGATGTGAACAACCTCTGCACCACAGACTGTGTCTCGTCTCTGAGTTCCTGGAAGGATAATGTTGCAACAGTCTGTGCAGAAGAGACCACAATCCAGGGCAATGTCGTGGTCAAAGCGAGGGCGCTGCCACTGACTTTTACCTACAACTCTGATCTCGTATGCATGCAGGACAGTTCATCAAATTGGTGTTTCTTGGACTCTCAGACATGGCAAGGAAGTGACTATATTCGGTGGGATCCAACAATGTGCTTCACCAATGGTGATGATAACAGCACAGTCGCGCTTCAATGTGCCGATCCTGATTTTGATATCGGTGATATCAGTGATGACATGGCCGCTCTAACTAATTTGTATGACAAGGAATTGGTATGTGAACTCTCTATGAAGTACATTGATCAGTGCCATTGAGGTTGTCTACTAATTGGGCGTAGTTCTGCAATGAGTGTTTCTTGAATCTGTATCGGCAACGTCTCCTGGATCCTTGGCTACCAGTTACCAATTTCACGGATTATTTAATCGATCAGTTCGACCTTGTTCAAGCAAATTGCTCAACAACGCTGCCTTATAGCACTTCAGCCTCCACCTTATACGTAGGGACGGCAACGGCTACTACAACCACCAGTGCAACGACGACAACAGACTCAACAACTACGGCGACTTGTCTGGGTCAAATGGTGCAGCCACTGCAAAACTGGCTCACATGCAATGATCTTTGCGATACGTATGACATCCCTCCGCTTCTCCATTAGTTGGTGGGCTTGCTGATTCAATGTTGCTAATACGCTGCATGCGGCAACTAGGTACAATATATCAACGGGTGACGCTAGAGTTATCACTGGGGATTACGCCTGCTATTTCAACCAGGCTACCTGTTTCCCCCTTCCATGCGAGATCGATACGGTTTGGGACACACCAAGTTGGTATGTAGGGTATAACGGTGGCCTGAAGCCACGAGATTGTGATCTGTGCTAAGCCCTGTGAAAATAGTGACGAACTTGCTACGAGATATTCCAACTCGACTTACAGCGTAACCACTGCTCAATTCCTCAGCTGGAACACCAATGTCCAGGGCAGTTGTTCAGGAATTGCTGCAGGGCAGCGTGTATGTAAAAGGTAAGTCTAAGATTAAGGGGGTCAAAATATAGAATTTGTGGCATTTGGTGATGCTAACCAGGCCCGACGAGAAAAAAGCGCCCCTGGAGGCACGTTTCCTAAACCCAACGCGACCATCACGGCGCCCGGCGCGACCGGCGAGCCTACTTACTACACAGCAGCCACTGCGGCTTATCCGACCCAAACTGGAACCATCAGCGAGTGCGGCGACTACTATCTCGTTGTAGCCGGTGACGACTGCGCTACCGTCGACCTGCGTTTCGGTCTGAACTATACCCAGTTGCAAGAATATAACACGTACCTTGACGCCACCTGCAGCAACCTGTGGCTTAATTACGACATTTGCGTCGCCCCTGTTACCGCTCAGACAGTCTCAACGGACGGTACGTGCCCTCTGGGGGTAACCTGTGTTGGAAGCGCCTTTGGTGACTGCTGTTCTCCATTTGGCTACTGCGGAACTGGGTCAGATTATTGTGTCACTACAACCAACGGTACGGCGACGCAGGACGGCACCTGTGGGCCTGATTATGGGGGCACGACTTGTATTCCCCAGTTCGGGGACTGTTGTAGTATATACGTAAGTGAGCATCCTTCTTATCCACTTCAGTCGCTGATAATAGACAAAAGGGCTACTGCGGCAATGGCACCACCTATTGTGGTGCAGGGAACTGCTATTCTGGCAGTTGTGATACTGATAATGGCGGCCCGTCTACAAATGGAGAGTGTGGCCCGAATTTTGCCGGAAACAAGACCTGCACTGGTACTCAGTTTGGAACTTGTTGTTCCATATCTGGTTATTGTGGAAGCACCAGTGACTACTGTTCTGGGTCAAACTGCTATAGCGGTGCTTGTACGTCGTAATATTGCTCTGGCTATGGAAAAAGGAGTTTCTCAATGTATATACCATGTCCAAGTAAACATTCCATTCACTTTTGAGATCATCTTCACTCATGCCATTCCAATGCTGATCCAAAAACATTGCATCGACTACCTAACTACATTCAGCCATATCAGTCCTAGTCAGATAATGGCTAAACTCCTTTGAAAAACCCCCCAAGGCTCCAGGGCGGAGAAGCAGCTACTGCGATAGAAAAGAGCTCGACGCAAGTCGTACCTGGAGAAAAAGGCTCTAGAGTACAGTATAATATTGCTCACTGATTGGATACTTAGCATCACCGAGTAATTAGAGAGCACCCAATGAGTACTCACTCGTCCTACACGTGACTGATCTGAGCATGAGCACTGATCTATACGTGCGATTTCATATTTGTTCTGCTGCCTGAGGCCACATATTTATGTTTCCGCCTTGGGGATCAGGCCACAAAGGTATTTTGAGATGGTTTCTAACGAGCTTTCCTACGGCTGAATTAAATTCCTCAAATCCACATACCTCCTTGGGACCCTTTCACATGGCCAATGAAAAAGTCTTGATCGAGACATGCTCCAAATCCCAGCATCGTATCCCAAGGGCACATTGGTAAAAACTGTGCGAATCGGGAATAGCGTCATTTCCCCTCCAGCCCTTCTCTGCGAGTCACAACTGCGCGTCGAGGCTCGTGCGCCAAGTCTCACGGCCTGCAACATTCCACCTAATATTTTCTTTAAAAGGGCCAGAATCTGACATCGACATCAAAGGTCTCTTCTAAGGTGGTACGAATTATGTTATACATATGGCCTTAGATAATCAAGGTCATGAGGTTATCTGTTCAGCTTCAAGGCATCAAGTCCCGTATTGATCAACATCGATGAGGGTCATATCCAAGCCAATGAAGAAACATGCAACATACATGAGTCCGATTAGCGTTTGTCGACGCTAATTCCACTTGGAGGGTCCCTCCCCGCTCCTCGTGGATACAAATTCTGTGTCTACTTTCCCTCGATTCTCTTTTGACTACCTGCAACGTCTTCTCCTGTGTCGAAAACCCAGAGAAATCCTGATTAACATTACCCTCGCTGTCGATGGATGCTCAACACTCCTCCAACCCTGTTGTCCCAACGGGTACAGCGGACAAGGACAAACACCTGGCGAACTCGTTGCTGGAGTACAGATCGATTCGAGATGGAGACCAAGATATCTTGCAGGGAGAGAATGTGGATGAGGCTCTTGCCGCCAAAATGGCTCTTATCAATGATGTGGGAAATCAATATCCTTGCACTATGAATTGGACACGCAATTAACCCGAGGCCCTTTTTCCTCTACAGGCCATTGATGAAATTGGTTTCACACCTCACCACTGGAAACTGTTTTGCCTGAACGGATTCGGATATGCAGTTGACTCGCTCATCCTTTTGATTCAGTCGATTATCTCGACCCAGGCCAGGTTGGAGTTCAACCCATCATATTCCACCGGACTCACTATCGCGGTTTATGTCGGCATGTTGGTGGGTGCAATTTTCTGGGGCTTTTCGGCCGACATTATTGGCCGGCGATTTGCCTTTAACTTCTCCCTGTTTATTTCATCGGTATTCACTATCGTCGCGGGGGCTTCTCCCTCTTGGGTAACCCTAGGTTTGTTTGTCTGCTTAAGTGCCTTTGGCGCTGGGGGAAACCTAGTTTTAGATACCACGGTCTTCCTTGAATACCTTCCCGGCAAGGAACAGTGGTTGTTGACACTCATGGCGGCATGGTGGGGTGAGCTTAAACCCCCCAGTAAACCTACTATCGAAAGCCTGAACTGACTCGCAATATCTAGGCTTGGGCCAGCTCGTCGCAGGTTTGTTTGCTTGGGCCTTTCTTCCCAACTTCTCCTGTAGCGATGCAGCCACATGTACTCGTGAAAACAACCAAGGATGGCGTTATGTGTGGTACACATCCGGCGCCTTGGTGTTTGTTCTCTCCATCCTCCGTGTGACCATCATCCGCCTTGAAGAAACGCCGAAGTTCCTCATTTCTGAGGGCAAAGACGAACAAGCAGTACACGTTTTACGCAATATCGCCGATCGACACAATCGCCCATGCAGCCTCACCATCGAGAAGCTTGAGGCATGCGGACAAATTGCTCTTCGCGGGACTCCAGGTTCTAGTTGGTTTATGCGGCTTATCTCCCCAAGCGAAGTGTTCTTCCATCTCCGTGGACTCTTCGCAACTCGAAAAATGGCCCTGTCGACGACTCTGGTCTGGTTCTCATGGCTACTCATCGGTCTCGCATATCCGCTTTACAATGTGTTCCTTCCCATCTATCTTACGTCGCGTGGCGCAAGCTTTGGGGAGAGTAGTCCATATATCACCTGGCGGAACTACGCTATCAACAACACCTGCGCTATCTTTGGTCCCGTATTAGCGGGATTCATGTGTCACTCACCCTGGTTCTGGGGCCGTCGAGGAACCATGATTATCGGAGCTGTGGTCACTATGGTTTTCTTTTTCTGCTATACCCAAGTGCGCACTGCGAACCAGAATGTTGGCTTTACGTGTGCTATCTCTTTTTGCTTGAATATTTACTACGGTACCCTCTATGCTTACACCCCCGAGGTATGTGCTTCCTCACTTCGATTATTTCCGTCATCCCATATCTAATGGCTCGAAAGGTCTTCCCCTCCGCCCATCGGGGCACAGGAAATGGTGTTGCTATTGGGCTCAATCGGATCATGGGAATCGTCAGTGCCGTTGTCGGCCAGGCCGCAAATGTAGGTATTTATTCTTTGCTCTCATAAGGAAAATGCTTATATTGTTCACAGACCAGCACGGCCGTGCCGATTTACATATGCGCAGCCCTTTACATTGTGATGGCGATTATTGCCGGGGCCTTGCCATTTGAACCATATGGCCGACGAAGCAGCTAAAGAGGTAAATATTTGGATTAGGATACACCACAGTTCATTTCTGAGTATTTGTTACAGGCTCTTTCAAGGCTCTCAGATTGTCCAAATGGATGAACTGGGATAATCCGATTGGAGCAGATCAGTTTGCGGCCAAAATAGGGAGGCTAGCCGTCATAATTTCGTTAATGTCTAAAGAAAGAAAGAGAAAAAAAAAACAAAGCTCTAGATTATTTATCTCACAACACTATGTATCATCAATAGACAATCCGACGACCGGATATATGGGGTACAGTGTCAATAGTTATTAAACAAATCACAAGGTGATATCTCAAATAACAGGTCTTGTTGACTTCTCATGTCTTTCTTTTGTGCCTTGATAGAGTGATGGAATCCTTTCTGCACAAATGGCATTTGGCCATTAATTAATACCAGCAACCGTTCTCCGTGCAGTCAACGGCGAAATCTTCTTATCTCTCCATAGCCTTCGCCGCCATTTCTCTCGCGGCATTTTCCCACCGATCCCATCCCAAAGTAAGACTTAGTGTGTCTCTCCACAAATCATCAGGATCGCTTCCAGACGGTAACTCTCTACCATGTCCGATTTTCCCATTTATCTTCCCTTTAATAAACCGCATATGCCAAGGGATGATCCCGACCTTCTCAAATCCCATCCTCTGCGCAAGTCGAGAACTAGCAAGGTTCATCGTGCTAGCCGACCAATGTACTCTGCGCAATCCAAGGCCTCCATTCTCCGTAGACTCAAAGGCAAGCTGTAGAGCGAGACCAACGGTATTAGTTGCCACATGGGTTCGCTGGTACGGAGGTAGGATGACAATAAATCCAATTTCTGTGCACAGGTTCGTTGGCGATGTGCGAATAAAGCTCACAGTGCCAGCTAGTTCTCCCTCAGGATCCTCTAGGGATGGCGGCCGTGTCTTGTCTATAATGGCAAAGGCAAACGACTCTGGGTTGGCGAAGGACAGAATATGGTTCGTGGGAGTATTGTAGAATAGGGATTTGAGTTCAGCTGCTGAAGCAGGGGGTAGTATGGGTAAGTGTTTGTATAACTCGGGATACGGCGAGGATTGGCGGAAGAATGTTTCACAGTGTTGCTCTGGATTGAAGGGAATGAGCTTGATACGTTCGTTTGATGCCTCTCCCACGTGGAAGGGGAAGACGGAGAATGAAGCCATTTTGCTCGAAGTGAAAATTTTGGGCTTGGAAAGATGGCTAGGTAGCTTGCTGACTTGATAGAATTATTTCCTACCTAGTCTCGCATGATGGTGCAGCCCCTCTTCTTGGCAAATATCTATGGAGGACACTAACCTTTTTTGATGTATAACCTGGGCTTTCTCTACCAATAATATTTCTTCATTTGTCAGACATGAACCATCCACATAAAATACGCCATAACTCCATATTTATATGTACACCTCGTTACTTCATGAAGACTGTTTCGCTAGTTCCTCTTGGACGCCTAGGTCTATGTAAACAAGGATAGATCCTGTATGCTCATCCTCTAGGCGTCTAGTCATCTAAACCTGGTACATTAGGCAAGTGCATACATATATATAATATATCTATTGTCTTTCTCATTCGATCCGTTCTGTCTCAGTATGTTACAAAGTTTGCCATTTTCTATACTTTTCCAGAATATCGTTAATATTCAAGCCGGTGAACGCGTAACACTCTGTCGCTGTTTTGCTATCATCGATGCACCGCCCCTCGGAGTTGTTTGATCTCCCTTAATTGCCCATAGTAGATATTCCTGCCTTCATTGCTCGGTCGTTGCTAAATACTTATTTTCTAACTAGTTACATACCTTATACCTAGGGATGAAGCTATATTTATGGCTTCATTCCCAATCCTGATGCAGTGCCCGCGGTACATCATCCCGCGTACGAAATTATGGGACCAATTGTACGATCTCGGCATCGAGATGGATTACGACAAGATCATTTCGAACCCGCAGGCCACCCGCTACGTGGTCAAATTCATGCACCAAACAGGTCTCCTCCGGCAGTTCCAACATGTTGGGATCGAGGATGACGACGACGACGAACCGGTAGGCCTTGCGGCAATGGATCTAGGTGTGGAAGACGATGGGTATTAGCCAATGACGAGAATGAAGCTGTGGAACGAGATACTCAGCCAGGGATGACAACCATGCCGATGAACTGGCCACCAAGAACACCACCACCAATTGAAACTGAGGCAGGGGGGGACGGAGGATGAGAAATGAGAGCGAGAAGTGAGAGCGAGAAGTGAGAGCGAGAAGTGAGAGCGAGAAGTGAGGGCGAGAAGTGAGAGCTAGAAGTGGGATGTGGGGTGTGGGAGCTGGAAGGTGGAAGGTGCACTCCACGGCAATCATTTAATAATTTCTTATGTATGGGATTGGGTATGGGTTTGGGTTTACGGGATTTACGGGATTTACGGGTTACAGGAATGGGCTGATTCCACGCTCTTTTGCTCACCATCTGTACTCCTCTGGGATTCGGCGTTAGGACTCGAGTTCTTGCTTCAGTTGGAAGAAGCGCCTGCATAGTCATACGCAACTAGTTAGACTGCAACAGGTTAATTGAACTTTGATTGATTGATTGATTGATTGGCTTCATTCCCACCCCTATATATCCATCCCTCACTAATATGTATTCATACTGAGAAATGAGAGATAGAATCAAGCAGAAGAACATTAAAGAACGGTGTCAGTACTGAGTACTAAATTCTCCAAGATTCTATTGACTGAATGTAGCCCGAATTGAAATGCTGTCCTGCGATTCAGGATACTTGAGTTTGTATTATCAATAGATAGAGTAGGAAGTTAAGTTTAACTTATAATCAAAATGAAAGGCATAGCCTAAGGCGTTGTGGTGCAATTTCAAAAATTAGATTCGCACAAAGATATGTAATTTTTCAAGGTCAGAATGAAAAACCTCCAGCGCGAATCATGTTTGGAAAATCTACATGTAAGACATAAGCTGATTGCTCAAAAGACTTCATGGAAAGACGCCGATAAAGAGTGGTCCACTATCCACGAAGTGGAAAACTTGAGTCAAGAGGAAGGCGAAAGTGTATCTCAATACGATGATCAATATGTTTTGGAAGGAGCCATATCTGAGGTTTTCCAATGTTGAAAGGTCGTGCTTCATAAGCAAAACGATGAGAAGCTAGCCTATAAGTGATCTATCTCAGTTACGAGAATCATACGATAAAAGGGTCCATAATATATAGACTTGATCTGAACTAAATGAAGTATATGCAACTTAACAAAGGTATATCGAAAAGAAATATCCACTTTATAACTGCTTTTGATAATCAATTGAAAAAGTCTTTCCTGGGCCCATTTCAAATGGCCCTTGGTATGGTTGATTATCACCCAGTTCCATTATCTCATGTGGCTTGGCCCTATTAGTATAGCTATATTGAACAGAACTCCCATTAGACATATGACCCATGGAAGCCTGTTGAGCAGGACTCCATTTCTGTTGCTGCCGCCGCCGCCGACGAACAAGCCAAAACACAAGCAGAATCACTAGAAAGAGACCAGCAGCACCGCAGCCAGCACCAACTCCCGCTTTGGTGCCCAGTGACAAGCCTTCACTGTCAGAGCTTTCGGAAGCCTTAGAGGTCGTAGCACCAGTTGCTGGATTTCCGCTGTCTGTGCTGTTCTTGCCGGTTGCGCCGTTGGATGTGAGTGGGGTCCAATATGCAGACCAGCTCGCTTCCCAACTGTTGTGTGAACTGACCAATGTGGTAGCATCTTCTGCGAGTATGGTTTCGCTGGCGATGCGGGCGTAGCCGGGACCTGGTGCTTGGGCCAAGAACCAATTGGTAGCTCCAATTTTCATGTTGGCGCCAATGAATGCCGCCTGAAGGAATGCCCGTCCCAACGCATATATGCCTCCAGTTCCGTAACACGGGAAGTAAGCCATGGGTCTGTCGACAAGAGGCGCATCTAGGGTGAGGTTCAAAAGAGCAAATGGCACCTTGATAGTAAGGTTTTGTGTGTTGGTGCTGTCCTTGGTGAAGGTGAATGCCAGATAGCTGGGAGAAGTGATAATCCTCTGGTACTGAGGATCGTCGGTATTTCAAGCATAAAGACCTAAATCAGAATTGTGAGTCACTGGCAATTCAGCAGCAATGGCATCACAGGAACTCTGAGGCAGGTAAAGGTAAGGATCAACTGGGGCTGCTATGATGGTGGTACCACCCAAAAGAGATGAGTTCCCTTGTGAAAGTAAGCCTTCTTTGCTAGAGAAATTCCACGGTGAACTACCAGCCGCCACACCAAGGCTAACGTCAAGTAGATTGATAGGCGCCGAACTGCCTGTATGAGGCTGGGCAGAAACGTCACCCAGCACCCGACTTTGATCGTAGCCACCGAGCATCAGACTGCCCGGAATGCTTAGCGACGATGACCCAATGTGCATGCCGTATGTATAAGATTCGATACCCTTCAACACATCCCACAGCCACCCAGTGACAATATTTCCTCCGATACCGCCAAATGTCTGGTTAGTGCCTTGGGCACCCAGCGCCAGAGTGCCAACTTCGAGTGGGTAATTCTTTCCTCCGGGGTAGGTTTGGTAGCCATCTTCGACAGTAATTAGGTTGGTATTTGGGATGTCCGTTCCAGATATGCTCATCGTATCGATGGAACGGTGAGCCTTGCCGTAGACGGGAATGGCGTTGGTTTGCGAGATATCTAGAGACCCCCATGTGCCATTTGGAAAAAAACTTAATGCTTGTGTTGTCCCACGTGGTCGACTGAGCCCCGAAGGTACCGGCATCATCGGCATAGCAGTAGAGTGATGTCGTGAGGTTTGAGCAGTAGGAAGAAAGGATGATGTAACTCGTCCACCAACCACCGGGATACAGAGCAATCTCCTCTCTCGCACTGCCTAGCTCTACTAACACAGCATTCCAAGGGCCATCAGGTCCAAATCCTTTTGTGGACCATCTCATAGTCAATGGAAGGGTGTCTGCAGAACCGAAGTCTAGAAGGGCGAAAAGCAGAAAAGTGATGCCGCTTCGACCTCGGCGCATCTGTGAGAACGACATCTTTGTCACCATTCTTGTGTTGCACTTCATATATATATATAAGACAGAATGTAGGCAACACGAGCGTTCTGGGGGTAGGGGTTCACGGAATAAGACGATAAAAGACCTCGGAGTCGCACTAGTATTCGCGATCGCTAGGCTCACATCTCTTCTTAAACTGGCGTCGGTTCATCTTGGTGTTTTCGCAATACTGAGCAGGAGGTACCGTCCGACACACTAGGCTCAGCGCGTAGTGATTCATTTTTAGCCCGTGGGATCCGAATCCCTGCAGCATTAGCGCGTAGGTACTATGCCTCCAATTCTACTTTCGTGGCCGTTATATGTATGTACCTGTAATATAACAGTAATACCATTACACGACTTGCATGGGCTAGTTTCATAACAAAGAATCTGCGAATCGCTGACCGGGTTCGAAAGAGAAGTGGAGAACTACTCACTTTATGGCCCCCACATTTGCGTTTTGTTTCCGATTTTCGTTGTCTTTCTAAGCGCCTATGCACGTTGGCGCATGCCCAGCCCTTCAGCGCCGCAAGCTGCTTGACTATTTTTTGATGCCAGATCGAAATAATGTTGCTTCTTACACATCTCAACATCTGGCCATTTCTTAGGCTAATATTTACTGCTTTCTATATAAAAAGAGTGTATCGGCATAGGTTGGAGTTCTTCTCTGCCAACCCGGAGTCCTGATCCAGCCTCTTTGTCGTCTTTTTCCTCGCGGGACCACCATGCTACAAAGCTCCCCAAGAGCCCTACGAGCTATAATCGCCATAGTTATCCTTTTTGTTATAGTTGAATCTCTGCTCATTCTAACCGACAAGCCTACAGTGGTGTACTTTCCAGGTCACCATGGTGGTCAAGCAGAAGTTGGCGTAGTGAATTGGTCTCGCTTTGCCTACACGCAATATGTCACCAACACAGCCTACCTCTGCAACTCAGTCATGCTGTTTGAAACGCTACATCGCCTGAACAGCAAGCCTGACCGAGTCATGATGTACCCATCGGAATTTCCACTAGACGGGAACAATACTGAGCCGGAGAGTCGACTGCTGCGCAAGGCACGAGATGAATATAATGTTAAACTGGTACCTATCAAGGTTCAGAGTCGAGGCAGTCCGCGTGGTATATACCACCTGATTCTTTGATTGTGATTCAAGAATACTAACCGTATTACAGACACATGGGCGGCGAGTTTTACTAAACTCCTCGCCTTCAACCAGACTCAATATCAGCGTGTGCTCAATTTAGACTCGGACTCGACTGTACTACAGGTGTGCTGCCCGAACTCGTATGCCTTCTAATAGCTTCTTACTAAAACATCTTTAGAGCCTGGATGAATTGTTCTTAATGCCACCATGCCCGCTGGGATTACCTCGAGCTTACTGGCTTGACCCTAATGAACGTGTGCAAACCTCCAGTTTATTACTAATTCAACCTTCCCATTTTGAGTTTGATCGCATAACAACTGCCATTAATAACGCGAGTCCTTCCGAACACGACATGGAAATCGTGAACACCCTCTATAAGGACAGTGCACTCATTATCCCTCATCGTCCATGGACGCTTCTAACAGGGGAGTTCCGTGGTGAAAATCACACTACATACTTGGGTAATGACCAAGAAGTCTGGAATCCAGATGAAGTGGCCAGTGAGGCTAAATTTCTACATTTCTCTGACTGGCCCGTCCCTAAGGTGCGTTATTGAAAGTCCTTACTCAAGAAATTCTTTGGAAACTGTATTTGACCGTCCTGCTTAGCCCTGGATCGAAGCTCCTCAAGAAATCATAGAGAAAGAACAGCCTCGCTGTCGATTCAATGCGAAAAGTGGACAAAAAGACGACTGTCGCAATCGCGATTATTGGTTGGGCTTTTATGCAGATTTTGCTAAACGACGAGCAGTATGTGCCCTCTCCCCTTATCTTCCGGACACAAATTGACAAATAAAGGATGTTTGTGGCTACGATACATAATCGGACATATGAGACATACCAAACATAGAGGTGCCTCTGTACATTAACCATTGCAACCCCCTGTTGAACACTAAACCGCTATAATTCGAGGGCGCTTTTTGCGAGTATATTTCCGACTTGAAAAGAATTGAATATTTATCCAATTTTTCAGGACAGTCTCCATAACCTTTTTTTGTAGTCAATACTCCTGCAGGTATAGTTCCAATAGTCTACTCATGGTAGATAAATGCAGAGTACTACCTCACCGTACGATCAAAATTAGCCTCGAAGCTATGTTTGTACACGTTTTCTGACTATCTGCGAGGACTTGAAAAAGAGCAATAAGGTATATAATGCTTACTGCCGATACACATGCAAGGCAGCCATATGAAATAGATTCACAATGAGGTGGGCCGAGCCAGCGGATCTTGACATGTCAGCATTCACCAGATTACTGTACTAGGCCTTGAATGTAAGCTTTTTCTCTAGCCAAAGAAAGAGATCGGACCCCAATTTTATTGTTCCACAGTGTTCACAAAGTACTAGATCTGCATAGACCCCTTAGATCCTGGTAAATTTTCGAGCATGGTGGTAAGTGATGTGATTGTGATTCAGCTTGCATTAGCTCTGCGGAGTCAGGTCGCTTGGACGAAAAGAAAAATTGGCGCTCTTTTTGGGTATAAGATCGGCTGTCTTTACCCCATTATCGCAATATTGAGCTTCAATCATGAAACGCCAGCGGATGGAAAGACGAATCATTGGGACAATCCCGAATACTTTGCATAATCAGTGTCATGTGTTTCGGGTACAGCTTTTTTAATACGTACAGAGTACTCCGTACCTTGGCGTGAAATGCACGTTCCACTCTAATAATAGGAGATGCATAGGAACGATAGCCCTCCGTGACCCAACAAAAGGACACCAATAATGAAAGTTCTTAAGGTTGCCAATGCAATCTTTATTTCGTCTGGTCTGGCTATCTCAATGCAGGTACCACGAAATTCAATTGTTTAACCTGTTGATCCCAAAGCTTAAACATTGGTATATGTTGTCACACAGCGGATCCTACGCAATGCTCGATGGCGGCTGAGTGAATTATTCCTGAGGGCCCTGGTTTCAAATGAATCCGATTCATATGGAGTGAGTAAGGGAACTGACAGAAATCTCGTGTACGGTAAGGTATGGTACAGATGACATATGTATATGACTCCAACTAACTCAAATGACAAAAATCCACTATTTGACAATTTGTGCGGACATCACTGATTAAGCTCAATATGCACTTTTGTATGGGACCCGCATCCAAAGCGGTCCATGTATTTTCCGAGGAACCCTCTGCTTTTAACCATGTATTGTAACATAGCTTCCGACAGGAACTATAAGTGAGGGCGGATAACTTTTTTTTTTCAGTTGCGCCAATCTAAAAGTATTCGACAGGTATATCGGGATCTTCGGGTCAGGGTATACCAAGGACGCTCTCCACACAAGCTACAGCGAGCATATGCTTAACCAAGAAGTGGGTAGACTCTGACTCATCACTCAGCATGCAAACATCTCTCTCGTCGCATATCCACACAAGAGCCGAAGATGAAACCATATCCAAAAGATGTAGGGAAGTCTAGTAGAAAGACTTGAAAATTTACCTACTCTTCCTTCATGTGGAAAGAAAGGCCAATTGTGTGCATCTTCGTACTGTACTCATTACGTGTATACATTCGTCTGTACATGTTTGCAGCAAGGGGACCTAGATTGGAAGACCTTAGCCGTATTAGTTTTCTGCCCCAGTAAGTGCGAGATCTGGATATTCTCGTCAATAGAGCGTTATCAATCGTAAACATGTTGAGCAGGGCCACGGTATCTCAGAAATTGCTTTGCGCTATCTTCGTTGAGTTACTTGTTTAGGAGTTGTAACATTGCCAAAATCTCAAACAACGAACCATTTCGACAATTCGGATCATGACTTCCCTGTTGGTGGGAACCATGTCAACTGGTCGCCTAGGCTACTGGCCGGTCATATTTGTGTAACTCGGTCATGCTATTGGAGATCCTCCATCGGCTTGGAAGTGAGGCTGACTGTGTGTTGATGTACCTCTCCTAGTGGTCTATATCTGAGTATCGTGATTCATATGAGAGCCACATGCTTCGTTATACACGGGGCCATTATGCAGCCAAGCTCAAGCCAATCGAGATACCGATAAGACCTGGGAGTGACGGTGAGTAGCCTCTGACGCTGCTGTTATCACTTAATTTGAAGCTGTTTTGCAATGTTTCTGTTGGTGGGGTGGTCAAAGAGCTGCGCAAAGCTACTCGCGTTTCATTCTTCGCGCCGTCCGGCCCCGTCGCCATGCCCTCGACCTACTGGACAAATCCGGGAAAGGGTCTTTTCACTCCTCCACTCATTCTCATTGAGCCGTCTGCAGCTGCCTTCAATCGCACGATTGACGCAATTCTCAGTTAACTCTAGCATATTTGATATGGAGATTATGCAAAAGATGTACAGAGCTACTGCACTTACTATACCGTAGCGGCCGTATATTCTTCTTGCCCGGGAATTCCGCTCCAAGAAGCACGAGGCATATCTAGGGAATGCAGAAGAAGCGTGGGATGCCGAAAAGTCTTTTCAAGACGCTAAATATTTGCATTTTTCTGGCTGGCCTGTTCCTAAAGTATGTCAGACTACGAAATGGGCATCGGTTGTGCAAATTTCTAGAAAAGCTAACGCCTTTCGGTAGCCGTGGAGCAAAGCTCTCCCGGGTTTGATCGAGGAATTACAGCCCCTTGCGAGTTGAACCCAGGAACTAGTTATAAATATGACTGCCGTGTGAAAGACCTTTGGCTAGGATTTTCGATAGCTTTGGGATCAGACAAGAGGTATGTTATGCTCCTCCTACTATCTACTGACAAACTATTCATCGACTTTACTAACCTTGGTTAGAGTCTATGTCACACTGCTGTAAGAATGGCAGATGCGACAAAGACCTCTTATAAATCCGTTCAACATAATTGCACATTCCGCGATCACGATATAGAATCGTTGTCGGCTACAATCCAACATAGGACACTCATACATTGTATTTATGTCCTCCGGTACTACCATGCCATAATTAACATGACCGTATATCAATCAGAAAGCTTTTAGACTAATCACACTCTGAGGAATTGACAATTTCACACACATATCCCATGGGGTTCTTTTATCAACCCAAATTCAACCTCCGACACAACTGATCAATGGCTTCTTTATGCCGGCGCAAACCTTGGAAGAAGGTAACTGGCCGAAAAAGGTCAACGCGTAGATATGGTGTGTACTATTTGCGTTATACGATATCTGTTCGAGTGCATGAGATATAAGTTGCACAAGAGTTCAAAGGCAAAATGGTACGCAGTGCTTTCTATTAGCCAGATACAGCCACATTCCCAATTATATATTTGTGCAGAATAACCTGAGTAGATTGTTTGACTTGATTTCTTTCCAGCCCCGGAAGAAATTGTTTCACCCTGATAACATTCGAGCCATGTTCATTTGTTATTCCTCATTTTCTCTCAAATTCTACACAACAGGCAAGGGATATATTAACGAGCTCCATAGATACCGAAAAAGGTCAACTCAAAGTGTTGGTGGCAGGAGTAAGCAATATTAAAAACACATTATATCAGATTTTTAACACATGGCTTGTTTATTGGGTAGGCAGCGGGCTTTTTAGGATCAAACCTAGTTGATTTCCTGCTTGGGAATGGCCATACAGTGATTGGCCTTGATAATTTTCAGAGTGGCTCATCGCAAAATTTGTGCCATTTACAAACCCATCCTCGGTTTGAATTTCTTAAGTAAAATTGGCCTGTGCTCTAGTGAAACCGAATTTCCATGTCATTGACTAAGAACCAGTCACAATATCCAAGATACTTTACCAGAGCTGGAAGAGGTTGACCAGATCTACAATCTAGCTTGCCCGGCAAGTCCAGCCCATTATCAAAAAGACCCCGTGTCAACCTTGAACACTTGCTTCCTCGGTACTAGAAATCTATTAGAGCTTGCGAGATCCAGAAATATACGCATTCTGCACACCAGTACCTCAGGTTAGCGATGCACAAACTCATCCATCTCTATCTCTCGATATGTACCTGACCCAGGCTATGACCACAAAAATAGAAGTCTACGGCGACCCCTCTGTCCACCCCCAGCCAGAGCACTATTGGGGCAACGTGAACTCATTCGGCCCACGGGCCTGCTACGACGAAGGAAAGCGCGCCGCCGAAGCCCTCTGCTACGCCTACCGAGAGCAACACAACGTTAACATTCGCGTCGCGCGAATCTTCAACACATACGGACCACGCATGGGCGCGAGCGATGGCCGGGTCGTTTCAAGCTTTATCGCATCTGCATTGGCCAGTGAAGATCTAAAAATCACCGGCGATGGCACAGCAACTCGATCGTTTCAATATGTTACCGACTGTACGCAGGGACTGTATGCGCTTATGCAGAGCGGCTATAACAAAGGCCCGGTGAATATCGGTAATGATAGGGAGTTTACTATCAAGCAACTAGCTGAACTTGTGATCGTGCTTGTTTCGCAGATGACTGGCGTATCTAGGGTCTCTATTGCGTATCTGCCGCCGTTGGTGGATGATCACATGGTGCGCAGGCCGGATATTACGTTGGCGAGAGAGGTGCTCCACTGGGGACCGGTTATTCGGCTGGAAGACGGATTGCGGAGAACGATCGAGTGGCATATCAATGATAGGGGGTCTGACTGAGTGGCGGTTTTTTGGTTGGTAGCTGTATCATATTCCGCGGGTATGATGTTGCGTTCAGCATCCGATTGCGCTGTGGTCGGTTGTTCCGAAACCCCTCAGTAGCTCATATTTCTAATGCATCTGTGTAACCGGTACGAGATCAATCAAAATAAAAAGACAATCCCCAGAGTATCTTTCTTCTTATCAATAAGCTCTATCTGATGAATTATTCAACCTATCAGATCTACACCATGTCCAACAAGCGTGGGTCCGACAAATATTTCCTTTTTGGGATTAGCTTATCGCGGGCGAGTATGAACTTCAACGTGTGCGACAAGGCGAGACGTTCCAATCACGGCGATATGTATGGGCTATTTTCTAAGTATGGGTCCCCTCCTTCTGCATTTTGATTCTTGGCTATCGCGGGGTGAATCTATATATGACTCCCATCCCCAGCACCACACAGCCCGATTTAAAATCGAACATCTTCAGTGAGCATCACTTGATTCATCTTTTTACTTTCTATACAACAACCCTTCAGTGCAATCCGTACAATGGGTGACTATACACCAGAAGTAGCAGCAGCTCCGGTGCTTACCCCATCCGAGAAGCAGGTCGACATCACTGGCATCAAACAACCCAGTGGAGTCCTTTACCACCAATTGCGAAATGAGCCCTTGAACATTGTTGGTGGTCGAGGCAGCTACCTGATAACCGAGGATGGTCTGGAAATCTTGGATGCGACATGCGGCGCAGCTGTATCCTGCCTGGGTCACAGTGACGAGCGTGTCCACGAAGCTATCTTGGATCAGCTGAAGAAGATCCCCTACTGCTATTCCATGTTTTTCACCAACAGTGCTGCCGAGAGTTTGGCAAAGCTTTTGGTAGACTCAACTGGAGGCAAGATGTCTCGTGCCTACATTGTGAGCTCGGGTAAGAAACCTGTCCATGCCGAACCATGACTACTTACTAACCTCACAATAGGCACCGAAGCTGTTGAGGCTGCTGTGAAGATGGCTATTCAGTATTTCACAGAGTTACCCGTCCCTGAGCCCCAGCGGGTTAACATCATATCTCGAAAGTCATCTTACCACGGAAATACCCTCGGGTCACTTGCTGTCGGACACCACGCCTCCCGGCGGAGAATCTATGAAAGTCTTCTTTCGAAGAATATTCACCACGTGCCCCAATGCTATCCCTACCGCAGGATGAATACCAATGAAAGTACGGAGGACTACGTTCAAAGACTGGCCCAAGAACTAGAGAACGAATTCCAAAGGCTTGGCCCCAACACTGTCTGCGCATTCGTAGCGGAGACAATGCCTGGTGCCGTGAGTAAAACCCGAGCCCGCTATGCTCAATATGCTAATTGTTTCCCTAGACACTTGGATGTGTCCCCCCATTGCCCGGCTACCTCAAGGCACTGAAAGCCGTCTGCGAGCGACACGGGGCACTCTTCATCCTAGACGAAGTAATGTCTGGCATGGGCCGCACCGGAACCCTCCATGCCTGGGAGCAAGAAGACGTCGTCCCTGATCTCCAAACAATCGCCAAGGGACTCGGCGCCGGTTATGCCCCGATTGCCGGTTTGCTCATCAACAAGCACGTCGTCGACACTCTGAACAAGGGCACCGGCGCTTTTGTCCACAGCCAGACATACCAGGGCCACCCGGTTGCATGTGCGGCTGCATTTAAAGTGCAGCAGATTATACAAGAGGATAACCTACTCCCGAACGTGCGGGCGATGGGAGAATATCTTGGTCAGCGTCTTCACGAGCGTTTGGATAATCACCCTCATGTTGGCGATATTAGAGGCAGGGGATTATTCTGGGCCGTAAGTCTTTTTTCACTTCTATTTTTGGTCTTTACTAACATGATCATAGATGGAATTTGTTCAGGATAAAGAAACGAAAGAGCCATACCCGCCTTCAAAGGCGCTTTCTCGGAGATTGCACGCGACAGGCCTCAAGCCTGAACATGCGATTTCGTTGATGCCAGGAAATGGCGGTATCGATGGCGCTAATGGCGATCATATTATTCTAGCGCCGCCTTATAATACTACCCGCGAGGAGATCGATTTGATAGTCGACCGAACTGTTCGGGTCATTCAGGAGGTTTTAGGATAGAGGTTTTATTTGTGAATTGATCTCGATTTTATCTCTTCTTGGTTAGTTTAGTTAAATTCCCGCTCGAATTTTAGTCAATTAAATGAGTTCCTACGCATGCTTGACAAGACTCTTCCGCTGCTGTATGGTAACTCAATGCCATAATATATATTTAGGCGATCTTCCTGGTAATTTCAAAATAATTCACTATAGCCACTAGTATTTCACTTATTCTCGCTTTTGAGGGATCACGGTACATACAAACTGAGCACATCTTATAGATTTAATCTGGTCTAGTGCCATTGCAATATATATTGTCCTGAGTGTTGATAACAATTTAATTGGTCAATCATCAGGTGACCGTCATGTATGGAGATAAGGCTGCGGGGAAACAAGACTCATATAATCCATGCCCCTACTATATTATTTGTGGATCTCTCGCTATTTAGAGGTAGATCATCTGTTTGATCGTCAAGATGCCTCGAGACGACAAGTTTTCACGGTCACGAACTGGTATGACCGCTCATCCCAAGGCGAAATGTAGATGCTGATAGATGTGGAAAAGGATGTCTGCAATGCCGAAAAAAACACAATAAATGTGATGAGCAACAGCCAATTTGCTCTTTTTGTGCTTCGCGGGATTTAGATTGCCAATATTCATCCGGTGTCAAGTGGGTTCGACCAAAAGAGCCAATACCGACAAGACATAAGCCTCGCGGCAAAGACACCCGTCGAGCAATTGAACAAAACATGCTAGGTCAACCTTCGGCACTTTTTGCACAGACATGTTTTGAATCTGCAGAAGACAAATCTGCGTGGGAATATTGTACGTGACTTCATGCTAAGTAATCAGAATCCGAATATCTAATCGAGAATATTTGCATAGACATAAGCCTCGTTGCATCCAATGTCCCTGCTGTAGATGGCCCGGACAACCCTTACCGGCAGGTCTCCATCCCAGCCCTATCATCACCAATTCTTCTCGAGACTATTGTCTGCATATCGACAGAACATATGCTCAATTTCGGATTAGCCAGCATAGATCTCGCAGCCAAGCGCCAGCAGAGAATGCTCAGAACGCTCGGACAAAACCTGCTCAGTATCGACGCCAAGGGCGCCTGCGATGCAGGTACAATCGGAGCCAGCAACAAGCATGAGCGAGAAGCGCTTCTCACAGCTGTCGTTCTTCAGGGGATCGTTGTCGCACAAACAGCAGACGGCGTACTGGAGCCCCACGTCAAATGCGCTTCTTGGCTCATGGAAGCACTAGGATACTTCGACGAGATACCACAGAACCCCATCGCACGTATGACAGTACAGCGGTATGGCATGGTCGACGTAATGCTAGCCATATCACGACAGCGAAGGCCGTACGCACCGCAAAATTTCATACTCAACCAGCCCGACCAGAATCGTTGGGACACCACCGAGCCCTCATTCCACAAGATGACGGGATGCCCGCAGCCACTGATGCGCTTTCTAGTACGAATAGCACATTTAGCCTGCGACATGAACGAGGCGCTCGAAACAAATACAGATGGAGGCGCTATTCTCAACGAAGCATTCCAACTCGACACCGAGCTTCGCGCTTGGGGATCTGGGTACAATGGAATTCCACCCTCGCGATGTGAACGCACGCCTCTGGATATTCTCACTGAGTGCTTTTACTGGACTGCACATTTACTGCTTGCCCGTCGGGTTTTTCGAGACCAGACATGCTCGCCGCGCGTACAGCATTTAGTGCATGTGTGCTTTGGGCTGATGGATCACCTGTCAACGGGTTGTGGGCCCGATTCTTCGCTGCCTCAGCCGTTCTACATTGCTGCGAGGGAGGCTATAACCCCTGAAGATCGTGTGTGGGTTCGGCATAAGCATGAGTCAATGACGGCTTACTATCGGGAACAACAACGGAACTCGGCGATGGAGCTTATTGAGCAGATCTGGGACACTACAGATAAGCTACGGGAGCTGGGTAGTGGCTCTGGTTGGCCGAGGGGGACCGAATTGTCAATTGTGGATAGTTTTGTGCAAGCGCTTGATAGAGGGGCTTGTTTCTTCATCTTCTAACAAAGTTACTACTCCGTAGTACTCCGTACTTTGTTGTATTTTTTGGGGAGGGATTTTCCCCCCTCCTTTCTCCTCGGGTAATTAGGGATGAACCGGTTCGCGGCAATCTTGAAACAATGAACGATCCTAGGGGTATTTACCTAGATGGGAATATCGGAATCTCGCATGCCAACAATGGAAGATGAAGCACCATATATGTCGGGTCATTAAACTCGAAAAGTACTGCCTGCAGTACGGAGTAGCCGGAGTAAAATATGTAAAGGCATAAACACTAGGCCGAAAAGTTCCTGAAAAATAAGCTGAATGCTCCTGGGCCCCATTTGATGATGAATTGATGAATTGATGAGTTATGAACTCAATAGTTATGTACTCCGGACTCCGTATATCATATGACGTACGTACATATACCGATTAAAAATGGAGTAGGAGTATTAGAAAACCGGATACGACGGATGTCTACGGAGTAAGAGAAATGTCCCCAGCAGAGTTGCACCCTGAATTCAAGCCAGTCGGGGTCGGGAGTCTAGAATGACCTGTCATGTCTCCAGAACCAATCATAATCAATGCCGGGGCGGGTACCTGAATGTTTCTCCTTTGGCGGTCCATGGAACTGCACGTGTAACTGCATGCTTATTGGCCGAGTCCACTGAATTAGCCCCTGTAACCGTGGTCCCGATACCGTCCAATAGTCAGTGGCTGACTATTCTTGAATCAGGGGAAACAGGGGAAAATCTTCGATCACATCCATATTCCATATTCCATATCCCACTCCGTATTCGTTAATTCGTCAAACAAATTGTCAAACGCATTGACTTTGTTTTTTAAATTCCCCGATCTCACGCCGTTAGGCATTAGATATGAGGTTTGTGTGGTTTATTCGACGCCACACAGAATCCTGTTGAGACTTGCCCCTGAGAGAGAGAGAGTCACACCGATATAGTTGGACGAGACATAAACGCCGAGTAAGGGGAGTGGCACGCGCACCCCTCTTCACAACAATGGAGGTTCAGCCTGCGCCCTTATTGCTCCAAGCCTCCGTGATGCGAGTTGGACTTATGCAGGTCAACGCAGGGGCCAAAACCAGTTTCCCTCAACTCCATACATCGCACACTCTGTACTCTGTACACCGTACACTGGTCCTAGATGGAAAAATATACTTCGGAATTTTTGGTTCAAACACAAAGAAAGGTAAAAAAAAAAAAGGTAAAAAAACGTAAGACAACTAAAAAAAGATGTACAAATCGAGGTGACCAAAAAAAAAACAATGGGGCCCCCCCACGAGGTGCCAATAGTCCAGAATGGCGCCGGTGCGTTGTCCATCAAAGTCAACTGGTTCTCTGTGTAGTCAGCATCTCCCATCTCCTGATCCGCTTCTGCCTTTCGTGTTTCTCATTCCCTCCATTCTTTTCTTTTTTTTTGCGTCCGTTTCATTCTTTCACGGCGACATTATAACACTCATTTCTGCCCAATTCATTCGTTTCCTCGAGAACGGTTTGCCCCCTCCCGTTCCCGCCCCGTTGATCGATTCAACCTGGGTATTTGAGCATTTGCCGAAACACATCTTCATTGATTCTTCATTGATTCTTGTCGATATAGGGAGAAATTATTCCCCTGCCATTCGTTACCAGCTGCTTCGGCCAGCCTTTTTATTTATCCCCTCTTTTTTGGACGCCTCTGCGACGCGCCCTTTCAACCCAACCCCCCAGTCTCTGACGTGGACACCCTCGAACGCGATTCGATCCCTACGCTAGACTTCCGTTCATTTACATCTTCAACTTGACCCTCTCGCGCCAGTGGCTGCTTCGAGATCACATTTCTAACAATCCGTCTCCGCACTACAATCACACCCATCCCATTATTTGTCGGCCGGATCGTCACACATCGTACCTTTTCTTTCCGAAAAAAAATAACTACATACGCAACTGCAAAACAAGCATTCATCACCTTGGACACGATTCCGATTACGTGCGACATATTTTCTACCGTACCACATTACATCATGTCTTCGTTGACAGAAATGCATTACCCAACAACCGGCGCAATTGCGCCCACGGCTTCGTCTTCCTCGCCTCCAGCTTCTACACCCTCTCCGTCGACCTCGAGTGCTACCACGGCCCATTCTTCTGCTACACGCCGGCCTCCTCGCAAAAGCACTCTGACTCAACAACAGAAAAACAACAAACGTCAACGCGCAACTCAGGATCAGCTTGTCCTCCTGGAGATCGAATTCAACAAGAACCCAACACCCACCGCTGCTACCAGGGAACGTATTGCTTCGGACATTAACATGACGGAACGGTCTGTTCAGATCTGGTTCCAGAATCGGTAGGTTCAATTCAGAATTGTGTTTCTATTTGCATCTTTACTGACCCAAGATAGTCGCGCTAAAATCAAGATGCTGGCGAAAAAGAGCATTGAGACTGGTGAAGGATGCGATTCCATTCCAGAATCCATGCGACACTATCTCGCGATGCAGTTTGACCCGAACAAGGCTGGCGCAAGAGACCCCTTTGGACGTGCTGGCGCATACGGCCCGCCTAGCATGTACGCAAACGAGGCCAACCCTTCCGGCAAAGTTGGTATGTTGATACATCACTCTGATCCACTGTACGTCGTACTAATTGGTATTTCTAGTGATCTCTCACTTCACTTGTCGTTCCTTGACTGTTGGCAGCTGGCGGCGGATTGGACAAAACGCCATGGACCTGGTCGTTTTCTACTCCCCCGACAAGGCATGCATGACTTACTATATCAATAACGATGCTGCCGGTTATAAGATCGAGTATCCGTTCGCCTATATCAAGAACATCACCTTGGAAACTGGGGATCCAAGCCCTGGGCCAAATGGGGAACCACCTCGACCCGGAGGTCTTGTTGTGGAACTGAACCGCCCGCCGCACTTTTATATGGATTCATCCAACTCTGGAGGGTTCTACCAGTGCGGTGATTTCACTGAGGAGCAGCAAGCTAGTCAGATCATGGTTCATCACCTGGGAGGCCATCCCAAGGTCTTGAGCGTTCAGCTTGCCAAGCTTGTGTCATTGGAGTCCTTCCAGAACCGTCTGGCTTATAATAACAGCAGCTTTACCATGCCAGCTCCGATGTCTCCGCCGTTCATCCAGCGTCCTGCATCCCAGCCCAACCAGTTTGTCGCTCCTACTTACATGAACTTGTACCAGGATAGCAATCACTTGGGCTTCAACATGCCAGCTGCTCGCGGGCACAAGCGCCAACGAAGCCGTTCAGTACCTGTTGCAGTTGACATTTCGTCATTCCAGAGTCCCATGTCTTCCTTCCACGTGCCACCCCCTCCGCCCCCATTCAACCACACCGAGGCGGGCATCTACGCACCTGTTCCACAGTCAGTGCACCATCTCCCCACGGACCTCCGCATCGACACCCAAGGATATGGACTGGATTTCCGTACCAACCCCATGTCTGCAACGACTACCGGATCGCCTTCCGACTTCGCCAGTCCCATGTACAGCAACGCCGGTCAGGGCGATTCCACGCCAGTCGCCAGCATGGCGCCTCAGTTCAATGTGTCCTTTGTCTCAGGTGGTTCAACCGATGCCTCAGGAATGGGCTCTCACGCAGCGTCTCCCTACTCCAGCATGAGCCCTGCAGACCCGCTGATTGCAAACCATTCGCCGCCACTATCCAACATGTCACATGGCTCGTCTGATATGTATGGGTTTTCCCAAGACCAGCAGACTGGCTTCGACGACAGCCTCTCGATGAATGATATGTACTCGAAGCATCATGTCAACTATGGCGTTTCGCACGAAAGCCCTAGCTTCGAACTGCCCATGCACGGCCTCTCTGCCCACCCTTCTCCTGGCATGGGTGATTACTCACACGGCATGGCTAACCTGGATGAGATCAACTCGCAGGGTATGCCGACTGGGTCATGAGTGGGAGCCTCTTGGGGTTGTTTGAGTTTGTGTTTCTCTTTTGTCTCTTGATGTCTCACGGCCTTACCTATGCATGCGGCGCTTATGCTTGTCGATGGGTGTTTTACCTTGAGGGAAATTTCTTAATTGTCCAATATCGAGAGTCGTAGCTAGGTGTTGGGTTTCGGTATTTGCAAAACCCCCTTAACGGCTCTTTTTTGGATGATTCTCGTCTCGCTGGCGATGGCTAGGGAAGCGATTTTACCTTCTGATATGTTTCTTGCGTGACACCCTTGTGTCTTGTTATATTGATTATACCCTTTCCATTCTGGGGCCGGTCCTGAAGCGATTTTTGTTATTTTTGTTTCTGTTTTCCCGGCTGTCCCGGTTGAATCCAGGACCTTTTTCTTCTTCTTCTTCTTCTTCTTCTTCTTCTTCTTCTTCTTCTTCTCTCCCGGTCAATTTGCCATTCTTCTTTTCTTCTTCTTTTGAATCATGGCCGGGAATATTTCTCATCTTCTTTTCACTTTTTTCATCTTCTTTTTTCCAATTTTCTCTTACGTGGTTATGCCAAACAGACCGACTTGGACTGCAACTCCATTCCCCTCAATTTTCTTTTTTTGTTCTATTTTGTGTGACTTTCTTCGAGCAGGGTGGTGCTATCTACCCTGCACTACTATGGTTACAAAGGTCCATTCCCCTGTCATGGGCTTGGAGTCGAATTTTTGCACATGAGCTTGTTCTGTCGGCACTCGTTTGGGTCTGACATCCAACCGACGCTGATCCTCTGGGCTGCGCAGAGTTGTGATATCTTCTGCCCGAGACCACACAAGTAGGATAGCGCTGAGCTGGCGGTATACGAGTGTGGGTGATTGACGCTAGGCTCTGAATCAATTCATTTTGTATCGCATTCAGCTCCATATATATTGTAGCCGTAGCCCAATGTTTGTCTACTGTACAATGGTTGTCACATATACTACAAGTACATATCATATAAGGGTATCTCAAACGTCCTATATCAACCCAGCACCATATGCCTTACGACTGCTTCTGCTTCTGCCACCCCATTGGCAAAGGTGCTGTATACCCTCCCTTCTCCCTAAGGAACCATTCGATCCAAACCTCCATCTTTTCCAAAACATTCCGCTCCGGCTTCCCTTCCATCCCAACCTCAAACACCCCCTCCTTACACCAAACACTCCACGACCCCATCATCCCCGCCATAAGCACATCGGTCCCAAGCCGATCCCCAATCACAGCAATCTCATGCGGAGACTCAACAACCCCCCTCTCCCGAAACCATTGCACAACCTCCTCCCCGCAAAATGGCTTCTTTTCCGTGCCCGCCGGTAGTCGGAAAATAGGAATGCGCAGATGCGCAAGCTGCGCTTCCAGCTCGGAGACTTCGCCGTCGAAGCGCGGGTGACTGCCGGCACGGTTTGAGACGATGAGGATTGAGTGCGGGTTTGTGGTTTGGTTGAAGGGGGAGGTTGGCGAGGTGCGGAGGGAGGAGAGTTTGGCCAGGATCTGTGGCGGGAAGGATGTTGTCTTCGCTGCGCAGAGCGTGTTGTCTTTGTCGAGGACCAGGGCGCGGATTGTGGGTGTGCGGGGGGAGTTTTCGGGTGTTGATATTTGTGTTTGGGGACCTTTCTTTACATTGATCAGGTGTGGTCCTAGGTTCTCGGGGAGGTGGGTGAAAGTTGGGATTGTGAGGTGTGGGAGGAATTGGGTTGGTTGTTTGAGGAGGGTTTGGACGGCGTGGTTGAAGCCGCGTAGATTGGAATTGGGTGAGCCGGCCATTGTGGTGAGTTTGGGATTTCGACGTAGAATTATCGGAGATGTAGAGATTGCTATTGTAGGTGCATTATGTGGGAGTTTTGGTGCCTTTTTTGAGGTTGGAGTTGCTGTTTGGTCGGGATGGAGAGAAAGCCCAAAGCGGAGAGGATGAGCTTAGCCGCAAAACTCGCCTTTCTCTTAACCTCCACTTACTCCGACCTCATCACTGTCCCACCATCTCCTCACGATCACCCATTGCCTTGATTCGTGCCCTTTTTTGCGCGAGGGAAGCTCTCAGTGTTTATTTTCGACTTCGTTCAACCATTTTCCATCCTCGTTCGCCGTCACACAGTCGAAATGGGCAAGCTCACCTCCACGATCGGCATCCCGATCAAGCTCCTCAACGAAGCGCAGGTGCGTTACATTCCCTGATATTGCTATTTCGATTTTTGGATGGAAAGGCAGGATGCTTGCGTGATATCGCGAAAATGGAGATCATCATGTTAAAGCGCGAGACAGAGGGGCTAATATTCTTTTCCAATAGGGCCATGTCGTGACGATTGAGATCACATCTGGAGTTGTCTACCGGGGGAAACTCTTGGAAGGTATGTGATTCACTGCTGCTCGAGCTTTTGAATACCTGCTCTCTGTTTAGAGGGGCGGTCTATGAACAAGCTTCAAGAGGCGGTCTTTCTTGCGCGATTCGAAACTCACTAACATGGGTTTCCTACAGCCGAGGACAACATGAACGTTCAGCTCAAGGATATCACCGTCACCGCCCGCGATGGCCGTGTCTCCCATCTCGACCAGGTCTACATTCGCGGCAGCCACGTGCGATTCTTCATTGTGCCTGACATGCTCCGGTACGTTGAACACTGATATCAAACTTGTGGATCGCAATTTTGCGAACTGCGCCTCTCCAATTTCACTTTTACTGACTAGCTTCTTTCTTTTAGCAATGCTCCCATGTTCCGTACACGAGGCCAGCGCGGGCGCGGTGTCGGTTTGGCGCGTGGTAAGGCTACAGTGCAGCGTGCGCGTGGCCAGCGCGGCCGGGGCTAAACGTTATCTGTGGAAGAGATGAAATCGCAGTTTCAAGGCCTCACAAATTCAAGAGTGGTTGGCGTTTTGCTTTGTTTTCTTGGTTCTTAGGGGATTTCTTTTTCGGGCTTTGATCTTGCGAAGTCTTAAAATATCGGCTGGCATTTCTTTTTGTAGAGGCTTCGTCAGATCACCATTCAATTTATGAATCAATACCCGACATGAATCTCCTGGTTCCATAGGTTAAAGGTGTGTCTGGGTATGTTGAGTTTACGGAGCCCCATGAGGTATTGATATCCATTATTCGATGCCTTTGATAGCGGTTCATGCCCGATGAGTATATTAAGCGTAGCAAGAGTTCCATATCCACAGACATAATTTAGCTGATTATTGGCCATGAGTTGAACATATGGACAGCCTTGGCTTGTACTATGTACATTGGCGCTGCCGCCGCTTTTATGAGGGCGCTCAGGCTATGTAGATCTCAGCACGGTCCTGCATTGTACCACGTGATTATCGTTCCTTCTCATCCTACATCTCTTCATCTCTTCATACAACATACAACCCTGTGAACCTTGTGAGCCTTGGGAACATTGGGTCGGTGGCTTAATGGGGTAATTTAAATCATCTTTTTGGAACGCGCAACGTCCCTACCAGCGAGTATAAACTCTCCCCCTCATCCCCCACTCAAATTTATACATGTATGCCACTAGTGAACTTATCATGCGGACACAATGGCCCCAGTGAGCCCTAGGGTATAATGAGAATATGTGGGTTGATATTTACATGCATGCTTGTGAATTAATTGGATACATCCGGATAACAAACCCACCTTGAATAATTCCCTTTTTCCCACAAGTTCCAAGGTTCAAGATCGTCCGTCCTGGGTCAGATCAGAATATTACCCCTTTCGCAATTTCCAAGGCTGCTCGGAGATGGCAAGTAGCTCATTCCTTCTGCTTGCTGCAAAGCTCCAGCAAGACTTCACAGAATCGATCCAGAAGTGGGTCCACCTCATCCTTCCTGAGAATCGAGTTGGACGACTCGATCACAAACAAAGCAGTCGTGCTAGTAGGAAACACAAGCAACCATACGACATCCTCAGGGGGGAGATTGAAGAACTGCGTACTCTTCTGGCAGGACAGCTGACCAAACTGTGTTCTTACACTTTTGTTGTAGTTTTGAAACAATACCACTGATCCTGGTTTACTTCCTGTAGACCACTTGGTACAATTGTCCACCACATCATTCCATCCAATGGTCTCAAACCCAATACTCTCAGCATGCTGAGACTGAACAGCACGAAGTAGATCATGGGGAGTCTCGGATTTCAGAGTTCGTTGAATTCGCACTGGAATTGTATTAGTGCAAGGACCGAGAACTTCTTCAACGCCGGGCAGAAGTAGACTTCGCGTGGTGATCAATTGCCCAAACACAACGTCGGAGGAGCCTGTCCATTCTTGCAGAACCGTTGCCCATGCTACTTTGATAACCGTAGCCATGGTTATCCCGGCGGGGGGTGTAGGCAAAGGCATCTCCCTCTCGAAGCCCACGCTTTCCTCACATTCTACCGCAATAGTGGGCAAGGGAACTGGAGTGACTTGTGAATTCTGGAGCAGGTTTCCCCAGAATTCGTACGCCTGGGAGGTTCTCTGTCGGAAGCACTCACGCGCATAAGCGGCAAAGTCAGATTCGATGCGAGCTTCTTGGTTATCGTATTCGGCCCACAGATCGGATACAAGCTTCTGGAGACCGATTGCATCGTACTGGGCGTGTAGCAGCCTGATGATCAGGATGGAGTGGTTGGGTGCATCTTGAACTAGTTTGAACTCAACTCGGGGCTCATTTGCGAGATAGGTTTTCTTCAATTTGGCCTCGCAAAATGATTTGGCCCAGATTTGAGCACTTTGGTCTCCTGAAGCATGAATGGTGAAGGGTACATCTACATGGCGCAGAATAACCTGTAGTATGTCCTCCCGGAAGGGGATGAAAATCGAGCGTAAGATGGTATGCTTGTCGACAACTGCTTGGCAGGCATGATGGAGTTGGGATGCATCAACGGGGCCGTTCAATTCATAAAGGTGGTAGTCGAGCATATGTGTGGAAGCCATGGTATTTTGTTCCTCAAGTGTTGGAAAAGCGTCCTCGATCTGGTCTACGGCCAACGAAGCCGGGAGATTGGCGAGAAAATCATCCCGAACTGCCTTGAACGGGTCATATGCCTCGGTTGGGACTGAGGTGTCAACAACTTGATGACACTGAGCAAGACTCAGCAGGGATGATGCTCGGAATATATCGGCCACGGTAATATGCAGGCCGCTTTGCCGGCACTTCGTTACCAACTCTCTAGCGGTAATAGAGTTACCGCCGAGATCAAAGAAGTTGGACTGCATTCCAATCGTTGCCAATGGAAGGTTAAGCACCTGCGAGCAAACAGTTTGAATGATAATCTCCTGGGGGGTTGTGGGATCTTGATGGGCAGAGTCGTGGGAGATGTATGCTAGCAGGTCTTTGCGGGACAGCTTGGATGCTTCTTCGCGCAGCACTCGCCGATTCAGCTTACCAGTGGCGGTTTGTGGCAAAGCTACAGTGGCCACAATTGCCGGAGGGACCATAAAACTGGGGAGAGCCTGGTGCAGATTTGACAGGGCGTTTCTGGCTTTCTGGCGGAAATCCTGAGTGGGTAAGGCAAAGAGGCCTTCGACCAGACCATCCCGATGGAGCGTGGACTGTTGCTTTCCAATAGGAACAAAGGCAACCAGCAGTGCGTTTTGGGCTGTGTCATCTGATGGAATGACCACGTCGACCACCGCCGGTTCTTGAGTGTTGAATTGAGGGCACAGGTGGTGTTCGATCTCAGCAAGCTCGATCCGCTGGCCGCGAATTTTGACCAGCCCAGTTCCTTTGCGGCCTAGCAAGTGTAAGGTCCCATCGTGCGGGTTGTGTTTGGCGAGATCACCTGTCCTCAAGAACCGACTATTGCTCTCGGGTCGGAGCTGTTTCAGCCAAGCGGGATCGTGCAAAAAGGTCATCCGGTTTTGCTCTGGATTATCCATATATCCTCTACTCAAACATGGCCCTTCAAGCAGCAGCTCTCCTTCCGCCCCAATCGGCATGAGGATGTCTGGATCATGAGGACTGACCACCCACGGAGTTGCACATAGTGGCCGGCTGAACTGGCGAATATCGCAGCCGGACTCGTTGCGACTGCCGTAACTGCAACCCTTGGAGTTTTCCGACATTCCATACAGGGACAAGAGGTTGACCCCACTATGCTGCCACTTGGCCAGCTCCGTCGCTGCCATGGGCTCACCCACCATGACCAATGTCTTCAGTCCAGAAATCTCTCCAGGCTCCAGAAGGCGAAGCACCGATGGTGTCAGTTTGAGCCAATTCGCATCGTGGTGACGAATTGCCCCTAGCAAGTCGTCCTGCAGCTGCTGTTCGGATGGTACGCAGATACAGGCACCCTGAGTAAGAGGAGCGAGTTGGTCTGTGAGACTGACGATGAAAGCATAGGAGGCATATTGTAATACACGCGACTGAGGAGACAAACTTAATTGTTGGCAGTAGTTCGTCAGGCCACTCGCGAAGGCTGTATGATCCATCGCAAAGCCCTTAGGCTCACCTGTCGAGCCAGAGGTAAAACCCGCATACA
Organism: Penicillium expansum; assembly: GCF_000769745.1. Lineage (NCBI taxonomy): Eukaryota > Fungi > Ascomycota > Eurotiomycetes > Eurotiales > Aspergillaceae > Penicillium > Penicillium expansum. The sequence continues at coordinate 264,667 of NW_015971429.1, forward strand.
TGATATTATGCGGCTGAACAGCTGCGAGTTGTTGCGACTCCGCTGCGGAAATTTCACCCGTTTCTGAATCACGAGGAACTACCCAGATGGGGACGTCCAACTGCTCAGCCAGAGCTTCATGTTTGGCTGACACTAGGATGAGTCGTGGTTGAGCCTTGCGACACATCAAAGCGAGACGTTTGGCGGGTTGCGAGGCATCCAGGAGATAAAAGCACCCACCAGCTTTTAACACCGCAAAGATCGCCACAGTAGTCCACATGGATTTCTCCATGAGCAGGCCAACAAACTGATCTGGGCCCACGCCACTGGCCACTAAGCGAGCGGCCATTTTGGATGCATGTTCATCCAGTTCGCTGAACGTGAGTTTACCATCCCATGCACTGATCGCTGGAGCAGATGGCTGTTCACGACACTGTTGCTCGATGAGATGATGAGCGAGTTTTTCAACGCGTTGAGGCGTTGTTTCCGCATTCCACTGAAGGATCTTCTCAATGGATTCCGGACTACTGCCTTGGACGTCGGCAACAGATATATGGGGGTTGTATATGATCCTTGTATAGACGTGGCGCAGTTGAAAGAGAATGGTCCTCAAGAGTTCCAGCGCCAAAAGTTCTCCATCAAAAATAGCTCGTATTTGAATGGCATCTGGCTGGATTCGGCAATTTATTTGGAGAGGACATGTGTTGCTTTTTGCTTCAGAGCTTTCTTCGCCAGCTTTGCAAATCACGAAAATGTTATTGAATTTGATGGCGCTTTCCACTGTCTCATCCGATGCATTGATAATATCCTCCCCCTGACTCAATGCTGCCATGACGGAATCCTCTGGTTGGAGTCTCAGAGCATATGGTTGCACACCAGAAGAACAAGGCCGTACAAGACCAAACAGCACATCAGTCGAATTCGTATAAGTAGCCAGCACTAGTCCCCATGCTACTGCCAAAGCGTTGACTCTTGCTGGTTCTCTCGCAATATCATGGTAATCGTCAATGACAAGGTCAATCTGATCTTTCGGCGAGCCCTGGTAGCCATTAAATGACAAGACAGGAAAACTTGTCGGGTGAAAATCTGTCAAGGGGTTCATTTTGTGCGATGTTTTCTTTCTCTTCTCACTCTCAATGCGAAGCTTTCAATTCTCTCGCGATTCATGTGGATTTGCAAGCTCGGCTGTAGTCCTTTATTCCTGAGGCCTACAATTACAGAAAATTCACTTCGTATCTCTTTACACGATTTAGTGTGAGCTGGAATGTATTTTTGTTGTATTAAACTACATTTTCGAGGTAGCTTTATGTACGGTACCTGACCTATGTATTGGAAAAGACGTAAGACCCAAGCCCCCCATTTACTACTAAGGGAGCTGAGAACCGTAGCCACGGACGTACATAGCTAAGTTGCCCCACAGTTCACGTCTGTTTCTTTTCAAAAACCAGGCAAGTGGAGAAGATAGAACTGTGGAGACTTACTCCGTCCTAGCTGTCGGTATCTGTTGGTGGCGGCAGTGCTCAACAAATTAGGTCGATCAGTTACCACATCGAGATATTATCGGGATGTAATTTTTACGATACTACTCCGTACTCCGTACTGAGTGAACAGATTTTCTAGATCACGCTAGTCTACAACATGATTAGGCTTAAATAGCTATAAATCTTCGGAGATTGTGATCGGCGTGTTGTCACTTTTGGTGGGCCGTGCCACTGAGACAAAGTGGGGGACGAAGATGCTCCAATCGGCTAGAAACTCCTAATGTCCTCTGTGCTCTGTATATATTTTGACTAGAATGTATTCCGTACTATGTGAGGCACTCAGTCGGTATCCTTGTATGGTTCATTCCGGTCCTGTGCTTTTGTACAAATCACATTACCCCAGCGTATAATTTATGCTTGGGTTGTCATATTACCATATATAATACATTAATTGCTCTTGGCATCTATTCGTTAATAAAGGCAAATTGGACGTAAATACGAGCGCATTTCGGACCATTCTATACCCTCAGACGTGGAATGAAGCTAAGGCAAAAGAGCAGCCTATCATCATCAAGTCATATCACTTGTTGTATAGGCTTCGCACGTTGTTATTCCTACTCTGTGATTTCAAGCAATGAGCCGTTACCAGATTAGCTCATTTCATTTCTCAATCATGCACTAGTTAAAAATTCTATAAGGTCACCATCGGGTGTACCAACATTTCTCTTCGCTCCTTTCGATATAAGATCGATTGCTAATGCCTTTAACTTCCCCTTTGGATCTGTCTGGGACGTGTCCGGTAATCCAGGTCCCACCATGATTTGCCTGAAGAAAAGCATCCAGACTCCGATGAGAATCAAGGCTTCGGCGAATAAGTCCGCGTCCAAATCTTGATACCCCCGTACAAATCCTTGAATCAACGAGCTGAAGGAACTAGCACCACTGAAATGATGCTGGATGTAGATGACGGCCATCATATTGGCAAAATCGTGGAGTTGATTTTCATATGTAATAGTCTCCCAATCAATAATGGTAAGCTCTGTGCCAGCTGGTAAAGATGAGTATTGGATGAGAATGCTGTTGGTCTTTGTCAGCATATGACTATGAATACGGGAAGACAAAGCATACTTTCGTGGGGAGAAGTCTCCATGAATCACACCCTGCACTCTTTGGTCCTTCTTGGTAAGAGCTGCAAGGACTACTTGCCGGAGCATTTCATCCTCGCACTGGTTGGCAACCGCTTCATATAAAGGGCTGGGTGTCTTGCAGTAAAGATCTTCATTGCGCCGAAAAATTTCCAAAGGACCTTCTTCAATCTGACTCCTGCCCCAAGTATGGAAACAAGCAAGCCATCGCCCGATAGCTTCACCGATGGAGGCGATTTGGTCTTGGATGTTGAGCTCTGAAGGAGGCGACAGAAGAAATGACTTCAACAGTTGACTATCGACTTTGTCTTCCACCAGTTGTATTTGTGACTCGGGAATGAAATGATATAGATTCACGGGCCTTACTGAGATGCGATTATCTGGGACATGTTGGAAAGCGCCAGTATCTTTGGCCATCTGCAGGAATGCCAGCTCGGCTGTCTGCAAACAACATTGTTAAACAGATACTCTCAATCTCAAGGGAAAAACATACATATCGAGTGACGTCTGAACATTGTCTGATGACCACACTCCTGCTTCCATCCGGCAGCGGGCAAAGCAAAGATCCCCTGCAGATGCAATTCACGCTGCCACCTGCCAATCGCTCAACTGTGGAGCAGGCATATGGGAGAGGGGCCAAGATTTCAATGAATTGAGCATCTCCTGCGTTTCCTTGTAATGTACCCATCTTGCTAGGACAGTGTCCTATTGGCACAGCTAAACACAATGAGAATAAATGATGTCAATCCTGTGTTTTCAACAGCTGAACTATTGGTCCAGTCAGGTGATCTAATTCCTTACAGGGTTAGGACATGCATCTTAAACCAGCCAATCATATTGTTATAGTAGTACTTCGTGAATGATGTTGGTATGCACTATTTCTATCATTCCTTCAACCTATCTAGGTCGATATCCGCACCACTGGCCATAATATGTCAAGAAAAACAACATAGAGTACATATATATAAATTTAATGGCCCATCGCAGCAACCATCTGCTTCCTCTCTAACAGCGGGCGTGGATCTAGATAGACAGTGAAAAAGCTCATCCGTTCTTCCCCCACCCGTCTACCAAAAACTGCAAGGCCATCAATCTTAATAACCTTCTGCTCTGGATCCCCCTTGACTACATAGTCAATCTTGGCCTCCTGATAGATCCGATCCGGCAACACATCCACATGACCAATTGTATGTGTCATGCTATCAAGAAGGGAAAATTGCATTTTGAAGAAACCCTTGATGGCGTCGTGACCCTGCAAGGGAGGCTGTCCTGGAAAGCGCATCACGCAGTCTGTGGTATAAAACTTGGGAACGGAGACATCCGGATTGAGGGCATCACCGGCTGCGTGGTATTGCTGAAGCCATTCAATAGCGGATGTTTTGACTTCCGGGGTATCCACTGCGAGACATGTTAGACACACATTATGGAGATCGGATTCAGGTAGTGGGATATGGACATACTATTGAGGCGACTGATTTTGTTGAATTGTTGAATGGGAATCAGGAATTAGGAATTTGAAATTGGGGGGATGATTCAAGTGGGTAAGAAAATGTTTTGATCGTCGGTTGATAACCCTGAGACAACAGAGTAGTGGTGATCGGAAAGCTAAAAAATAAAAAAGAGAACAAGATGAGTTCGGATTTGTTCGGCCTAATTCTTCGGCAGCGGCTAGCGAAGAACACTAACCTACAGAATCTTATTTTGATGCGGATCAATAGCTCAAGGTGGATATACATAGGTTCATTTCAGGATCTGTCAATCTATTTCTCTTCAGCTCTGCCGCAATTATGTCGATCGATCACGATTTCAGTTACCACATAGAAACGTGATCTAGATTTGTATTGGACGATAATAAGCGGGCCACAGGTATATACCTTTAACATCGCAGGCTATGTGGGGATCGCATCGGTACATATGTACTCCGTATATTGTACCGTATCCGAACTACTCCCAAGTTGCCCCACAGTTCAGCTTGTTGCGAAGTTTCTTCAGGAATCTTGGAAATGGACGGTGGATCCATGGATCCATGGCGGGACGGCACGAATAAATTACAACCCTATGTTTACGCTGCCAAATTACTGCCGTATTACGTACTGAAATTGAAACCCCCGAAATAACATACCGAAACAGCTTACAAGACAGTCAGTGAAAGTTTGAAGCTATTTGATTAAAAAAATCAACCCTGCGAAGGAGTAGAAAACACGTTGAAAACGCCAGAATCAGAAATGATTTATAAGGTCAAATCAGAACTACGAACTACTTAATATAATTCCAACTACTTCGTGGCCAAAGCTCATGTGGTGGCCCGTTGATGTTGATGAACAAAAACAATTATTATTATAAACATATATATGACTTTCGTATCGAGAAATTTTTATATGCCGATAGCAAGATTTTATATAGTGTCATCCCGCGTTACGAGAGCAGGCAAGGAGTGAGTACAAGACGGCTAACAGCTGCAGGTCACCAATTTTAAGCAGAGGCATTAGTGTTATTCTTTGGGGATTTCCCCTCCATGAAGAAGACAGATGAGGCGCCGTTGACGAGGCAGATAAGTGCTACAATAAAGTCAGTCAATGCAGGTCAAGGGAAATTCCAAAACTAGTAGCCTCACCCATTATCACGTTCATGTAAAAGTATCCAGCCACATCAACCAAAGATCCGCAGATCAAAGGTCCTAGCATCAATCCAAGGCTAAAAGAAACACCATACAGGGAAGAAACACGGGAGGATCCCCCATGAGCCCCGAAGATGAGTGGGTTCTTGGCCTGAAGATCTTTGGCGAGGGCTAAGATACAAGTTAGCATGTCATTTGTGGATGCGGTGATAGAAAATAGAAAGTGCAAATAAGCAATTAGACGTACCTGACATTTGCTGACCGCCCGAGCCGCGCACCAAGCAGAGGAAAAGACCAATTGCGGACAATGATGCCAGATGAATGGCCTTCCCACCAGCTTCACCACTGGCCCATGGGAATCGACCGTCCCCGGGCATTCCCAGGAGAACAAAGAGCGGTGTCAGGATAACCCAGCCGGAGACAGTGATAGATCGAACTCCATGTCGGTCTCGAATCGACCCGGCCACAGGACCCAGGATAATGGCAGGTATTTGCAGACAGAGAAACATCATACCTGCCGGTAAGCTCTTCCATCCAAATGCATTACGCACATGAAGGGGAAGAGTAGTATCAAATCCAGCAACGACAGCAGAAGTGGTCAGGCTGTTTAGGAGACTGGACAGGACTCTGGGATCGCGAAGCATAATGCTGTAAAAGCCTCGACTTGATGCATTCTCCGAACATGCGACCGATGGCCCAGTTTCGTCAGCTTGATCGATGTCAGAGGACCCAGAAAGTAAAGAGGTGGTCTCATCTGGAGTAACTTCCGTGGCAGATGGAACAGATGCAGGTGACTCGGAGGGGCTGGCAGGTTGACTTGGGATCATGAGACGGGCAGCCATGTCCAGGACAAGCACCGCCATAGGGACAGACCATGCCGGCCAGTATCCGAACAACTGAAGTAGCACACCAGCGACCATGGGTCCTCCAACGACGCCCGTAGACGCAAAGGATCTGGCGGTGCCCATTACCTGTCCCATTTTGTCCTTACTCGTAATATCCGTTATTGTAGCGAGGCCGATTACCCATGTAGCAGACCCTGCCACACCTTGAATGACTCGTCCTAAAAAGAGCGCCCATACTGAAATGTGGCGGGAGGCGCGAATGGTCAGCTTGAACTCGTACCGCCATTATTATAGAAACGAAACATACGTGAAGGAGTGCACGCGACGAGAACTGTGCCTGTGAGACACCCGGTCAGAGCAAAAAGTAGCGGGGTCTTCTTGCTTGGTGTTTTGTCCGCGAAGTGGGCGATAATAGGACCAGAGATCAGGGACACCAAACCGTGGATGGTAAGCAGCGCAGTAGTCAAACTCTGGGTATGGGAGGGATCCAAGTGTAGACGGTTTTCGAGCATATATCCAAGGATAGGAACGATGAAGCCAAAGAGGAAGGTTTCTTAATTGAGTACCGTCTGGTCAGCGTAAAGCGAGAACATGAAGGACGACGACGAACCAGCGAACAAGGCGATGTACATCGACGAGATAATAAAACACCTAGACGAACGAAAACCATAGCTAGAAGGGTTTGTACTATCCATATTGACGGACATTATAATTTGAGGGAAGCTATGCAGCAGTCTGAAGAGACAACTTGACATGCGACATGGAGATATCTGGAGCTACCCATAGCGATCGTACTATAGTAGTCATGTATGGTAACTTATACTCGGTTGTTACGACAAATACAATGTACCGGTGTACATACAAAACCAGGATTCAAAAAAGAAAGCGAAAAATTTAGACTCCAGCGTTTCCATATGCAAATAGGATAGGTGATGGCAATGATAGAGCGTTGAGACTTATTGTGGCATATCTACTATGATTATCGCTCATTTTAGGATTCTCACAACGTCACCACGGCCTTTTGAGCACTCATGCCTTGTCGTACTCTGTCCAATCCAGCCTGAACTGACTCCAACCCATGGCCAACCACCAACGGTTCTGGGGTAGCTTGAAAGATCTTCTTCTCTAATGCCTCAGGTAAGAAATCCCGGTAGATAGCTTTTCCAACTTCATTCTCTACAATAGTCCCTGCCAGCACTAACCACGAGTCAGTTAAATCCATCAAACCCAGTAATTATCAATCTTACCAGCTTTAGCCTCAATGCCATAAAGTGACACATTCTCCGGGACTGGGTTCGTGGTCATGACTTTCTTGTCCTGCTTCAACGCGTGCACAATATCCACACACATCTGCACTGTTGGTCGCTTGGATATTGAGTCAAGAACGCCCACAAACTCCGTACTGCTCAGAGCCTGGACAATCTCATCTTTGACAGATTTGCTGTGATAATCAAACACCTTAGATGCACCGAGACGGAGACACTGTTCGTGATTCTGAGGACTGGCGGTAGTCACGACCTGATACCCTGACGCCTTAGCCAGCTGAATAGCACAACTACCCACGCTAGAGGCACCGCCCCATACCAAGAGAGTCTTGCCCGTTGGTTTGGGATTCACAGAAGGATGTTGGAGATGGAGGTCTTCTTTTTGATACAACGCGGCGGCGGCGGTCGAAAGCGCACAGGGAACGACGGAGCCTTGAGCGAACGACACATCGGCGGGTAATGGACAGGTTAAGCTCGAAAGTAGAGCGGTATAATGCTGGAACCCAGCGTGGCGAGTGTAAGTGCTATCCATCCCAAAGGCATGTCTGAAATTCACACGAGTCAGTCAAGTATATGCGACATCATTAACAATTAGAGTACAAACCCGATCACACGCTGACCAACTGTCAAATCGGTGACATTTGACCCGACTTCCACCACTTCGCCTGCGACATCGACGCCGAAAATGTTGGGATATGGGATATAATCCAGGAATGCAGTGTCTTGCAGCATGTAGTCACATGGGTTAATTGCAACGGCATGGTTTTTCACCACTACCTCGTTCGGTTCGGGGGAAGGGTAGGGTGCTGGTTCTACCACAAATGGTCTGGCTCTGGGAGTGAGGGCCCAAGCGGCCTGGTTGAGAGGCTGGCTGGTCGAGCAGTTGTGTGCTACTGCCATGTTGGTAATGATGGAGTAGAAAGATAAAATGGACAAAACCGGAACTTCAAGAGCTCTACTATGTTGTAGACCGGCTTGAGACAAATTACATCTTCTCTGTGTGAATGTAAAACTATGACTAGATCTCGATAACCCCCACTAGCGTTAGCCTTTCAAATGGGTAGGGATCTTCCAAAAAAACTTTCTTTCAGCTCTGAGGATCATAATACTTTGTCATGGCGACTTTGGAATCAACAATTTTTCGATTTTCTCTTAGTTTACCAAAAAAAATATAATAGTGGAGAGATTCGATTCTTGAAATATTCCAATGGGATTGATTACCGTCGCCCCATCCTGTGTCAGTGTTAACTAGCGTAGTGGGGTGCATGAGTGTCCTATATCCCAGATCGACTAAAGAGAAGCCGAGCAAATCCGAGACGGCATAGAAAAATGGTAGGAATTAATGACCTGCTTGACTGCCTGGAGAAGCTATTACGTATTTCACCACTAAAGTGAGAACAACATATACCTGCAGCATGCAAGTCTAATTGGCTTTGAGACAGCTTACATTCTCCCTTTGAAAAAGGATTTCTCTTGGGCCAGGGACCTCCTGTCATTTGTGATCTGCAAAGCAGAAAAACCTTCCAAAGTTGGAAGCCTGGGCCGATGCTCCACAGAACAGAAAATACACTGAATACATGAATTATACAAAATACGCAAAATACAGAAAATACCTATACCGTATTTGCCGTATCAGATGTATAGCGGAATCCAGCCCTGAGCTTTGATCTATTTCGGATACTCTTTTTACAAGAATGGATTTGGAGGATCGAGATTTATAAATCTGGCTACATAAACATAAAGCTCATTATCCCTTTAGTTGCAAAAATCCAGCAATTACTGTTTTCCTACATCTACCCTTGTTGGATTTTCTCTCTTGACTGATCCTAAATATATTCAATCACTATGTTACTTAAAACTGAAACCACCGAGCCCACCTTTCTCTTCACCTCCGAGTCTGTCGGCGAAGGCCATCCCGATAAAGTCTGTGATCAAATAGCAGACGCCATCCTCGATGCTTGTTTGACACAAGATCCTCTCTCCAAAGTCGCCATCGAAGCCGCCGCTCGACCCGGCCTGATCTTTGTGTTTGGTGTCCTGGACACACAAGCTAAGGTTGACGTTGATGCCATTGCCCGCGCGGTCCTCAAGGATATTGGATATGACTCCGCCTACCAGGAACTCGACTACAAGACCTGCAAGGTAATGGACCATATCGAGCGACGAACTACCCCGGAAGCTGCTGCACCATTGGTCTTTCTCAGCACTTCCGATACGGAAGCAGCTGGTGACCAGGGCATTATTTTCGGTTATGCCTCGAATGAAACCCCACAATCACTGTAAGTTCCAAAATTTGTTTGACATTCCTACGGCAAAGGTACTTACCACATTAGGCCCTTGACTATTGAATTGTCGCACCGTATTACGCGACAAATGAAAACTGCCCGACTGGATGGAACTCTTCCCTGGTTGCTACCAGACACCAAGACACAAGTCACCATCGAATACGCCAGACGCAAGAATGGCGAGACGGTCCCGTTGCGGGTGCATACTATTGTGCTCACGGCGCAGCATACACCGGATGTGACAGTCGAGGAGTTGCGCCGGGAAGTTTTCGAAAAGGTTATCTGCAAGGCCGTTCCCGCACAGTACCTGGATGACCAAACGGTTTACTATGTATGTTTGCCAATGCGATAGAAGAATCTCCCTGCGAATGCTAATTGGGAAACAGATCCAACCAACTGGAGACTTGGGTGTGACTCCATCAGGAAAATTTGCTGGCGTCACCGGTCGAAAGATCGTCGTTGACACATACGGTGGATGGGGTGCCCATGGTGGCGGTGCCTTTTCTGGCAAAGATTACCGCCAGGTATGCGTTCTTTGTCCTTCTATTTTGAACCGATCAAATGCTCACTATCATTACAGGTTGATCGTTCCGCTGCATACATGGCACGATGGATTGCGAAATCGATCATCCATGCCGGTCTCGCACAGCGGTGTCTTATCCAGCTGTCATACTCCATCGGCGTTGCCGAGCCATTGAGTATCTTCGTCGATACCTATGGAACGGGCAAAATGACTGATTTGCAATTGGAAAAAGTCGTGTTTGAGAATTTTGACATGCGACCTGCCTTCATTGCGAAAAAATTGGGATTGACGAAACCGATCTACTACCAGACGTCAAAGAATGGGCACTTTACCAACTCACTGTTCCCATGGGAGAAGCCCAAGGATCTGATTCTGTAGTTCTAGCATAGCTTAGTCTAAATGATTATTTGTTGATTAATTCTTTTTATTGATCTCTATAATAGCACTACCGAATAGGAGAGGATAACCAAGGTTTTGTCTATGGGTGATTATCCACCAGCCTCTACGATATAGTACGAGGTATTATTAGAAAATTAGTAAGGGGGCTCACGCCATACCTAGGTACTGCATTTTTATGTAGATATTAAACTTGAGCTCAAGGTGGATATTGGTTCATCGCCGGATTTGATCAAGCTGTGTACAGCTCTGCTGAAATCATGCCGATCCATCGCATTGAAGCGGTTCATTGTCCTTGAACAAGTGGGTAATTAGGTTTCTCGGGTTAGGTGAGGGTACCTTACTCCGTAATAGGTAAGCTCCGTTAGCCATTGATCATCGACCCGGCTGTCATAGAGTGGAATCAGCCGTCAGGCCTCGGAGAGAACTTGTAGATCTCACGCGATTGAGGAGCTCCTGCAGATCTTCAGCTCTCTCAGCAGCGCCAAAATCAAGAATTCCCAGCCCCTTGGAGTGGATGTCAATATGCCGAATCGTGCAGATTGATGTTGGAATTACATGCGAGGTAGGATACCAATAATACAATATGTATTATCGTAATTCGTGTATAATACCATACGGTCACTTACCTAGTTGTAGCAGAGACTTTTCAAGTCTGGAGCCAATACCAATTTACAGCCTATGTTTACATGGAATTAAAGGTTAGCCTATATGGCACATCTGTTGGGAGAAAGGATCTTCGATCAATCACGAAAAGAGATATATCTACTAGTACCTAGTGGGAGGAGGCAGGTCTCAGGCAACCGCACACCGCAACAGTTGGAATCAGTCTAGGCCATGCTCCTCAAGGCTCTCCGGTTGATCTTGAATCCAGTCACCGGAATCTGATCAATACAACGGACGCCTCCGGACAGACATTGCAAGCCCGTCAGTCCCTCGCCCGCATATCGCTCGATATCCTCCTTTGCCTGTTCCGGTTTCTCGCGGAATTCCGGCTTTAAAACAACAAATGCAGTTGGTCGGTCCAGCTGAGCGGCTTCATCCCGGCATCCCACCACAACAACACTGCCCACAGCAGGGTGGCCGAAGATGATCCCTTCCAGCTCGGCGGCTGAAACATGCGATCCGTAGCCCTCACCGACCTTGATCAGCTCCTTGAGGCGGTCGACAATGTACACATTGCTGTCTTCATCTATATACCCGTAATCGCCGGTCTGGAACCATCCATCCGAGGTGAAAGCACGATTTGCAACCTCGTTATCCTTGTACCCTCTGAATCGTGCCAACCGATTGCGCACGTAGAGTTCTCCCGACTCCCGCACCCCACAAGGAGCGCCGGTTTCCGTATCGATGACCTTGGCCTGCACGCCATTGACCAGAGTTCCACTCGATCCGGGCCGACGGGAAGATTCGTCTTCAGTCTGAATGGTGAGGAGCATAGTTTCTGCCGAGGCCCATTCCATCGTCAATGGCAGTCCGTCGAAGCGGCAGGACAGGGCATCGCGAACACCTTCGCTGATGGGGCTGCCAGCACTCAGAATCCATTTCATGCTGCTCAGGTCTGTGTCACTACGATCAGACGCAAGCTTCGCAGCCAATGGAGGTGCAACAAAGAGAAACGTGATCCCGTGACGGGGGATAACATCGATATTGGATGATTCGAGAGACTCGCGCATCAACACTACAGGAATTCCCAGTAGGATGTTGAGGCCCATATGCAATTTGGCGTTGATGAAGAAGCCCAGCGATAGGGGGGATATCCAAACATCTTCGTCCGGGTTGGTGGTGGATGGAACCGTGAGACGAGTGGCTTCCATCGTTGCAATGAAATGGGCATGGCTGACCAGAACGGACTTCATACTGCCGGTCGAACCACTGGTGCGATTGATAAAGCCCGTGTACTCTTCGGCCTGGGCATTGGTAGTCAATTCAAAAACCGGGATGAAGTGGTTATCATCGCGGCATCTCGATTCCGCCAGCATCTCTTCCAGATTCGGGATTGAGGCAGAGCCGCGATCCAAAGTGAGCACGGGAATCTCGCGATATTGACTCAATGCTTTGTTTGTTAGGGAAAGCAGCTTTTGATCGGTCAGAATCAGCTTCGCGTTGACCAGTTTGAGATGCGAGACAATGTCCGTCTCATTTTGCTGTTTCTGAACTGGAATCAGGGCCACTGTGGCTCCCGCAGCGACACAACCAAAGTATGCGATGGGATATTGGATCTTCACATAATGTTAGATGAATGCAATCATTTTCGTATCAGATAGACGTACTAGATCATGGGAAAAGATCGCCACCACCTCCTGAGGTTGGATTTGATATTGGGCTTTCAAGATGCGAGCCAGTTGCAGACTTCGCTGCTCCAATTGGCCCAATGTCAACGTCTCCTCAGTCCCGTCCACTTGATATAGAACACGGTCTTTGGGATAATCTCGCCGTCCATGGCGAAAGATGTAAGAAAAGACATCTGCCTGAGGCAAGGATGGAAGAGGTAGTAATGAATCAAAGATCATTTTGCAAGTACAATAACGAATGGCACAAAAGGGGAAGTTGAGCTCTTCCTGTCAGGCTAAGTATATATATAGTCCTACGGCTAGATTAAATTACTACGGGAAAAATACACGATTGTGCCGTCATATATTTTCATATGGTGTCAAGGCCTTATAATTTACCATGAATTTGTCGACGCCATCAATACATTGTACACCTCAGCGGTTCCACCTTCTAGCAGTAGTTCGTTCTCTAGTTTTTGCGAAGAAACTTGAACACGAAGCTGAACTGTGGGGCAAGCGGTTCGTAATTGTACCTAATGTCGATCGATCGATCGATCCGTATATGTATTTACAGCTAGTAATTTATTTGAGTTTACCTGCATATGCAGTACAATACATACGTTGTGTGAAATATCGAAAGCATTCGAAGCGTACGGAGTACAAAATATCTAATTATATGACGCAGGAAAATATTTGAAGATCTACGCGAAAAGAGCTGAAAAGAGAAATATATAAATGCCAATTAGCGTTGTCTGATAGGTAAAAATTGCAAAGTTAGGGCTAGAATGACCAAACCATTTTGCCTTATCACTTCATTTCCATCCGCTGGTTCGATAGCACCCTCAACATCAGCTTCAGCATCATTCAAAAAACATGACGGAGAGTCCATTTCCCTCTATCCCCTTTGCGAAGGAAATCTTCGTCGGGGTTGCCGCTCTGTATTTTGTGGCCCTGATATTTTACCGATTTTACCTTCATCCTCTGTCTAAATATCCTGGCCCCAAAGTGGCTGCAGTTTCTTGTCTATACAGAGCTTATCACCAGACCTGGCGAGATGGTCGTTTGGTGGAGCAACTAACTCACCTTCATGAAGTCTATGGCAAGTTATCCTTATCCTCCAACCCCCCACCTCTATCATAGCTCTAACCGCTTGTTATGATAGGCCCTGTTGTTCGAATCACACCTAATACGGTGCGTATCATCTCTATTAGAAAATATCCGATATATTGACTAATCTGTTGTTCAGCTGCACTTTCGCAATCCTCAAGCCTTCCACGATATCTTCTCGCCGCAGAATAAGACAGTCAAAGATCAAGAATTTTACCATCACCTTGGTCTACCCGACTCATCGTTTAGACTTGAAGGCGAAGAGCACGCTGCGCGATTGAAGCTTATGTCCCCACTTCTCGGCCGCAATCATATGGATGATATTCAGACTATTGTTCGTCGCAATGTAGGTTGTATCACCTGTTAGTAACAGAAGAGAATCTCACCCTTTGTAGGTACAACGATTCTGTGACCTGCTGCAATGTAGCATGGGAAATGAGAAGCCCATTGAGCTGGCATTGGGATATCGTGGCTTGGCATTGGATATAATTAACGAGTTCATATTTGCTGTCATTCCCGACAACCTCCGGGGACTTGAAAACGAGAAGTTTCGTAATCCGCTCTCCATGTCAACGTATTACAGCTTCGACTGGACAATGTGGCTCATGAGGAACTTCCCTCTTACCTGCCATTTCCACGACTTTGCCAGTTACCTTCCCTCCAGTCTCAAATTCAGTTATGACCAACGGAACGTGATGACAGAGGTATTTCCCATTCACTCCTAACCTCCGCATTGATTATCCTTCGTTCTGACTCGCGCATAGTTAATGACCAATCTTCTGCACTATAACCTTTCCTCCCCTGAGATGAACGATCGAGCCACTCTTATTGGTAACATGACGAAGCCAAGCAGTGCAAGGAATGGCAAACCGCTCCCAGAATCAGCTCTCTTAGATGAAGCAATCGGAGTCATGCATGGTGGAGTGCTTGATATCTCCAACGTTCTGCCTTACGGGACTTTCCACTTAGCTCAAGATCCCGAAGCACAGCAGAAGCTGTATGAGGAGCTCAAGGGGGTTTGGAAGAACCCAGCCGACCCAATTCCAGACCATGAAATCCTCCGAAATCTTCCCTATTTGGTAAATATCGCCTTACCCAGAACAAAAGCGTTTACGCTCGGCATGTCACTGAACTTTCATTAGAAAGGCCTAGTTAAGGAAACCCTTCGTTTCACACACGGCGTCATTTCCGGTATGCCTCGTATTGTCACAGCCAACGGTGCTCAGATTGATGGATATTCCATTCCACCTGGGGTATGTGTATCAAAAATATGATTATGGCCATGATTAAAAATAACCGTTTCTAATCCTTTAGACCATTGTTGCCACCACTTCCGTCTATGTTCACATGGATCCGACTGTCTTTTCAAACCCTGAACAATTCTCTCCTGAGCGCTGGGCAAACGGTGATCCCCAGCTCGAGAGATCTCTTGTTCCGTTTTCAAAGGGACGGAGAATGTGTCCTGCACAAAAGTAAGTGAATTGTAATTTCATGCAACAGGTAACGAATTAATCGCTGATAAACCTAGTATATCATACATGGAGATTTCTGCCGCATTCGCTGCTGTGTTTCGCAGGTTTGAGGTTTCGCTGTACGAAACAACGTAAGCTCTCTACTCTAATCTGATATTTTATTGATTATATTGCTAATATTTGGATAAAACGCAGGGAGGAGGACATGAAGTACAAAGCGTATGCTTCTATACACTACACTGGCCGACCCTTGAGAGCAACGCTCAAGCCTAGACTTGATTAAATGCGTTTTCGAATTTGTTCTGTATGATTTTTCACAGAGCATCATAATAGGACCGCCAGAGGACTGACCTATCAACATGTTCCAATAGGACTAAAATTTTCAGAGATCCACTATATTAGATTGATCCGACGAGTACAATATGTTAGGTATATCCCTTTCACTCAAGTCTATCTCCCAAAAGTGGTTCGGTCTCTCCACCAATATTATCATTACCATTGTGGGTCCTCCCACTCAGCCAGAGCATTGGAATTGCTGTTACAAAGGCGAGCAAGCCCAAAGTCCATGCCATAGTCTTCCATCCAAAATGATACTCAATGAACCCACCCCACAGAGGACCAAAAAACAATCCAATAAATTGGGCCATAGTCTGCAAGCTGAATGCTTGGGCTATGGCACCTTTCGGGCCTGTGATTCCTGGCCTTTCGCGCTCCATGTCGTCTAGAACGGCCTGAGACTCCACATACAAAGCAGGGAGGCCCACGTTTATGAAGAGACCAGTCAAACATAGAAGAATGACCAGGGTAGCAATGTGAGGCCAAGAATTGTGTCCAACCAAAGAAAGACAGATCAAGGTCGGAGAAAGAAGGATAAATCCGGTAAATGCCATAGCCCGTGGACCATAATGGTCACAAATAGTTCCTGTATATGTTAGTGTTTGTACGCCACGTGGTGGCTAACCGACATCGACATACCAAAATATGGTCCCATCAGTGAGGTAAAAGCACTTGGAAGGAAAATCAATCCTGCTCCCACTGGGGACCAGTGGAATGTGGACTCAACAAATATGGGGAGGGTCTAGAGAGGTCATTATGAATTCCAAGTTTTTTTTTAATTGGGGTGAATGGAGTCTGCAAGCAACTCACAGCATCAAAAGCAGAAAAAAAGATCCCTATGACGAGAAGAGCCCAAAGGGTAGTCAGGATCCGCGGTTGTTGGATGAGTTTTAGCAGAATAAAGCCTCCTTCGTTGATGGATGGACAGTCATTGTCATTGCCGGCGATATGTTGATTTTCATCAGGTGATTCTGTATCAGCCTCAATCCAACCCTGCCTGACTTTTTTCTCGACCAACAAGATTCGGAGAATAAAATCAACACCGATGAGAACAGCAGCCATCACAAAAACTGCCTCATATCCGAATTTGGTGTATATCAGTCCGCCTAAAAATGGACCCAGGACAAAGCCCAAGGCGCTGGCAGAGCCCAAATATCCAACTGCAGTGCCTAATCGGTCCTTGTCAAAGGAATCTGTGGCTAGGGCAAGCCCGGCAACTGCCACCATTGCCGTCGCACCGCCCTGAAGTAGCCGCGCGATTATGAAAATAGAGAGTGTTTTGGCAAAAACGAGGAGAATCATTGAAGCCGCAAGTAGGGAGAGTCCAAAAAGATAAGGAAGTTGACGGGTGCCTGAAATATCGACAAGAAATCCGAAAATGGGACAGCAGATCACAGACACTGCAGCTTCACACATCAATAGAACGCTGACCCAGTATTCACCTGTTTCCAAGTATTAGCCATTTCCATCTGAAGGATGTTGTGCTTTTCAACTTACGGTGTTCGAAGGGAACTCCAGCGCGTGTTACTAGCGCTGAAGGCATAACAGGCACAATCTAGAGGGTCATAAGCTCCCTGAAATAACCAAGTTAATCCCAAGGGATCTCTTGACCTACCATGGCATAGAGAAAAAACTCCTAGGCAAGAGTCAGGTATAATTCGATAGGGATACACGGAAGTGCTTACTGTAAACGTTGACATTGAAACTGTGGACATGATGAAGATGGTAGATGACCTCCATCTGAGACCCCATGGAGGAGTCCCCTGCTTCGGATTGCCTGGCATATTAATGAATGCAAGTCGTTACTCAGTTGGTAGTAGAGATTGTGAGTTGGAAGAATTGGACCGGAAGCTTAATGAGAGGCAAAATAAGCTAGTTATTATGTGCACATCAGAATGAGCTGTGGTATCTTTCAAAGAGATATACCATTGATAAAATGATAGGTATTTTATACTTGGGTACGAACAAACGATGACTAATTGCAGAGGGCCCCTGCCCAGGTGGGCAGTCCTGCAGGCTCCAGGGCTGAGGGATCCACGTGACAGCGCCAGGATAGGTAGATCTCTCGCTCTCTCCCCGTCTGCTCCTTTGTTTATGAATGCATACATATTCTCATCGGATCATTCATTGTGTCGCATTCTCTAGACTAGTCTTAGTACTTCTTGTATAGGATCCCCCGGACCTACTTACTGTTCAACCTAGAACGGGGTTTTTGACATTTGCCACTCCCTTTTTCGGTAGAAGACCCAAGGCAGGGTGGACTAGCCTGGAAAATACCGATTTACAGCATCAAATTTAGCTGTGTTCGTTATACAGGCAATATACCTCGTGTGCGAATGATATCAAATAGTATGCGTGCCCTGCATGGAGTGGTGTAGCCGATGTTTGGGTCGTACATCCTTGATGGAGAAACATTGTAGTCGATTTTTATGGGAACAAAATGGACGGAGAGACAAGCAAAGAGAGAGAGAGAGAGAGAGCTATCTGCCTATCTGACAAGTTGGCAAACATGATCTGTCCCCTGTATGGCCTGACAAATTAGGCACCGAACAGTCTTCAAGAACAGAAATTATCAAGACTATTCTTGAATATATACCACAAACCAACAGGCGCCTATGACGGTGTCATATTCTACTCTGTATGTTATATGTACTCCGTAGATGGCCAGGCAAACTCCGATGGGCTAAATCCGATGAACTCCGAAGCCCCGAATGCTTAGCATCGGAGAAGCTCGGAAAATGCCGGCTATTTCTTCAAACTGCCTAAACTCCGATTTTCGACACACGTCACAGTTCCTTTCTCCGGACGCGCTCGTCGATTTGTCCATTTTTTGCGTACCGGACTTCCTGCTCCGTGTACGAGGTAGCCTCTCCAATACAATGAGTCAAAGCTCCTTGACTCACGACCGGCTGAATCGAAGGCAAAGCCCTGGATCTCCTTATCGCCGAAAGCGAAAAGTCCTTAGCTGCGAGCATTGCCGATGCTCCAAATTAAAATGTGATCGTCAACAGCCTTGTGGTGCTTGTACACGGCGAGGATGCGAGCTGTCGTGCTCGTTCTTAACCACCCCCACTGTTCGAAATACATCTATTAATCTTCATCGAACAACGCCAAATCCCTCGTCCTCAAATGTGCGACCCAGAAAAGGGCCCGCGGCCTCCTTAGCGCCATTGAGCCAACCTGGTGCTAGTTCTTTGAGTGGTCGAGCTGAGGGGTCGGGGCCTAATGAAATTCAAGATTCCCAAGATAATCGCTGGGAAGCGGTTCTTCAACGGCCGTGCCCGGAAGATGATCCTGTCGCACCAACTGACACTTTGTCTCCCTTTTCAATTGGCCCGAGTATCCTGCTTCAAGATATTATTGATATTCTACCCTCCAGGACCAGCTGTGACTGTCTGGTTTCGCATTTTTTCAATCATATCTCTGCTTTGTTTCCCATCCTCCATGGCCCAACATTCCAGAAACAATATGTTGCGTTCATGCAAAATCCCTATCAAGTTGATCTCTCTTGGCTAGCTTTGCTCTTTTCTATGTGCTCTTTGACATTGAATACTATGGAGCCAAGCGATCCTAGACTGGTGGATTTATGGCCAAAAGGGTCTCATTCCCAAGAGCAAGAGGCCGTGATTCTGTCCCGCCGGCTTCAACAGACAGCGATGGTTTGTCTCGTAAAAGATCAATTCTTTATCCGACACAAACTCAGCACATTCGAGGCTTTGCTGATGGTAATATATAACCTGTCTCACAACGAGTCTGTCGATCAAGGGTGGGCCTTGTTGGGTATGGCCTTGAATATCGGCATAGCCCTACGGTGCAATGTTGACTCCCAGGGACTTAATCATCTAGAGACCGAGAGACGCCGTCGCTGTTGGGTTGGTATACTGACGCTACATACCTATCAAGCCATTCTCTTTCGGGATATCGACATGTCCTTCCTTCTTGATATCAAAACCACAATGCCAGCAGATGTCAATGATAATGATATCACCCAAGATGGGATATCGCAGCCATCAAGTGTGCCCACGCAGATGTCCGTGATGATGTTCAAAGTTCGGCTATTCCGGATCTCCACTCAGATCTGTCATCACATCTCTGGTCCCTCACGACTTGAGGTAGAGCCATTGAATGAATTTGATGCGATAATCGCCGAGGAACAACAGAGATGGGACTCAACATATTTGGTGGATGGTGCCCCAAACATATTGGATTCCAGTTACGCCTATTGGTGCATTCTACAAACCTATGCACATCAACTTTACCTTCTTCTGCATCGCCCCTTTCGCCATTCTCGGTCTTCATGCTTCCTTGCAACATCTAGAGAGAGGTGTATAGCTTCAAGTGCCGCCTTAATAGGCATCCATCGTCAGATATACGAAGTTCCACTACTTCGACCTTATCTGTGGTTGCTTAGAGGTGTTACAAGCTTAAAGGTACTCCACGCTGCTGTGGCGCTCAACTCGTGCCTTCTCGATATGCGATCGTCTTTTGAGTCAGGTTCGTACCGGGAAGAGTTAAACAAACTCGTGCTTCGAATGAAGAGCCTTTCTCGTCGAAGTGCAATATGTTTGAAGGCGTATCGCATACTTCTTCAATTACAGTAAGTTCTACTTCATCGTGGTGGCAAGTTCGGCTGAATGACTTTTTCCAGACCTCAGTTCGATGCAGAAAACCAACAACTATCGAATTCGGGAATGCCGTTTGAGAGCACAATTGAAGACTGGACTGATATGCGGGAATGGTTTGGGGCAGATCTTTTTAATTGGGTAAGATATGGAATCTGTGATTGCTTGACCATAGACTAACATATTCAGAACTTGGATAGCATTGGCAATCTTCCCGCAGTTTGATCTCTGCTTTACGTTGGACGACATCTCTAGTGATTTTCAAAATGGTGTAACGCTTACTAGCTGTGGAACGAATGATAATATTTTCTAATTTGAATGCGCTTTAATGGACAGAGACATCGTTACATAGCAACGTGAAACTGATTGCAAAGTACTAAGTGCATGAGTGAGTATTCTTTTACATTCCTTTGCTCCGTACCACCCGGTAATGCAAGATGATATCTGGTCAATCTTCGATTGACCTCAACGTGTCAGATATAACGTATAGGTCTTCGCTTGAAAGTGCGTGCTTCTTTCGGGTATTATGTGCAATTGTCTAAAGCTTGGGTATATTATTAGGACAATCCGAAAAGGCAATTTTGATGAGCTAAATACAATATGCCAGACTCTATATCGAAGATCAGAGATATTATCAACCCGTTTCGAACATTTTTCTGCCTTATAAACTAGAGGTCCGATACAATTCAGACTAAACTACTCCGTACCACTATCTACAACTAGGGCTGACCGGAGTTAAAGTGCATCGGAGAAAAATGTGGCAGACCCCACCCATGTCCGATGGCCAATGATCAAATCCGGACTTGACTGGTAAATAACAATCTCTGTGAAATGGAAAATTAATTTGCCAACAGAACTAGGCCTCGATCTACTCCGTACAGCCCATTGAAAAACAAGCATTTAAATCCGGTAGCTTTACTCCACAGGGCTCAATGTGATGGTTTAAATTTCAGTACAGTCGCAACCTGCCCGGTTTCTTTTTCACGAATCCACTGCCGGTCTCCAGGTACTTCACTACAATGGAATCTTTCTTTCAATACCAGCGAATTAAACAAGCTGTTCGCGACCAACTAGCAGAAACCAAAGAAAAATGCAGCTGTGAGGGCTACGCACTAGGGTCACCACACAGCTCGAGGTAAGTGATAGCTCACGGTTTGCAAGTATATCCTTCAACCCATGCTCATACTCAATCATCCAGCTGTCAATTATGCGATGTTCCATTTTCTGATCCGCCGAACAAATTCTCGCTCCAAGAAACACTCCCCACCGAGTCCCTTATTATTGTGGACTGGGATAGTCCCAATGATCCTTTGAACCCTGCAAACCAGAGCGTGTCGCGGAAGATGTTTATGACTCTTCTAGTCTCTTTGATTGCTTTTTCCGTAACCGCTGCATCCGCGATTGATGCTTGTGGCATTCGACAATACAGCGAAGAGTTCAACGTATCCGAAGTAGTCGGATCTCTTGCGACAGGTAAGTACAGGCTTTTGAAACAAATATCGCTTTTGCATGAGTTGACCGTGCCAACAGCTCTATTTCTTGTCGGTTTTGGAGTCGGCTCTCTCCTTTCAGGCCCATTTTCTGAGACGTTTGGTCGGAACGCCGTCTACCTGACAACTATGATCCTTTTTCTGATTTTTATCATGGCCGCGGCACTGGCTCCGAACATCCACAGCCACCTTATCTTTCGTTTTTTCGCTGGTTTCTTCGGCTCTACTCCACTCACCTGCGCTGGTGGTACGGTAGCGGATTTGTGGGATCCCCTACAAAAGACCTACGCTTTTCCAGCCTATGCTATTCCATCTTTTTTGGGACCTATGGCTGGGCAGATAATAGGAAGCTATATTCCTATTCATTTGGGATGGCGCTGGCTTGAGTGGATTATGCTCATTATGGGAGGCGCGACTCTTGTTGTTATCCTTCTGTTCCAGCCAGAAACGTACGGACCTCTCCTCCTGTATTGGAAAGCAAAGATTCTCCGCGAAGAAACTGGGGACAAGAGGTACAAAGCTCCGATGGAGATGAAACACGCAACTTTGAGCCGACGACTGCTGCTTTCGGTATATCGGCCATTTGTACTGGTTTACTCTGAGTTGATTATCATTCTGATGTCGCTTTACCTTACCGTTCTCTATATTGTCCTCTTCACCTTTTTGGAGGGATATACATACATTTTTGGTCAAACATATGGCCTTTCACAGGAGATAACTGGAATACTCTGGGCGGGGATGCTATGTGGCATTCTTCTTGTTGGCTCTTTAGTTCCGGTAGTGTACTCCTGGACTGCAAAAGAGTACAAGAAGACTTCTACTATTGCTCCTGAAATACGACTGTGGTATGCAATGCTGGGTGGTGCTCCAGCGGTACCAATAAGTTTGTTCTGGATGGGTTGGACCAGCTATGTAAGTTCCCATGATTTGTTCCTCATTGTCCTAGCTGCTGAATTTCATGCTCTCTGGATATTCAGCCGTCCATCTCAATTTGGTCTCCTATCATTGCTTCCGCCTTATTCGGATACGGGATTACCTCTATTTTCATCGTCACATATATGTATATCATAGATTCCTATGGTGGATACTCGGCATCTGCATTAGGGTTTCTTGTTTTTACCAGATATGTGGTGGCAGGTGGGATGACTGTTGCTGGTGGGCCTATTTACCGTTCTATCGGTGTTCATTACACACTGACAATCTTGGGGGCCATCAGTACAGTCATGGCCACAATTCCGTACTTGCTTTTTGTCTATGGGCCGACGCTTCGCAAGTACAGCAAGTATGCTGTCAACATCGGTGCAGAGTAATACTGGAAGGTTAGGAGATCTCATGTGAAGAGCTTTGCTGGGAGCATGACTCCATGAGTTCAGCGGAAAGCTGTTAAATGGATACTCTATTGGTGCTATTGGAGCACCAATAGAATAATAGATAGTTCATACAAACAAAGCGACACCTAATCTTATGTGGTACTTTTTATATGGGATCCCGCGGATCTGTTATTCACCTTGAACGAGATCCCTATCATTTAATACTCTTTTCCAAAATACAGTATCAAAGGCAGGCTGACCTGACCTGGGATGGTGTGTATTATCCAATTAAGCTGCATCCATACATCTAGGCAACATCCCTCATCTAGGATGGGTACAACATAAAGGATGATAGGCCCTGGGGTTAAGAATGGCTTATGTAATATCCCGTGATCAAGTCGTGTTCAATTTTACTCTGCGGGGAAAAAGCGGCGAGAGGTGAGCACTAAAATGGAAAGTGACATTATCCGGTCATATTATCCACTCCGTTGTTTTCTTGTCGATGCGGGGGACAGCTAACCTTCTCAACACACCACATTCTTCCAAACACTACCAATAGACAGAACCGGGGACTATCTGACTCAACTGTCCTAAGAGAAATCCTAAACTCCCAATTGCACCCAGAAGAAACTGCCGTCATGACTGATTCAGCGCCCGCATCCATCCCCGCAACCTCCGCGAAACCCAAAGTGAAGAACATCCCCAACCCGCGGCGCCTCCTAATCCTCACACCAACCTCTCAATCCCTTACAATAATCCCCCCACTCTTACACTCCCTAACTGGCGTCCCCGTCGTCGACCCACCACAACAACCAGCCCCTTCACCAACCGCAACCCCATCACAACCAACCTCAAGCTCAACATCCCCACCACCAACAAGCACATTTGCCGGCTATACAACCCACAGCCCTCTCCGCCTGGAAACAAAATACTACACAACCGAAGTTCCCGTCTGGGTCGACGAGATCCCACTCGCGGTCCACGACCCAGCCACACAAACCACTCCCACACCAGCACCAACAGCCGAGCAATGGAAGACGGAATTCCTAAGCACAGAAGCCGAGATCGTGCGCGAGGCTGTTGGGGCTCTGGTTGTTTGCGCGCATACTCCTAGCGATGCGACACCTCCACCAGGATCCAATGCGAACGCAGACCCCGCCGAGCGGCCCGACGTGCGCGCACTGTGTGACTTAATGCGCGGTATCGGCGCTGTAAAGGAGCGCATTGACGAGGAGCGTGGCGGTCTCGGTGATGTTCCTGGTGTGTTTGTGTTGATTGGGAGTCGGAAAGGTGCTGCAGGTATAGGAGCGGGTCAACAGGGATCCAAGAATCCCGATGCGGAGCTGGGGCTTGGTGTTGATGATGAGGATCTAGGTGGTGGAGATGCAGCGCCGTTTTCGGTTGGTTGGTGGGAGGATCAGTTTTTTGATATGGGGTTGTTGGGGTGGGAGGTTGTTGAGTGGGATCCTAAGGAGGTTTTGGAGGTTGAGACAAGGAATCAGTATGGGGGTAAGTTTACTGAAGCAACCTTTTGTTTATTGGGTTGTCTGGCTTGATCTTGGATTTTAGCTGACTTTATGCTATTACTAGAGCGTGAGGGTATGCCTCGGATCAAAGAAGTCCTTGAGACTCATGACTGGTCTATGGTTGGAGGTGACTCTGGCTTTGACGGAGATAATGATCCTGAAATTGACTCCGATGATGAACTTCAAGACCAACTATTAGGTCTGGGTGGCTCTCGTGGGTTTGGTGATGAGGTCCATGAATTAGAGCGTGAAATGTTCGGCTTGCGTATGGCAATTGAGCGTGGAGGTGGTGATGGTGATGAGACAGATGACTCTGATCATGATAATGGCGATGATGAGATCGATGTCGAGAGTATGGAGGCATTGATGATGCGCATGCAGGCAATCAAAGGTATGATTCTGTGTTAATTGCTCAACCTTGCTATAGTTGAAATTGCGGTGTACTAACTTGGCTATTAGATATGAGCTCCGAGCTGCCGGAGGGCGAACGGAAACGATTTGCTGCGAAGGCCGTGCAGGATATTATGCGCGAGCTCTGAGATTACTGGATATTCTACATAGATTTTAATGAATATTGAATATACTATGTGTTCAAATACAATCCATAACCCCTAGGTTATATATAGAAAAGTGCTCTGTGCAGTTTATTCTTCCCCTTGGTATACATATAAGAATCCATCCAAAAATTAACATCTAAAGACACATTGAAAAGCACATTGCAGTGTTCTTGCATATACCCTCGTGGGATATAAATCCAACACTGCCTCAAACCGAGCCACACCGCCCCAAAGTGCCGAGACCCATTCGATCCCGTGCGCGTCTGTGACGTCAGGATATTCCAAGGCACAACGCCAACTTGACAATGAGCTGTGTTTTGTGCATGGATCATCCTGGCTAGCTTATTGCTTGACACGACTCTTGACTTTCTACATCATCTTCCCCATTCTCCACACGTGTAGTCGAAACGCCTCTTCGTCATGCCTTGAGTCTCCTACTAGATCGCAACCTTATTCAATTCCTACGATCTACAACATATTCTCTTTCATCATTTTACATGCATCGTGGACATACACCATAACCAATTGAAAAGACAAAAGGATCTCCCCTTTTCATAATGCATTTTCCGACACGAAATTGCACCCCTATCGTGTTGGCGGCGACGGGGAGGATATCACAACGCGGTACCCCGTCCGCCTCGTTAAGGAAGATTGGCTCCGCGGGGCTGAATTCCTGGGCTAGTAACGGCTATACTGTTTCCTCTAAGTATATCCGTTCATTCTCGGGGGGTTGCCTGGACAGGGGTCTTAGTCTCAGAGCTTGTGCACCACCAGTAACGAAGCCGAGATGTGCTGGGCTTGCTGCAGTTCCACGAGATCATCTTGCATGGATTCAGATCAGGAAATTCAGCAATGCGGATCATACACAAATTTCAGGCGACAATCAAAAGACAGAGGATCTTTTAGAGAAGTTCGAGGTTCAAGAAGGCAACCAAGAAGCTCGCCCTCAGCGGACAGTTCTTAGTGAGAACGGTGAAAATGGAAAGTCTCCAACAGAAGGAGCGAAGTGGCCTGAAAGGATGACCAAAGGTCAGATGGTTCTGCTATGGTTGCTTCAAGTATCAATGTTGACTTTTGGGAATAGGTAAAATGTTGACGACACCATCACGGCTTTTCAAATTGATCATCCCTTTAACGACGATTGGCAACGAAGGCCATGATAAAGGTATTTGAAACCTCAACATATTACTCGGACATCACTTGGCCATCATGCTGACAGCCCAATCAGAAATCGAACCCATAGCCATCTTAGTTCACCCCCAGCAGCCACTATCATACCTAGAGCGCCTGATCCAGTCGGAGCTACCCCCAATCAAAGGCAACACCGACAAGCTCCGCCCACCAGCCATATCATTCATCGCTCTCCAGCACGATGACAACGCAATCAAGCCCAAAAAGCGAATTGAAGACGAGATCGACCTAGATGCACACCAAGCTAAAGAAAAAGACTTCATCCCCGGCAACGACGGGGTGGGCGGCAGCAAACCGCTCAACGGCCGATCACCCACCCAGCACCGCCGATCCCGAGAAGAAGACGTCGAAACCTACAGCTACCCGCGCAAAACGAACGGCACCCCACCCCGAAATGGCGAGCCCGAGCGCTTCGTGCGCTGGTCACAGGCCACAGAGATAGGTGACTTCATCCGGGATGCTGCGCGTGCGGGCGAGTTCATCGTGACGATCGAAGGCGCGCCATCTGGTCTGAGTCAGATTCGCGTCACGGTGCCGTCGTTTAACGAGCGCACATATTACCTCCGCATGCGGCTGCGTAAGCTCTCGCGACGCATTCAAACCATGGCGGATGTGAAGGAGGAGTGCGATGCGCTGGCACATCGCGGTGCGCAGCGGGTTGCGATTGGCGGGTTTGGAATCCTTTCCATTTGGTGGTTTACGGTTTACAGGTTGACATTCGAGACTGATCTCGGGTGGGATACTATGGAGCCTGTGACTTACTTGGTTAGTTTATCTACATTGATGGGAGGTTATTTGTGGTTTTTGTATCACAACCGGGAGATTTCTTACAAGTCTGCGCTGGATTTCACGATCAGTGCGAGGCAGAAGAAGCTCTATCAGTTGCACAAGGTTGATTTGCAGCTTTGGGAATCTTTGATTGATGAGGGGAACTCGCTTCGTGGGGAGATTAAGAATATCGCGGCTGAGTATGATGCTGAGTGGAACGAGCGGGCCGATGAGCAGGATAAGCGTGTGACGGAGGTGTTGAAGTCAGATCGTCGGCAGAAGCATGAGAAGAAGAAGGGATCGGATGATAAGGATGATGAGCATGATGATTGATTCTTTCGATCTACCTGCCGTTCTCCTTACGTGTATGTACTTTGCATTCCATTCCATTTCTGGTCATCCGATGGTCTTCAAATTTGATACCTCAATTATACAAAATAGACATTAAACAGCATAGATATGAAGCGAAAAATAAAATATCAAGATCCCCAAGAAAACACCCTCAACCCCAGAATATCACAGCGTCCCATTCCGCACAGGATCATAGTACTTCTTCGGCTGTGTCGTCTCCTGCTGTCTTGTAGGTTTATCTATAAACATCCATCAGCATCATCTTTAGAAATAAAGCATCCAAGAAAACGATCAACACATACCAGACTCCGAACCTGCAGACCCCCCAACCTCCCCCTTCCTTCTGTTCCGATTATTCCTCACATCCCGCGACCGAAAAACGCTATACAACAACCAACCGGCGACCCAATTCGGGCCGTATTCGCCATTCGTCGCCCCACGCTCGAACAAGCCGCGCACCAGCGGCGGTGCATTGTGGCAGATCTCGAGGATCGCCCAGCGCTGGCAGTCCGGGCGGATGTGGTGCCAGAAGAAAGGGGGGCGGGTTGCTGGGTCGGTGCGCACGTTGTCAAGGAGGTTGGCGGTGTCTAGGTTCATGCGGTTGTAGACAATGATTGCTTCGTCCTGGATTGGGTTTATTAGGCTGATCCTTGGGATATATGCTGCAGGTTTGGGTATATACGGATAGGAGAGGGAGATTGAGAAGGAAGGTAAGTGTTAAAGATCCGGGTGGTACTTACTCGCATGGCGCGGTAGTATTGCTCATGATGCGGGTCTTGTGGATTTAGACCCAATGCGTGCATGAATTCTTCTTTAGATACTCGAGGTCCAACGGCCATTTTTGTTGGATTTCTCGATCAGATCGAGGGTATTGAATGTGGGCGGTGATCGAAGAGTAGAACCGAGGTTGTATATCAGCCGTGAAATAAAGATCCCAAGAAAAGAAAAAAGGTTTTGTGAATGTGAATATGAATTTCAAATTGAAGAAGCAAACTCACAGCCTGCATCAAAGCCAGACTTTATATCCTTTTCCCTTCCTATTCAAACAGATCTCAAGGGCGCAGAAACCCATCTAACGGCCGTTGGCTGCAAATTGCATGGCGCCGAAGCCGCCGTACCGATACAATCAGAGACGCCAATGCCGGAATGGAGCAGAGCGAACGGACAGCGAGACAAGAAACAGAAACAGACGCAATCAGACCAAGCGGGGAAATGGGGAAATGGGGCAAAGGGAAAACCCGCAATCAGATCGATATAACACAAGCACAAGGATCCGAAGCAGAGGACAGGGATCTAAGGGATGTGCTTCGAGGCTAAGATAGTACCTCGCACCTCGCACCTACAGATGAAGATTATTACTGTTTCTTTTAGCGTGCATGCATGACCAACAAAGAGAAGGATAAAGATGGAGGGTACAATTCCAGTGTTGCAGTTGAGATATTCTTCTGATATTCTGGGATTTCTTTTCTGTCCTGGCGCTTACAACTCTCTGTCCAGGATTAAACGCTAATGTACTTCTTGCAGGATGCGTGGAGTCGGGTGGTACATGTACAATGATGCGTGTGGGTTATCACTGCACACCCGTTGATATACAACCCCGGACTACATCAAACTACCATCCGGCCTGGAGTATGCTCTCTTTTAGTAGTTTAGCGTGTGCAGGGCAAGTAACCTGTTAAGGGCTGGTAGGATCTAGGGAATATGGCTACGGCGTTATGATACAGTCTTTCCAGGTGGGAAGTAGGCTGGGGGCATTAAGCCCCGATATAACAAACGAGAGCGTGTACAATGCACATCAGAGGCGAGAAAAGAAGAATAGGAGAAGGTAGTAGTACAAGGCCTCCTATTCCTCTTCTCTACCTCTTGCTCGCCCTAAAAATCATATTGTGGGCCAGGGTGACAAGTCGAATAAAGCGAGACAATCACAAACAGAGGTATCGACCCAGCACTCAGGGCCGAGGACTGAGCGCGAAGATGGTAGACCAAGTTGATTCTGTCATATCGAGGGCGAGTTGCTGAGCTCAGGTCTGCTATCCGAGACAGACGGGTAGGAGATATATGTATGCTTGCATGCATGAGAAAGGGGCGTGTTTTCGAGGTCAGTTTGTATATTGCTCGGAGTACACACTACCAGATCCTATTTACGTCGATATTTCCATCCGCCTAGCAACAGGTGGGCATTCAGCAGGGAAAGCTAGTATCTCTGGATACTAGTCTCATTCGCTCGCATCTGCACGCATCCGCAGTGAAGGAGATCGGCACGGCTTTAGCTTAACAAAATCAAATCTAGAACGCCACATTCACAACCGAGGACATCCACTATGGAGAGAGCTAGGAGAACCACGTCGTGCATCCCGAACTCGGCATCGAGGCCCACTGAAACCCAACCCAGCAACAAGAGAAACCTTCACAGTCACCCTTGCTAGCGGGAAGTAAAGCCAAATAAGACACCTGTGCCTACCCGACGGCTTGCGGGCATCCTGGAGAAAAGCAACTCTCGTTGGCTTTATCGTGTGACCTGCCAGGCCGGAGTTCAGGCCAGGATGCAATTGAGCAGAAATTCGACAGACCGGAACCTCAATCGGTGCTGTTGCTTGCATCTGCATCGGCTTTTGGATTTTGGATTTTCGATGGTGGGCGCGTACTTGCGTCCCGTTATGGGGAAAGGGGATCCGGTTGGGATATGGCTTTACTCGATTTCAATTTTCTCGTTTGTGATGGGTGCATATGCAATGGGATGATGGCAGGTTGGATGGGATGAGCAACGTGGCAACAAGTACGCCAGATTGATGTTTGGATATGGATCTCTCGTTTGGGCATAGTCCGAGCGACAGATTGCCTGTATAACCGACGAACTGGGAGAATATCATTGCGGCTGCTATACGTGCCGAAAGCTAGTTTGGCAACTATCAGATGGCGACCGGAACAAAAAGATATATCATAAAATAGGAACGCAACATGTAATTTTTGATAGGAGGTCCTATCGTTCAATCTTCGGCGCGGTGGAGCTTTTCCTTGTTGGCGCTGCGATTAAAGAACGGATGTCACATTGTGTACAAGACGAGGACCAGTCAAGGCAGAGTATATGCACACTGCGTACTCCCGCTGCTGCATTTCATACTATCACAGATTGTTGAGAGATCGAGCTTGAATGGGATGGCCAGACTAAGGAAATATGAGGAGTATCAGATGCATCTGCATCTGCCATACTAAATTGTGATTTCGGATGGGAGTGTTCTCGAGAGGCGCTTTGTAGAACCTATAGTTGACTCCGCCTTCAAAGAACTCTAGCTAGTGAAACTAATCAACATCAGCTTGGGCGATATGTGAGTGTGCCGTTGAATGTCGCCCGCGTTGCACCATCTCCATACTGCAACTCGCCGGTACTCGTTTACCATTCTCTAATTGGCCATATAAAAGCGGATTCAGACGCAGATGCGTCAGGATTTGCTGTCAGTTGGGGTAGATGGTGGAAAATGGGATCTGTTGTTTTGAGCGCACTGATCTCATAAATTGCGGCACTCAGAATCGGCGCTTGCGAAGCACATAGGCACACACACACACACACACAAAAAAAAAATTTGATTAAATTGAATTTCAACATTCAATCACTTCCACCTTATTGGACAGATGCTGCCCGATCTTTTGATGACAGATAGACAGACAGGTGAAGAACACACACAAGAGAAATCACAAGAATGAACAGGCGTAATCTCCGTTGAATGCAAGAATGCAACGAGAGATCTAGCAGAGCAGGACAAGCAATCTGAGAAATCTGTCAAGTGATGATCGAAGACAGTACAGCCGAGATTAGGTTAACAATGTCGGGGCAAAGTATAGAGTTCCAAGGTTGAGTCAAGCTTCCAACGTTATCCGGGGTCCCCAGAGGCCCACGCAAGTGGCTGAAGAAAAAAAGCTTTTTAGAGCGCCACTTCTCGGCTTGGATCCTTGGAGGTTCCGAGGTTAGCGATCTGATCTCTGATCTTATCAAAGTCCTGCCCAATGGCAATGTCTGTCGATGTTTGAATATGCTTAAACCTAATATTCAGATGCCTTTGTTGAATCATTTAGCCAGTCTTTTGACGTCCATGTTACAGGCTACTTCTGGAGTTATACGTACCTCAATGCTTACGCAGTGCCTATTATGTGATGAGCTACGAAACAAAAAGCGCAAATCAAGAGCAAGAAAACAGGGCCTGAAAGAGACACTCGGGTTTCCGTATGTCACTATGGTTCAAATCTCCTCGGAATCGTCACGATTCTCGCGCCTGCACTTACGTGACAGACCAGGAACATCCGTTTCCACTCTAATGTCTGGACGAGAAGGGGAGATATGATTGGGGAGGTTGTTATGTACGTGTCAAGAAAGCCAGGATTTGAAGGGATGGGAGATAAGAGAAAGTAAGAAAGGGCAAAGGGGAAAATGAAAAAGAAAAAGCCATTTGCCATGCTCCATCCGTCGCTAAAAAGAAAAAGGGGAGGAAGGGATATCAACTAGCCCGCATGACCGCTTATTTCGAGGCTTCCTTGGTGGGCTCCTTAGTCTCCTTGGTCTCATTGGCCTCCTTGGCATCCTGCTTGGCTTCCTGCTTGGCCTCTTCCTTGGGCTTTTCTTCCTTCTTCTGCTCCTTAACCTCCTCCTCCTCTTCTGGCTTCTCCTCTTCGTCCTTCACCTCCTCGCCGTAGTATCGGCGGAGGAGCTTCTCAACCTTGCGGTATTCGACCTTGACTTCATCCAGAGTCTTTTTGATGGCCTTGAGGCAGACCTCCGTATCCGGCTGGTCAATGAGACCTGTCTCGTCCTTGTGGGCGCCAAAGTTTTGGATCTTCTCACAACCGTCCTTGACCTTGATAAGGCCCAGTGTGGCCGATGAGCCCTTGAGGAAGTGGCCGAGGGCAGAGAGTTCATCAAGGTTCTTGTTATCTCTGTGGCGCAATTATTAGCTAAGAAAGAATAATTGGAATTCCAACTGCAGGAAATAACAACACTCACATTTGCGTCTGAATCTTTTTGAAGGTAACCTCGGCTTGGTCGAAGAAACCGTACACAATGCTCTTGCTGAAGTCACGATCCTCCTCGTCATCGTCCATCTCAAGGATCTGTTCGAATGTGCTCTCGTCGAGGATTTCCTTATAATCAGAGAGTTTGGGCGGGCCCTGCTTGGCCTAGACTCGGATGTTAGGCCGAGGAACCTTTGACCAGGGGGCAAGAAGTACTTACCGACTCGGCCCTTTTGGTGTCGACTGGTGCCATGGTGTTTGTGTGGGTGTGTGGGTGTGGAGATGCTTAAAGGGGTAGGTAGGAGCAAGCTAGTGCAATGCAGTGATCGTCACAGTCGTTGGATGGAAATGTGGTTGATTTCTCCGGTCTGACGTCCAGCCAATCCAGATGGAATACGAGGCTCTGCTTTCAAATCCCAGTCAGCTTAGATTCATCTAACAGATCCAGATCTTGGATGGATAGAACAATGTGGCAAATCAATGAGAGGTCCCAAAATGCAAAGATCAATGATGATACAACAAGGACGTCAGAACCGCAAGATCTGCACACAATGCATATGTCGTCTTACAAAGCCAGCAGGTGTTACGGATTCAGGCACCCAAGGTAGCAAGTGAGCTGTTAATGGGAGCAATGATGAGTGGCTCCGGAGTCTATGGCCAAGGGGAAGAGGCTGAAACTGAGACAAAATACAGCCACCAAATTGAGCGATCAAGATAGTGACCAGGGCTGAGTAGTGAAAGGTGGGAAAACCAAGACAACGGGAGTCGAGGGGGTAGAGGGGTAATGCGATACACAGCAAGTAGGGGCTGGAGGGGAGGGGGGGGGNGGGGGGGGGGGGGGGGGGGGGGGGGGGGGGGGAAGAATTAAATGAACCAGATGTGGAGGTATATGTGGTAGAGGGAACAAACAGGGCCATTCAGCGCATATACTCGAATAGTGACCCAGTCACAGTCTTGGAAACAAGAACTAGCGCATCGCATGAGCTGCAGCCCCAAAGCCAGGGTCTCCACTTGACAAGGAATTGAAGACAAGGAAAAAATGAAGATATCCAAAGAGAGGGGGGGAAATAGGAAAGTCCATCCCACCTTAATTTTTTTTCCTCGGTTTTCGAGATGACCAAGCTCCGAAAATTGGCGATAGAGAAACAGAATAAAGCCCAAATGAAAAAGGAAAAAGGTCAAAAAGCGACAAAAATACACGGAATGAGAAAGATAGGGAGAAGTCAAAGAAGAGAGGGGGGAAGAGAGGAAATCGGAGGGGCGGAGAAAGAGAAGGGGAGGTGGGAGGTGGGTAGGTCAATTCTAATCCGAAGGAACCAAGAAGGAGGTGATTCGGTGATTCGGTGCTTTTGGAGGGGACAAAGATATACAGAAAATTGCCAGAAAATTGCCAAAAAAATTGCGATAATAAATTAAGAGTTATTCATTTCAGATTCAATTGAATATTATACCTCCATTTTATAAATAAGGTAATATTGGTAATATTTTACAATTCCTCTCATCGCCTTGGCATCGACTCGGGGGGAAAACATCATTGCACTGGAAGGAGTATGTTATATTATTAGCAACAATCTATATAATGGTTTCTAATTGGACTTGATCTTCTGTAAACGTGATTTTACCCTTTTTCCGCGGCCAAGGTGTCGCAGAAAAAAGCAATCATGGGCATCCGACACAATTAGTACAATCTTGTACTCCGTAAGGAGTACGGAATAGGCTTTCTTACTTTCGATTGCATTGCATTTTTTGGATTAGATGGTTCATTATCATCTGGATTTTCAGCCACGATCTTTCAAAAGAATCTGTTATCTTTGGATCAAATTCCTCCGGGCTCCGTTCATGAGCCTAGTGGAGTATAACCGTGGCATCAGCCCTTCAACTGATGGGTCCACCAAGAAAATGCACGAAATGAACGGGTTAACCCCTCGGCGGACCTGCTGTAAGCGTACTGGATAGTACAGGTTTAGTGGAGACTGATAGGTAAAAAAAAACAGTCAAAAAAACGACATGTTCTCTGACCGCAAAAGACCGCTATACATATCTGGCAGGAGTACGGAGTAGGGAGGCCAGCAGGACGACATCATCAGACCGCCGATCCCAACAGGGAACGTCATTTGGTCTTTTCCCCCCAGCAGTATGGACGGTCACACGCGGAAACATTTTGGAGAACTGCGATTAGCGGCCTTTTTTGGTCCCTGGGCCATTATTTGAGTGCCAAATGATCAGGGCAACTTCTCACTCGGTCAGTACTGCTTCCAAACAGGGGGAAAAAGAAAAAGACACAAAAATCACCCAGTGTCCTAGTGTCCTAGCAGACTTTTAGCCGCGAAAGAGAAAAAAAAAACCAAGAGGGTAAGACGTAATAATCCCGGTTCGCGCAGCAGGGAAGCACAATCAACTTGGGCCAAGTGTGCAGATAGAACCTGATCCAGTTGGTCTGGACCCTCAAGGACCGTGTCCAGTAACTCGGAACTCGTTCTGATTGTATGTTGCATGGATTTCTCATCTGACGTACGGAGTTCTCGGTGACAGTTGAACAATGTGTGAGCCCACAGCTCCACGGCCCTTTTTTTTCTTTCTCAGGGAAGAAAAGGGGGGGGGTAATATTGCTGGGCTAAGACACAAGGGATTATGCTGTCACCGATGACGATGGTTGTTGTAGTGCTTTTCTTTCTTTGCTTTTTTTTCTGCGGCTTGAACAGTTCGGGTTCCCTAAGAAAGGACTGGCGCAGAGGCCAGCTAAATGTCAATTGAGATCCAACATCACCTCGTCCGCGCAACCGCAGCCATCTTTGTTTATATAGAGGAATCGGGGCATTTGTGCATCTCCTTTCCCCTGGTTTTTGCGCGAAGTGGTTGGCTCTAGCACATTCTCCACCATTCCCCACCAATGAGAAGATGCGCTGATTGCCATGACATCATGGGGTGGGGCCGTAGTGCAGCCTACACCAGCCGCTGATGTCATTTTAGCCTAACGGCAAATTACAGCGATTACGTCAATTACATCAAATTACATCAAATTACGGACATCTTGTTTACTTTCGACTAATGTACCCAAATCGTCTAATCACCCCATTGTGTGAGGTCTCCATATCATGCGTGAAGTTTAGAATATTGTATACTCCTAACTCCATCAAGTGCTGACAGAGCTCGTTCTATCTCCTCGAAAGGCTTAAGGCCTATGCAGGGCGACATCATAGCCTCGCCCATGATGTCAGTTCGCATACACCCACCGCCACCGGGTTGGACAAAACATGAGATGAAAATAGTTGTGTAGTACTTCAAATGCAAGACATGCAAATTTTATTGAGTTCGTCGCCTTCGGTAATTAATGTGCATAAGACTCTGGTAGTTAACACCAGAGAATCAACTGGATGATAAATTGAAGGATTCTAGTTAACGCGAGGTTGACCGAGGAACTATGTCGTATGCAAATCAACCGCTATCATGTCAAATCCGAGCGATCACATCAAACAATCCCTCCGACATCTCTCCATCTAGCCTCGGACATACTACCCAAACCAGTCAAGTCCAAAATAGACCAAGCTACACATGTTTGCTGCCGGCAATACGAGATGGCAGGTAGCCTCTTGCAGTAGTTTGGGCTAAATCATGCAGTTTTACGCCATGGGGCCAGCTAGTCTTTGTATCCCTGGCAGCCAAGGGCGCCTGCATGGGAAGCCATCCGCTTGGCTGCCAGCCTATGCACTCGATTCCCTTCAGCGAATCAGATCAAGTCTATTCCTCGGCATAGAGCTTCTGAAAAGATTGTTCAAATATTCTAGACAAAGAAGATATATCCGGATCCGACCATCCGGCTACGGGGTATATTCGGAGTGAGGAGCAAAGGGAGTACATGGCTGATTTCGTGAAAGGATGATTGGCCAACTAGCATGCAGCTCTGGACTGCTGGGAATATCAGAGTTATAGTGATACCCATATACTCTGAACCGAATTATGCATAAATCGCCCAAGACACTCAACAGACAACAAAATAAGGATGTGATATACCCCAGATCCCAAACACGCTTGTTCTCCACAGCTTCGCGGGCTCCAGGGCTCTTCCAGAATGCTTACGTAAGGGACCGGACCTCGGTCCTTTTTTGTTGATCGCGAGCTTCCCAACCAAATCAACATTTCCAGTTCCTCCATCCAGGACAACATCATCACCAATTGCCCCCCACGAGACCGACAAGAAACGATCCCGGTCAAAAATGGCCTCAACCAAAACATCAAGCGCCCCGCGCTCCGGCTCTTCGGGCCTAACAAAAGCCTACCTCTTCACCTACAACACCCTCAATCTCCTCGCCTGGGGCACCTGTGTCGTCTACACGGCCTCCCTCCTCCCAGCCCATGTCTCTACCAAAACTCTACCGAAGGTCTTTGGCCAGACTTTCTCCCCGCTACTGCTGGCCACACAGTCCCTCGCTTTGTTGGAAGTTGTGCACAGCGTGGTAGGCCTTGTGCGCGCGCCGTTCATGACGACTGCCATGCAGGTTTCTAGCCGGCTGCTGCTGGTGTGGGGTATTATGGCGCAGTTTGGTGGGGAGATTGTTGGTGCTGGACAGAATACCCAACTGGGTGATTATGCGTATCTCGGTTGTATTTTTGCTTGGGGTATTACGGAGGTTATCCGTTACGGGTTCTTTGCTATTACCTTGTCTGGAAACTCAGTTCCCAGCTGGTGGACTTGGTTGCGGTAAGTCTTGGTTATTTTTTCCGTGCGTGGCTATTGTTCAATGTGCTGATCAGTTTCCTGGTAACTAGATACAACACTTTCTACATTTTCTACCCCATTGGTATCTCCAGCGAGTGCACGCTTATTTTCCAGGCCCTTGGTCCTGCTGGCGAGCTGAACCCGCTTTTCCGTTACATTTTGATTGCGATTCTTGTAATCTACGTGCCTGGTATGTTGTTCTTCTTTCACAGTATTATAGTATCGGTTGCTGACTACCTAATAGGATCTTATATCCTGTACACGCACATGATTGCCCAAAGACGCAAGGTCATGCGCGGCAAGAAGAGAGCTGATTAGACAGCTCAGCCACGTGCAGCATCACATGAATTTGCATAAATGAGTGGGAAACGAAAATACGACCTGGATTCATAGCCAGCTTGATATTCAAAAAGAATGCAAGGGTCCGTCATATTTAGGACCCAATGACCCCTTGGGGTAGGGACTAGCTTTACTTCTGTGTTCAAAATTGACAAGAGTCAACTTCTAGCCCAGAGAGGTATAGACATGATCCTAATTTTAACAATTAATAATATCCCCTTTTGGCTCAAGGCTTTTCCACACTCGTAAACTGCTACCTTTTTTGGGTGAGGAGACTCTTCCCCGAAATATCCTCTGCACTTCCAACCCTAGGTTTTCTCTGGTAGACTCGAGATAGGGCCAGCATTTTCCAATCTCATATCTCTTTCCTAGGAACTCAACCCACAGTCCTTGAGAAACTTCAACCCTGGTCAACCCTGGTACGAGGGGCCCTGCTTTGTGTACAGTATGTCAGGTGTTGGTGGCTGCAGGGATCGTTACTTCATTCAATCTGAACCAGCAGAGATCTAAAGGCATCAGAAAAACTACAAGGTAGCTTTCTTCAGGCTTAATGCTACTGTGTGCATTCTACCTCTATCAAAGTGACGGAATATTCATTCCTTCTAAACTAGGTTGTAGAAATTACGTTTGATACAATCAGTATTGAATATGGAATGGAATTATAAATTCAAAAAGTTAGGTCCATGTCAGACCATCCATATCGTAGCATTTTATAGGATGTAGAGCACGACCAAGGCCACAATTTGTGGTTTCAAAAAGCTCTACCTAGAGTACAAATTGGCCAAGTTTTATTCAACTGAGATCAATAGTTTATTGGCCTAGAGGGGAGAGTGAACAATATCTAGGACCCGTAGACCTTCCAAAGCCTACCTAGGTACATACTCGAGAATCTTTGAACCTCGTGTGACGTCATATGTGGATCCGATCAGATAAAGTCAATCCCCAGATCCTAAGGTTCCAGTATTACTTTCTGGATTCAATGATGGTTGTACACCTTGCTGATGATACGTTTCAAGCGTGGCATTGAATTTTTTGATATGATCGTCGCGTCAACTAGATGCTGAGTTATGAAGATAAGAATGATTTTTGAGACAAAGCAAAAGCAAGTCTACACGCAAGATTCAGGATTCATATATCGAAAGTGAAAAAAACGTTCATTTGCGTAAATTCATCTTCAAATATTGTACAGGGTAGATAGCTGTGTCTTTCTACCACCAGAGTGCTAGCAAAAATGGTATCTCATTATCCCATATCAGTCCAAGTTCCATGAGCGCCCGTTTAGTGCTTAGTGGCCTCTGCATATCATTAGCATTGATTCCATGCCACAACCGTTCTATTTAGACAATCTTACCCTTGTGGACATCGGCCTTGGTGTTGTGGGATGCCTCGTCCTTCTTGTCGACAACAGCATCCTTTGCAGCGGTGGCTCGGCTGCCCAAGCTGGCATCAGAGTCCTTGGCGACATGCTTGTTGGTCTCCTTTGATGCCTCGGCACCACCACCCTGGATGGTCTCGGAGACGTAGTTAACGGCGTTCTGGTATTATATGTTAGTACTTGAAGACAAACATGCTATCCAGAAACATGATTGTACGAACCTTGGCGGTCTCCATGATGTTGTAGTTGGGAGGTTGTGGGAATGGGTTTGGGAGTTTTAGATGTTCGTTGGTTTGAAGGCTTGATTATTGTGTGATGAATTCAGTGAATAGTTGAAGCAGAAGGGGCTTCTTATAGTAAATGGCAGAGCGTTTGGTACCAGGGGTTAGACTGACGTCATCAAACAAACAAGAATCAACCAACGACTAGCCAGCTTAGTGATGTAACAAAAGGGAGGATTACTTGTTCTTGGATGTATGACGGTAAAAGAATCCACTTATTGATTTGCTCGCTGTTACACAATAACAACGTAATTCAGGTTGGGGGTAGGCCGTATTCCTTGGAATTGTGGGGGAACATATTAGTTTACACTCCTATGATGCATATTAAAACCAGGAACTTTGGTATTTTCTATCAAAAACAGGTCTGCTACAATGTGCACAGGGTAGATATTGACCTCACTATGTTGTAATTAGTCAATCCCTGTTTTTGAGAATTTCTGCTATAGCAATCTGACCGACATGGCGAGAGTTCTAACTCGACACATCACCTAGCAAAGACTCTTGTATCGGTAGATCGAATAAGAATCAAATAAGACCTTAGTATTTCTACGAGTTTCGGTTCAATGTAGATGCTATTAGAGGATAATTTCCACCATTAACAGGGGTATATATCACTACAGTATCTTGTATATGGAGGTAACAAACGTATGTATGTTGTAGCCTTCCTATTTGTTGTTTTAAACAGAGAGCAAATGGTTTTCACCGTCTTCTAAAACCATCAAGAATTTAGTTTGTATCATTGTATCTCCAAAACAAAAAGAATGACGGTGGAATCAACCTCGGCCATGCTCGCGTCTTCCAACCGCAATAGACTGCATATTGTCCCAAGTTTAAAGAGAACATCTCAATCAGCCTTAGAAGTGAATTGGTTTAATGCACAGTATCGCTTTTGACTTCCTTGGCACTTAATAGACATGCATAGGCGCTTCAGAAGCGCCACTATCCGAAGATTACTGCTGAAGGGGTTTCAAATTTTGGAAAATAGTATCTATATTTGCGAGTAGGATGCAAGGGAATTCCAAATGGGGATTATATGCATCTCTATCACATTGTCACGCCTAGTCACTGAGCCTGATTGGGTTCCAAAATTCGGGGGCTAGCGCGTATGCAAATGCTCCGCATCAGTCGGGAATTTTAGTCCTGGAATGATATATTGTCAAGGATGAAAAGTATCTATATTTACACTGTCATTATCTATGGATATATCTAGGACTTTTTGGGCCTCTTTTTGAAACCGAGGTTTCATTCGTGGCCTATCGATACTTCCAAATCTAGCCGCGCGGTGGCATGCCCCGAGTCACTAGCGGCTTCAGAATACCTCGCAAATATTGCGTCCTTAAGTGAATTATTTAGCACTATAGTCAGGGTTTCAGTTACCGCCAGCCCTATCAATAGATAAAAAGCTAGGGTATTTATATACTCCAGTCTACTATAAGAACCTCGAACGGATAGCACCTTTTTCAAATTATCTCAATCAAGAACCCATTTCACACACGCGGTTTCTAAAGTTGTCGATATTCTTCTTTACTGTTCATTTAGTCCTAGCTTATCATTACATACGTTTATAATGGGGAAGACCAACAGCGCTCTCAACGCTTTCATCACTGGCATTCCAGATGACAAGTTGTCGGGATTCAAAGATATAATATACGCATTGTACAAGGACACGAACTTCACTTTGGTCCACGAGGGAGTATGGCTACCGATACCTGTTTCTTCTTGCTTTGAAGTAGTATCTTTAAAGCTTCAACGCTGACATTCTACTGCTCATAGCCAACGACTAGTTATCCCCAATGCCACGACATTTACATCCAAGCAAACATCGACTCGGCGCTGAAAAAGGAAGCCAAAATCAATGTGGCAAAGGCACTGGTTCCCACCGATGGGTTATGGAGTCCTCAACAGATCCGGCAGGCGCTTCTATCAAGTTCGGCCAGGTAAAAGAGTGTAAATAATCCCTCAATTTGTGCTTCTACATTCCAGTATAAATTTCAGCTAACTATATCTATACAGAGTAGCACTTTCTATGCCCTATACGGCAGATAATGCGTCGATTTTCATAGCTATGATATTGAAATTTTCTCAACTAGTTTTCCGAAGCCTGAAACAAATTTTTGTGGAGGATTGCCCATCTCATGAAAGTCGCGATGATTTCGAAAATGGCACAAATGACAACGAGACCACGTTCTGAATACCTGCAGATAAGGCATCGATTTTCAGCTCATAGAGGGGCTAAATGCACCGCGCGCACACTGTATCTACTTCTTTCCTGTTAGCTACTGTTTTCTGCTCCAATTTGATTGACTATATTTTACCCACTGTACATGCTCCTTCTTAATACGGGCGCATCCCCATATACACTACTACTCCTGAGATGCCAAGTTTTCTAGGTTGGATGGTGGGTTATGGATATTGACACAATACATAGGCTATTGGGAGAGCAGCCACGCCCCCAAAGACGCGGTCATTATTATACTGGTGCTGTCTTGAGACCGGTCATTGAATACAGGTAGAGGTAAATCGAAAGAAACCCATGAAATTGAGCTATTTTCTGAGATAGAAGAGCAGATGGAAGGAAGATTAATCCTAGTAAGAAGCAGAGGTCAATCCGTCCTAGGAAGGAAGACCGTCTAAACAATACATCCTATGGTGCAAGTTGCGCGGATTGCTTATACCAGCACTGATATCTCCGATCCATGCATCGATACTCTTGGCAGAGATGACGCTGTCGCATTCTTGCACTGCACAGTCAAAGTCTCTTTTGACCTCGCTCTTATCGAAAACTTCCATCCATCCTGCGTCTAGATTTCTCATCTCATCAATAAATACATCGCGCAATAGGGTGGCCTCATGCTCCCATAGATTCTCAAAGTACGTTTCACTGGTTTCCCCATTAGCTTCGGGCGTATATCTTCCAGGATTAGGCTCTGATCGTCGTGGTCGCCCCTCTAAAAATGTTGGATAGTTGCAGGCCTTCCATACAGGCACCGCAGAAACACACTCCCAGTCTAGGAGGCCAGTCAGCTCCCCGCTGTCGTCGACAAGGATATTGTGTCGTGAGAGGTCATGGTGGAATATCATTGACGGTTCTGGATCATCGTCATCCGTTGTAAGAACCAGAGGAAGAAGGGACCTGAGCTTGTCGATTATTGGTAACGTCCTTGTAGCGTTCTCCACTTCCTCTTCAGCGTCGCTATCAAGGTCTCCACCTGAATGTTTATCCAGGGCCGAATAACAGTCATTTTCGTCGAATGAAAGGCAAGCTGTGATCCAGTCCTTACTTGAGCGGAATGGCCCTCGGTGGACATCTTGGTGGATGTGTGATTTCCAGAAAAACTTCATAGAAACAATCCGGCCCACATCAGGTAAAGTTGCTTCTGAGGAAGCCCCATCGGGCAGATCAAATAGAGAAGCCCCCGAGTTCTTTCTCGTGGGTGCGCTACCATCATCTGAGCCGGATTCCTTTGCCAGAACTGATGTTTTGGTATTGGCCAGCTCGATAGGGGGCGGGATTTGCTCGCTTGATGTTGAATGTTCAACGACGGAGTAGTCCCCATAGATATTTCCAATTCCGCTTAGTTGATTTCGAAAAAGGCAAGCGGAGATTGCCGCAATCTTCCTAACCAGGCGTGCTTTCGCAGCAAAGGGAAGAAACCGACAAACTTCAGCGAAGGGCTTTCCGGGCATTTTGGTCATGAGCATCCATTCAAATCCAATTAAATTATATCGGGAAGGTTGGTAGGCGATGATTCTAGGAATTGGGAGGTTCGTGATACGGCGTACCCAATCCATTGTTGCTACTTCACTCATTGTTTTATAACGTGGGTCGACGGGCAATGCAACTCGCATGATGAACATCTCACCATCTATGCTGACGTTGTAGATCTTGTTGAATCCACCCTGCGTGAGGAAAGTCACTGTGACTGTGTTTGATGGCCGAAGCGACTGTACTGTCTGCTTGATAGCCGCAATTTCAGGTTCAAGAGTCCATCGGGGCTCGGAACCGAAGAGCAATTCCTCCCACTCGAGACCATGAACCTGTGGTTCCTGTGATTCCTGCGATTCCATTTTCGGTGGTATGTGTAGTAGGGGAAGTTCCACTGCAGGTTCTGATAAGAGAGCAGGAGAAGAGAGAGTAGGCAATCTGACTGTATTGAAGCTGCTAAACTGCGCTCGTAGGGAAAAAGAAGAAGAAGAGGGAGAGGAAGCTATTTGTAGCTGCCAGTCCTGACAAACAGGATCAGGTGATCTCAAAAGGTTCTAAGATTGCTTTGGTGCTGCGATATGTTGACAGCTGGGATGGAAAGAAAATATATGTGTAATTTGAAAACTGCGGTAGGTGACTATCTTGTAATTGTGTGCACCCCTGGTGGATCTAGGGAGCTGAGCCGCAATCAGCCTCATTAGCGTGTTGCCCACGTGATGAGCACAGTGAATGACGGTGGTTTCTAAAGGAGGCTAAGGCCTAATATATATATATATATATAAGAGAGAGAGAGTCATGCCGTATTATATGCTCAGGAGATCTTGCATGTCACTGCTATCAGGAATCTTCAGATTATCTAGCTCAAGAACCTGCTTAAACGTGTCCTGAGCGCCCCTCAAGAACTAGCGAGCATAGTTCAAGCGAATCAAGAGCAGCTAGCAATTTTAACCTTCAGACATGGTACGTCGGTTGTGCGTTCCGGTTAAAGGAGGGGTCAAGCTGGACTATGATTCAAATTCTTTCATGGAAGATTTCCACAACTGGAGACCAAGCCTTGAACATATTTGGTGAGTCTTACGATTCATAGTTCATCTCTTTGTATTAGATGAAAGCAAGCTTTCGTTATTTCTTCTTGAAACCCTGCCTCTTTTCCTGCGGTCGTGTTAATATCAATAACAAAGAGCTTCTTACGCTCGGATTGTCAACTCATCACCTTTTTCTAAACAATGGCTCTGACTTCCTCCAATCTCTTAAAGTCTTCTTTTCTTTTATTATTTGCAGTCTCCTTTTGTCAGGAACTAATACAAATATATAAACAATGCAACAAGAGATGTTGAGCTTCGAAGCCCCATTGTATTATTTTATTCGAGTAAAAAGAGTAAACCGAGTATTATGGGTTAAATAGTCGACAAGTTCCACCTCAATTTATGATATTCGACACCAAGCACCATTTTAAGTAATAACTCAATAATTCAGCATATCATCTTTATTCACCTTGTTCACTCTTATCATCTTCCAACATGTCCTCAGCTGCACGGAAGATTCTCGAAATTGAGAGAGAGGCATGGGAAGCACTTGGTATCCTCAACCGACCCGACGATCAAGCCTGCATTTTAAAGATTGTTGAGCAAGTCTACGCTCCTATCCACAATAATTTCATTTTTGATGGAAACATGCCCAGCACATTCTTTCAATCTGCCAAGTCTGAACTTCTGCTAGAGCTTCACTATCAAATTTGGTATATCCCAGTGGCTGTAAGGGACCATGTGCCAGATGAAAATGAGCTTAGTTTACGTCTGTATGATCTTATCCAATTTAAGCGAGCTAACGACCCAGCGTGGATGTATGTCTTACCTGAATGGGGGTTTCTACGGTATACTGGTCATTGATGGATCTATATAGAGAGAAGGAAAGT
The DNA here is from genome assembly GCF_000769745.1 of Penicillium expansum. Lineage (NCBI taxonomy): Eukaryota > Fungi > Ascomycota > Eurotiomycetes > Eurotiales > Aspergillaceae > Penicillium > Penicillium expansum. Next base: position 309,540 of record NW_015971429.1, read on the forward strand.
GATGCATTCCCTATATGTGGGGGCAGACAGGGAGAGAGAGACTACAAGATCCTGATGCCATTCAACATATTTTTTCGCAAAAGCCGGCAATGGATGGAAACGAAGTGGGAGAGACACAAGTGACAATACCCCATTTACTGCTCCAGCTCAGAGCAACTATTTCGAGCATGAGACTGATCAAGGGCATAAAACACGATGCAACAGGTATAGAGGTCAGATTATTCCTGCTTATCCTTATAGGGCTTTGAAGATATATTGCTTTTTTAAAGTTTATGAAGAGTTCAGAACATTATCCTTTCCTGCTCCTTTCGTGTGTCAGATCTAAATCTCTATATCTTTGGGGTCTTTAAATACCATATTTTGTCTGCCAGATGCTTTCTACCCTAGCTGCCACTTTGAAAGCAGCCCAGACATACGCCATCAACTAGCATAATTGCAATCAAAGGCATGTAATAGTAAGAATGCAAAAAGAAGAATAAAAGTTTTCACGGCAGATCTCTAGAAAAATAGTTTAAAGAATATTACTAACAGGTAAGTCAATGTCTTTGTTTCCGACACCTCAGAGGGTCTACGCACTCTACCAATGCACGCAGTTGTACACAAGTTGGCGAGTCCTATCACCTACAATCCCGAGAGCTATTAAAATCAGACACGTTATAAAATGAGATTCCTTGTTAATCCTGGAAACACAAAGGATCCACCATCTAAATAAAGAGTCATTAGCTCAAATATACCATAGCCAACAAAAACCACAAGAGTCATTCAAAATTCCACAGCTTTTCCCTCTAAAATATATCAGAAAAGGCGTAGTCATAATCATCCATAATATCATAAAGTCGTAAACCCCTCCCCTTTCCCTGAAAATATCCCAAATCAAACCCTCCCCCCAAATCCACCCCTCCCATCCCCCTCAATCCCAACCCTAACGGGACTACTCCCCCCACTCCAACTTCCACCCCGGGAACTATCGCTCCCACTCCCACTCCCACTCGCAGATCCCAAAGAAAGCACATCATCCTCACTAGCAGGTTTCCGTCCAGCACCAATCGCAACACGCATACCCTGCACAGCGCCGCCGTGCTCATGGCCTGCAGGGTACATGCCGTCATTGACGGAGAAGTTGCGGCAGATCAGGTAGGCACGCATGGCGGCGCTCTCGCGCGCAAGCGTCTCGTTACTGCAGATACTGTCTGTTCGGTACTCGCGGTTGTTGACCCGCACGGTGCATGTATATCCGCTGTTGCTTATGTAGGCGTTGTAGATTGGTTCGGGCCAGTTGCGGCGGCGGCAGAGGCCTGGTTTGGAATTGGTTAGTTTGGGCTTTTGCGCGGGTGGAATTGGTTGGGTTGGCCTTAGGTGTTAGGGTGGGGAGAGAACAGGTTGAGTCTTAGGCTTGTTTGTCTGCATCGGATGTATGTTTGGGGGATTGGTTTGTGTTGGCATGATGCATGACATGCATCGCTCGACAAGGAGGAGGAGGTGGTGGTAGTAGTGATAGTGGGGAGAGTTATGACATACTGGTCAAGTAGAGGATATAGTACATCTTGGGATTTGGACTGGACGCAAGCCAGGAACAAGAAAGACGGGAAAATTGGTGACGGGCGACGGAAGACGGCGTTGCCACTTGTCCAACTGCAACGAATTGCGACGGTTACTAGTAACGCATTGGACGGACCAGGCTTGCAGTGAGACAGACTTAGGGCTGAGGCTGAGCTGCTAGCTGGTGTGCAGTCAGAAAATATGCGGATTGTGATGCCCAACGGCTGGCGGGACCGCGTTTGCTTTGCTAGTAGCGGGGAGGATGTGCTGGCGTCCCAAACAAAAGCACAATTGTAATACTAGCCAAGGTCAAGGGTGTCTAATCCCAAAGAAGGGTAGGATATAAAGCACAAAAAAGAAAACAATAGAGAGGGGATTGGGAACTAAATCACAATTTTGAAAGAAACTTCGGAAAGATGCCACACCCATCTACAGATATACAATTTCCTAGAGCCGAGTCCCCCTCCCCCCCTTCGTACAACATAAAAAAAAGAAAAACAAATTAATGAGGGGAACAGAGCTACTGCTTGCCATATACTTGATTACTTCTGGAAAACAGGTGGGGCTTTTGCATTGATACCTTTCCCAAGTCATACCGTGAGCTGGCCGGTGTACACAGTACCAATAGAGAAGGGAAACGGTTGCAATTGCGACAGCGCACAAAGAGACAAAAAAGGAGACATTTGGTATCAATGCAGATGACCTGAAAAAGAAAAAGGTATTAAACTAAAAAGTCAAACTACGAAGATTCTAATACCCACCGTTGAAAGATTGAAGGTAAAAAAAAGAAAGACAAGGATACAGTAAACAATAACAGTAAGTAGTAACAGGACTAGTAAACAATAAGCAAAAAATGGTAAACAATCAAATCTCAAAAAAGACTATAGGACATGGATCTGGAATCTGGGTATAGACTACCTCTATCAAGTAAACAAATACAAGAAGAGAAGAGATGATAGATGCATGTAAACGCTAGACTCGCATTGGACCTCGGAAAAGGCCCCAAAAAATAAAGGCAACATTAACTTAAACGGGTGTTCGACGTGTTTCGTGTGCCGTTTTCTCGGCGGGTTTACTGATGCGCTGGCATATCTCTTCGCCAGTAGAATCGAACCGAGTCTGAGGCACCGGGAGTCACCGTGAGCTGCCTGGTTATGCCCCCTGCAATTCGCCGATCGAAACATAAACATTCTCGGGGACTAAGGGAGACCTTGCAATCTGCTTGCAGAAGGGTAATATCTGAAGATTATGGATCCTAGTATTCCGGAGTGATTTGAATGGAATAGGAGGTGCTATAGTGGTGTTATGATATACTATACGGAGTACTCCACCCACGGGATTAGTTTTGTACGTTGACATTGTTTTCTCAGAATGGCCTTTGTATTTCATTTTTGGCCCCGCAGATGCATTCAGTACAATTAAATTTGCCGCCTTTGTGGGTTCTCGAGACGCGCAGTTCTGCGAATGGTGATTGGCGCCAAGGAGGGGCCGTTCATGTTGTGCAGAACGCGTCTGAAGAGGGGTCAATTGCTTGTGAAAAGACTATGAGTCAATGAAATAATCAAAGTAGAAAGGATCAAAGTGGGTAATTGAGTTGGAACATCCAATATCGGAGAATGGGAAAATGCATGCGCCCCCCGAGAAACTTCAGTTACTTGACAGGCATCGGACGCAGTGATGAGCTGGCATTGCAGTGGGGAAAGGCGTTAGATTTATCTGCATATTCTGGTACTGACGATTACTTTTGCCCTCTTGGGCCTCGTGCAGCTTGTCTCTTTAGTGGCAAACACATTGTGATGTACAAAGTACATAGGAACATTTTCATATTGATCGGCGAGAGTGGCGGGAAAAGTAAAATCTTCACCCTCGCGCTAAAGGAACTTTTTTTTTGTAAACTTCAGAAAATCGGTGAAACTGCCAGCACGGGAAAAAGTCAGAAGGAATTGGTGCTATGTGCTATGACCTATGTTGTAGAGTCATACTCGGGCCTCCGAACTCAACCCCTTGCGTCTCGGTTTCGTTCACAGCATCCTGGCTTGGTCGAAATCATCCTCGTGGCTCCCATGCCATGACCGCTGCTATGACCGCGGGGCTTGCAGTCTCAAGCATCCAAGACTAATCATGCATAATGCACTCGCTCGGAGTCCCTGGTGACCAATGACACCCTGCTTCAATCTACTATCTCGAGAGACTTTTGAAGGGAAACTCATCCGTCGTGGCGCTTTGTCCCGTGTCTCCTTTTTGATATAGCGTCGGCTCATACCCCTCTCGGTTAGATAGTGAGGGGCTGGGCCTCGGACCAGAGCCGCATTTTCTCGGCGGCTTTGTGCGGGATCACATACAAAGGGTGCATTGGCTCTAGCCGATCACCTCTTGAAAACACATTAGCCTGATCACGGTTCGGTGAAGATTTCCAGGAAAATGAGGATGAGAAGTTGTTGCTTGTGACACTCGAGTCTGTCCGGTAATGATGGTTTTGAGTCGCGCTCAATCCTGCCATAACGTAGCAGGTATGGTATGAATCAACGTGCCTTAGTGTTGGTCAGCTACATGTACAAAAAGAACCATTACAGATAGGAGTGAACATACTTGCCCGGTTTGTCACGAAGACCACCATCGTTCCCTTGACAACATCCAAGGATGTATCGGATTAAACCTTCGCGGCTGAATAGACTGTTGGTGGGTGGCTCGGTGTTATCCGGCTTTCCCTCCAGAGAAGATTCAAGCAATGGCCAGCATCCACCAACCCAATGGCTGTAGCATCCATCTACCAGCTTATTTGTTCGTCCGGAAAGACCACCCTCTGGGGCGGACTGGCGTGCAGACAACCATGACACTAACATGGGGATGTCCATGTGTCTGCCAGGAATCATTAGCATACAAGTATTAAACGGAGTATTCTGAGCTAGAGTAGTCTCGCACCTGTTGAAGATCTCCTCAGGGGGTCCCAAGATAGACAGACATGCCAGAGCGCAAAAGGCGTATGCCCCATGGGCCTCTGACCCAGGGCTGCCGGAGATACCTCCTTCAAAGGTTTGGCCTAAGGGCGAGCGTCAGCATATGTCAACCCTGCTATAAACCAAACCAGTGACTCATACATCGTGAGAGATATTCAGGAAGACCACTCGTCAGACTCTCCAATCCTGCCTCCCGCGCTTGAGAGCCCGGAGCAAGCGTCAGTGGCAGGTCAAGTAGCGAAATGAGAGTCATAGCGCAGTATGCGCCACTGCATTAATGGACATGTCAGATCTTGCATTGGGGAAGAGGAACGGGATTCACAAGCAAGCACCTGCTTCCTGGAGTTTCACTTACCGCACATCTTCCTCCCCGCCCTCACAAACACGGAATCCCCCATCTGGCTGCTTTAATCGGCCGATCCATTGCCACCTGGGAAAGGTAGAAACCGGGTTAGACGCACAGGATCACACAAGACGCACATGCAGAAAGCTGACAACTCACATCGCGTGTCGATCCACCAATCCAAAGGCCACCTCGCCTCCAACCATAGCCAGCGACAGAACAGCTGCATAACTTCCCGCTATATGGGATGTCTGGCCGTGGCCGCCGCCAAAGCCACCTGTGGGGTTCTGCATCGGCCGAAGGGTAGCGATCACACTAAAATAGACAAAAAGAATGGTTTAGAATGGTTTTTCATGTTTCACGTTGTAAAGATGAGATGATCTTTTCCAATCAGGGTATATCTTCTCCGGAGGCTCTCCATTCTGTGGATGTATATATGACAGATAGAAAAAAGCAAATTGGGGGGGGGGGAAGAACGAGGCGGGGAAAGGGAAATAATAAAAAGTATAATAAAAATAAAAATAAAACTAGAAGCAAGGATGTAAAAGCATGCACGCACCGTTCACGAAATCGAGTCGTCTCTTCTTTCAGCATGGCGAGTCCCGCCAACGCCCAGTACAGAATCCACGGGCGGCTAGCGTCCATGGCGACGAACCCCTCAGGATAATCCTCGAGGGCATCGTAGAGGAACCCAGTGTGGAGATCACGTTGAAGAGCGGGTACACCATGGTCGTTGAAATCCTTCTGAGAACTATGGATGCCTTTCAGGAATGGTAAGCATTTTTCCACCGTCGCGTTCTGCAGATCAACTGTCTCGGTGATGAGCGGGTCGCGGATGGGCGGCGGCTGCGTGAACAAGGCCGGGATCCCCGGGCGTGGTTGGTTGGAGTCTGTATTCATGGTAGTCATGGTAGTCATGGTTGTCCTGGCTGTTGGAATTAATAATGTTGAGGTTGGGCGGTTCTTGGTGGGTTTTTGTGCGTTCGGAAATCGAACTTTTCGAGGTTTCCCGATGAGCGGCATCAATGGGATTTTTGAGGTACTTTGTAGATTTTGAAGCTCAAAGAAATGTAAACTGAACTTTCTTACTATTGTTCTGTAGATGGGAATGTAAATGTAAATGCAAATGTAAGAAAAAAAAGGTCTAGAATTATTCTTTGTTTCCCCACTTGATCTCTACCGCTGGAGTTCCTATCTTTGACGACATCATAACATGGACTATTTTGATATTTTCGTTCCCTCGAGAATTAACAATCCTAACACAGTCAGCATCAAGGTTTCTGGTCTGGAGATGCATACAACATATCTCGAGTACTATTACTCCGTACTCCGTATTCCGTGCTCCTGAGAAGCTGCATGTCACAAAAGTCAAGAGGTATATATGTGATGAATCTGACGCCATGCAGTGTGCAAGTATATTGGCTTACATGACACCCTTGCTGCATGTGCCCAGGTGTGCCCCAGGTATCCGTGCGAAAGAATTGGGGAAAAGAATTGGACGTGTCCAATTTCTTGTTTTGCCAGGGTTCACGATATTGAGGCACTCTCAACAAGATCCCATAGTCCGTGCAATATACCTTAGCCTTAGTACTATTTTATTATTTAGTATTTGCCATTTTAATATGGATTTAAATTTTCCTATTTGGCTATTTTCCTATTTTCCTATTTTCCTATTTCCCTCTTTTCCTCCGGGGAACTCCCTAGTGCATGGTCAGCATCCTGAACTGGCCCACTAAATACCTTTGAGGTATGGCGCATTCAGGGAACCGCTGTGAGATACGAATCACGAGCATGGTGGTGAGCAGACAGGGAGCTGATTGGATCTGATTAGGAAGGGCAACTACTAATTTTGGTATACAACATCGCACGATCCGACTGTCAGATCTCACCAATTTATATTGCCACGCAGTGGTACGCACTGTCTTGACGCCTTAACCTGGGTTTTCTTTTTTTTTTTTTTTCTTTCTCCCCCACTGATCTTCCGGGTTCGGTCTCACGGTCCGATGATTTTCTGTTGGTCATAAGGATCTCAGTCAGAACCTAGGAGTAGAAAAAAAGAAAGTATATATTAAATAGAGATATGGAATAGAGATATGGAATAGAGATATGGAATAAAGATCTGAAATAGTATATGGAATAGTATATGAAATATAGAGAAAACGAGGGAAAAAGAAAAAAACAAGGCAACCTTTTCCCCTTTAGGAAAGAATTCAATAAATAGGGAGATCATGGGATCACCGTGATTCCCGGCAGGGAACCCTCCACTATAACACGCAACATACAACATACATACAGAGTACGGAGTACAAAATACGGAACTACTCCGTATGTTGTACTTTATTTCTCTCTCCTATTCCTTCCTATCCCGACACTACTGCAAACTAAATCATCGTGGCATTAATTCATCGCTCGGCACTGGATCAACGTTCCACGCCATCAGCCAGCCTCTCCACTCTCCACAATCAACTCCCCTAGCGCATTTCTTCGCTCACCGCTGCTTTGTCCCCCCCACCGCCTCACTTTCCCTCTTCTTCATAGTTGTGTCACCCTTCTGAAGAAGGTCCTCTCATCCAGGCTGGTCCTTTCCTTCCCCTTCTCTTTTACTTTCCCGTGATCGTTTTGACTCCAAAAAAGTCATGTCCAATGTCGATATATCCAGTGATGGCCTGATTGGCGTCGATTACGACTCCAGAGGCTATCTTCAGCATCAATCATGGCCTATGGCGGCTGATCAGGCGCCCCCACGGTCAGAAGAGGCCCATGGTCTCTCCCCGTTGCAAACTGGCGGTCACCCTCTGGAACAGTCGGTGACTCAGGATCCAAATCTCATGGTCGATTGGCACTTTCAAACACTACACGCCCCTCATCACCACCATCTCTCATATTCCTCCGAGGACCCGTCCTCGGCGCCCCAGTTTACCACTAGTTATGGCATGCCCATGCAGTCTTCGCCCGTCGATCTCATGTCTGGCCAGGCCCAGATGAGCGCCGGCTTGCTCGATGGTTCTTATTTGCCCATGTCGGCACCGGTTGACATGGTACCATTCACCTATCAGGACTTCCAAGCGGATCTGATGACGTTCCCCAACGGACTTCCGGACGTTTCTTATGCCCCGCACCCAGTTCTGGAAAGCAGCTCCCCCACCGATACTTATCTGGAGGTTCGCTCCCTGTCCAGCAGCGACAACGGCTGGAGTACTATCGACCACCGCCGCTCTCTCGACTTTGGTTATCCCGAACAAGGTGTTTTTGTCAACCCCACCCAGACACTGCACGACCGCAGTCTTTCAGAGTCTTCATATTCCACATCATACGGCAGCTTTGTGGATATCACGAATCCGATCGGTTCTCCCGGTTCCGAGAACAATATGGACTTGCCTTGCTATAATCACCATGGCCACGGCCATAGTCACAGTTATAGCCATACTCACAGCCACAACCACAGCCATAGTCACAGTCACAGCAGCTCCATTGGAATGCACGGTACCTCCCCGACAAGTAGCGCCATTGTCCTTCGTGACCAGTCTTCGCCAGGCTCTCGCTCGCCTTCCGCAGTCAGCCCCATCGGAATGGTGCGACCGATCCCGGTTCCGATCAAGAAGTCAACGTCTCCTGCTCGATCAGCTGGGTCTTCTCAGGCATCTGCCTCACCACCGAGCCGGAAACCGTCCCGCAAGAGCCCCATCGCCGCCAAGACCGCCGAGACCAAGGTTCGCAAGCAGTCCCAAACCGGCAAGCCCGAGACCGAGAAGCGTGTTGGCAAGAGGAAGGGTCCCCTCAAGCCCGACCAGCGTAAACAGGCCAGCGAGATCCGGAAGCTGCGCGCGTGTCTGCGCTGCAAGTTCCTCAAGAAGACATGTGACAAGGGCGAGCCTTGTGCCGGATGTCAACCGTCCCACGCCCGGTTATGGCAGGTGCCATGTACTCGCATCGACATCAAAGAGATTGGGTATTTCATGAAGGACTGGAAGGCAGATTACGAGCGCCACATCACCATGGGCTTCTCTGTCGGCAACATCACCGGATTCTCGGACCAGGAACGCACTCTGTTCATTACTCACGGTTACGGACAGATCCTGCCCATCAACGCCCGCGAGGTCTATGTCCGGGACGAGCAGTGCTTCACCGTTGACTGGATGGAGTCGATGCAGCGTGAGCCAACACAATACGACGTCGAGACTGCCAAACTCTCCGCTGGTATGGAGGGCATCTCGCATGCGATGCTGTCGGATTACCTTGACCGCCACATCGACGGCAATGGCACCTTTGAGAAGTTTGTCGACGATTACTTCGAGGGCACTCCTTTCTTGACGCAAATGCTGAAGACCGCCTTCCGCTTCTACTTCCGCACTAAGCTGCCCGTTATCCGGAAGGCACTCAAGCTGGTGGTTGCTTACAACCTCACCATGCATGTCACCATGGTCGAAGGCATTGGCGAGGAGGAAGGCTTCCTCGGCAAGATCGACCACATGGGCTCCAAGTTCGCCGGCAAAACCATGGCCCCTGTCATGATCAACTTCCAGATTAAGTGTGCCATGGCTAGCATGTGGCGTGAACTGCAGAAGGATGTACTGGAGGAGTTGTCAGCACTTTACTCGAGTGTGTATAGCGGTGACAAGCTGAAGAACTGGCCAACAATCTTCATCCTGGCCTCCATTCTGCTAGCCGTCTGGGAGGAGATGCAGTTCGACAGCCACTACCGGACACCAGACGAGGCTGCTGTTAACAAGTTCTGCACCGATATGGAAACTACCCCGGTGGGCGTTATCGTCGGACTGTTCCAGGCCATCTCACAGAAGCTGCCCCCGTTCACCGAGTGGGACTCGCAAAAGCACCACCACCTGTTGTACTCCAACCCGGATGTCTGCAATACCATGACCGAAGTCCGCCAACATGTCGAACAACATGGTAAGAGATAAAGCTCTTCCCAAATCTTCCTCTTCGATCTCCGAAACTAACCCCCCTTCTTACAGAAACCTACCTCCGCAGCCGCACCGGCACCAAATTCAACCGTGGTGACTTCGACTGCCTTTCAAATAAATTTGTGTCACGACTGGTCATTCGCGCCAACTAGACCACGACCCCGATGCGCAAACGCATTATGATGATGATATTTCCCACGACCATCGTTTCCAGCAGCGAGTACAGTTCCGCGATTTCGTTTTGAATACTAAATGTTACCACTGAGAATATGCGAACCATTGTCGTGACGATGTGTGAGCGCATCTATTTCCGCTCTTTAACGAAGCATCCGACGGGCCTCCTAGAGAGGTTCTACCCTTTTTTTGTATTGTTGCTCTGAGCGAACCGACTTTCCTTTGATCTAACTTTTTATGAGCCGTGTTGTTTTTTTTTTTTTTTTTTTTTTTTTGGTTCTTGTCTTTTGTCATATTTACCTTTTCATTTTTCCTTGGAATCTCCTGTTTTTGAATTTTCTTTTTTTTGCTCTTGTCTTTGGTGTATACCTTTCTTCGCATAGCTTTGTCTCCAGCGATGAACGAGGATCACGAATGTCATGACCGTGTACGGCCGAAGGTGTTGATTGTTTTGTTTTCATTTTTCTGGCATCTGGCACCCGCCACGAAACAGGCCAACAATTCAAGTTGAAACAAGGCCCTGAGAAAGGGTGTGCAGGCTGTCTTATCCCCGAACTGTCACATTCTTTGTGGTGGTTGGGGGCAAACGGCGTCGGAGGGATATTTGCGAGAGTATTTTGTTTATACGCCAATGCTCAATATCTCAATAGTTTTTAACTCTATAACTTGAATTCTTATTTTTTTATCTCTCATTGTTGACATGAACTATAAAAAGATGTAAAGACCGGTGAAGCCGGATCCGGGCTAAGTTTGGAAGCGGGTACAGAGTACCCGGGAGACGCAGCAGTTGCCGCGTACAGCCCCGTACCCTGTACTTTCCGATCACTAGCGTCTCCATTTCAAAGGCCCACCCCCTCTTTTGGCGATAAGCACGTCAACGTCATCACTTGGGGATCTTAAAGGAACTTTTGAGGGATATAATGAGAGATATCAGAACATGTGGAAGTTCATAGAATGTTCATAATGTTAATATTAGTCTATTTGTAGACCTGGAGGTCATATCCAATGAAATATAGGTTTCGGAGTTTTTCAGGTGGCGTCAAATGAAGTGATGGGCTGTTCTCAGGCACCCCTGTTTGACTCATCCGGCATCTTCTGGCATTTTCATGGGCGTCACGGGCACCTGACTAAGACATCTCGCCCCCTCATCCTTCCAAAGTTTCCTACATAAGGACGCTGTTTCCCCTCTTCTACCTTCTCCCTTCTTTCATTCTCCACTGCTTTACACACTTGATTCCCTTCAAATTAACCTACAAATACAAGAGCCCATCATGCAGATCTTCGTCAAGACTCGTACGTTATCACCCTTATTTGGCCTCCAGGCATCCTTGAGAGAGGACCGCCTGGATCCCACCCTCTCTTACAAATCAGCCTATGAACATCCCTGCTAACATTCCTTTGTCTCTAGTCACTGGCAAAACCATCACCCTTGAGGTTGAGTCCAGCGATACTATCGACAACGTCAAGTCCAAGATCCAGGACAAGGAGGGTATTCCTCCTGACCAGCAGCGTCTTATCTTCGCTGGCAAGCAGCTTGAGGATGGTCGCACCCTTTCGGATTATAACATCCAAAAGGAGTCCACTCTCCACCTGGTCCTTCGCCTCCGTGGCGGTATGCAAATCTGTAAGTGATTTCTTCTCAAACCCTTGCGACTTTCACTTGACTAACATTTGCCACAGTCGTTAAGACCCTAACTGGAAAGACTATCACCCTCGAGGTCGAGAGCTCAGATACCATTGACAACGTCAAGTCCAAGATCCAGGACAAGGAGGGCATTCCCCCCGACCAGCAACGTCTTATCTTCGCTGGCAAGCAGCTTGAAGATGGTCGTACCCTTTCTGATTACAATATTCAGAAAGAGTCCACACTTCACCTTGTCCTCCGTCTACGTGGTGGTATGCAA